>NC_134644.1:147620466-147934966 GCF_030463565.1 Pelecanus crispus | reverse complement strand
TACAGCCATCACAAGACTGCAGAGAACCAAAAGGAGTCAAGGATGACAGTCCTGCTTAGGTGATGAAGCATAAACAAATTTCTCAATGCTGTAGACTTATTAATCACAAACAACACTTCCTAAATCAGATGGGTTTAAAGATGAGGAAAATGCTCCAAACAATTTCTTTCTTCTCTCATGGTGCCCAGCAGAGACATGCAGTATTATTTAGTAAAAATAAAAATTTTGTATGCTGTTTTGTGTACTGTTGTTGAATTCTAAGTCCAAAGTAACATGAACAAAGGATGTGTAAAGATTGTCATCTGGCAAACACTGTCAGTCACCGTCTTCGATAGAATAAATATATTTAAAGAACATGGATGTTAAATGTATGCTATGTTCTAAATCTACTTAAATAATATATGTACTCTACTTAAATAATATATGTACACACATATTAAATTCTTCCCAGAAGCAACAAAAAAACTAAATGAAAATATAAACCTTATTTTTGTTTCTACATAAAATGCTATAGTACTAAAGTAATATAGTAAGGTCTATACCAGCTAATGAGATTGAACATATTGTTAGAAGGATAATTTCAAAAATCTCCTAAATATAAATCAATTTATCTTGTCTTAATCCAATATCTTTCCCTGTCTGGTGCATTTAGTTTCTTTTATTTGCTTTTCATTGCCAGATAACTGCCAAAAAGTTAAGTAGCATGACTTGGGAAATTTTGATCTGGGCAATCCAGTTTAAAATCAAAACAAAAAGGAGACAAATCTTAGTGGAATGATTAGTGTCATTCAGCAAGGTTTCAATGAAAATAGATCTGTCAAAAAGTTTTGACAAATTCACAAATTGGATTGATAAGGCAAGTGTGTTGAAATAAGAAATACCTGTAAAGAATCTGGTTTAACCTCCCATAGTATTTTGGTATAATACAATATATGCAATACATACAGCAAGTATTACATAGATTAAGCCTAGCTACCAGCAGAATGCAAAATGCAATTGTAAATTGAAATAATTGTCCAACAGGAGGTTTCTAGTGGGTCCCTCTGGGATCTATACTCTGCCTACATACACTATCCTTGGTGGTGGTAGGAAAAACGATATAAAATCATTGCTGGTAACATTAGCAAATGATTAAAAAGGAAAAGGTAAACAGAAAATAATGACAGGGACAGATAAGATATGCCAGGTTGACTTGCTTGGGAAAATGAGCTCATTGTAACACAGCTGAATTTCAGGTCATGCTTCTAGGAACAAAGAATCCAATCTTAAAATATGATTTCCTCCTGGAAACCTGTGACTCTCTTTGGACTAGGAAAGATGGAGGTGATATTAGTATAAACAGCCAGCTCTACATGAACTACCAGCATGGTGTAAAGCAGCTTTGGGATGAACTGCAGAGAAGATGCTACCATATTGATGGCCATACTGTGATTAATGCTGGATATGTCATCCCAGTATTGTTGACTGTAGTTCAAAAATCAAACTGGCAAATTTGAAAAGATTCAGAGAATCAGAACAAAATTAGCCTGGTAGGAGGAATAGTTCTGTACTGCAGTGATTCTTAGGAACCCAGAACTTCTTAGCATAACTAAGGCAATTTTAAGGAATGACTTGATAGCTTAAGCTAACAATGAGAAATATGAGTGAATATAAAAAATGATGCAATTATTGCAATTCACTGGACACTGGCTAAGTCAGCTTTCAGATAAGAAAACACCTTATAGAATTCAAAGTCGGTTTTGTCATCGCATTTTCTTTTACATGCATGTTTTTCAACCAGCTTTAAAAAGGGTGTTTATCAATGTACCTAAAAAGAGGGGAGGGCTGACCCAAGACTTCAGCAGTAGGATTGTTTGCCTCCTGCTGGGCTGCCTCTGACTGCAGAATCAGTAGCTGTTTGCTTGAGCAAGGAGCTCAGGAGCAGGGCTGTGCCGATGCAGTGCTCCATGTTTCTTCCCACTCCCTGGTCTTGTTGCATTAAGACCTGGCTCCCTGGTTTTGCTCTCTTAGCTCCTTGGAGACTACACTGGACTGCTGGATTCAGTGTCTGTCTTCAAAAGGACAGCAATTCAAATACATCTCTGTCTTAATGCCCTAGATATTAATTAATTATAAAATGAATGCATTTTGTACATGATAATAATAATAAAAATCTATATTTTAAGTCTCTGTTCTTTGATCTGGTGTTGTTATTTTCTTTTTAATATTCAGTGAGATTGATAAAAGCCTAATTAATTTTCGCACCATACGGAACATATACTTTGAGGACCCAGGTATAGTAAAGACTTGGGACAGCAGCGACAGGAAAGAAAACTTTTTGACTCTTAAACTGGGTGACTGTACATGAAGTCATGGAAATAAAACCAAGAAACATATGTATGCATGTGCTTAAGTCCCTAAGGTGTTTTCGCAACAGGACCATTCTATAAAAGCCTTTTCAATATGTTTCTTCATGATTCTGTCTTCAAATGCCATCTGACCTTAATAAAACTGTTCCTAGTGGTCTCTTACAAACAGCAGTATTTTTATAGTGTTCTCTGATAATCTTTCAGAGCTGAGCCCAGTTCCTGATAAATTGGTGTTATTTTCCCAGGTTGATTGTGAGTAGTTATTAAGTATGTAACACGGTGTAAAACATGACCAGGAGTTTATGTGTGGAAAATTTTAGACAAAGTGTGAAAGTTTATCTTTAAGTAGAGAAAAATTATTCTCCCTTCATGTAGTTTTTTTAATAGGAATCACTAATGCTAAGGAGGACAAAATCTTGTGTGTATTCTAAATGTTCTGCTTTTTAAATGCACTGATTTTATGCAAATATTTGCAATAATCATGATTATAGGTTTGGTGTAATCAATTAAAAGAGGGTTTTGCACTATTTTTCTTGTTTTCCGTGAATTTTTTTATTCTTTACCTTCTTCTGTTGTGTGATGTTTCTTTCAGAAGGTGTTACAGTTTACATAAGATGCTGTATAAAATAAAGTGGTATTATATTGTTCCATATTTTCCCAAGAAGTTGCATTAAAAATAATATTCAAATTCCACTTCCAAATACTGCAATTTGATAGTGTTCACCTCTAAGGATATTGTTTTAGCCCAATGTAGATGCTCAAATTAAAATTAGTGGTGTAACAGCCCATGCACTGCTTACATTCAAAGAACAAGGAGACTGTATTTGACTTTACTATTTGTATGCATTTCAGTCTTTTTCTCTCCCATGTTTGGTTAGGGTTTAACTCTGTAGTGAAGAAGAGAGGGGGCTGTGCAAAAATTTAATCCCAAATTCTCAGTTTCGTCTGCACAGCCTTTACATTTGTTCTTGAGGAGGGATCTGAGGCAAAGCTTGCATGGGTAGCTAGAAATCTTTCTGCCAAAATGATGCAGAACCTACTAGTCAGCAAAAGTCAGCAACCTCTGACTTGCTTATACTTATGCAAAACTCTGCTCACACACTTCACAGATCATCTCCTTTCTCTAAAGGTCTTTTTGCTGCCAAATCATATGGAAAAGCTTTACTAATTCCATAGCCCATGAGGTAAGGCCTGCGAATGCATACCACTTCATTTGGGTTTTTTGTTGTTGTTGTCTTTTCCTGTTGCAAGTGTATATCTTATATTCTGCTCAGCCTCAGCCCTTTTGCATTATTGCTTTTTTCCTCCCACCAAATATCTCTTTGGAGTGTTTTCTCACAGGTATAATATCTTGCATTTTTCCAGCTTTAATCTTATTTTCTTGCTCCTTTTCCTAACCACTTGACGTAATTTTAAATATTTTTTCCTTACTAGCATTAGCGGTTCCTCCCACCTTAGTATAATCTTTGATTTTCATTTATGTGCTAGATCATGAATGATAACATCAAATATGCCTAGACTGAGTACTTACCCCTGCAGTACCCCAGATGAAAATTCTCCCTCCCTTGAACTGATACATGGCCATTTATCATTCCCCTCTGTAATTCTCCTGGAAAGGTTAGATCTAATGGGTTTCTAAGCAAACACATAAAATCTTAACTTCCCTATCAGAAGTGAAGTGGTGGAAGACAGAGTTAGGACTGTCTTTCATCAACATAATATTTATAGCCAAGCAAATGAACACTTCAGCTCTGCAAATCCTAAATTTGTTGCCAGACAGTATCTGGAGATTGTTTTGCATGTTTTGATTAAATGCAGATTCCTTAAACTTCTTTTTTTTTTTTAACAAAGCCAGAGTCCTGTTTTAGTTCTTGTTCTTTGTTTTCTCTGGTAAGGGTCTGTGATGAATGAGATGTCCAATTAATGACCCACATCACTGAGTGTAAAAAGTCTCTTTGTTCATGAATATAGCAGTTCACTTAAATTAACTTTTTACAACAGTTCTGAGGCAAAATCTAAACCTCTGCTCAAACCAGGCACCCTGGGAGACATGAAAAAATAATAATTCTCAAGCTTTAAAACAATTTGGCTTTTCTATATATGTGATTTTTTTTTAACGTTTCAGTTCTGCCAGAAGTTGGACCTAAGAAAAGAGGTAAGCTACTTGAATAAATAAGATCTATCATTTAATATGTCCAGATTAATTTACTGCTGATGTCTGTTTCCATGCTACTTGAAAAGAATATGCTTGATTCATAACTGTGTGAAAAAGGAGAAGCTGGCTGTTTGCAATATCAGTGCAGCTGTATTATCAAAATTTCAACTGAAAAATCATTACCAGTATGATTAGTATTTTTGAAGAAGTTGCAGTCATGGTTTTACTTCTTTCTGAAATGTTTTTCTCATGGTTGGTGTGACAGACATATGGAAAAAAAGAAACCTTCACCAGGAAAAGGGGCAGAACTGAAACAAATGCTTTTTTTTTTTTTTTTTTTCAACCTGAAAACTAAGTTGTGGTCACCCTTTGGTGCTCCTCAGAGGCTCCTGGGACACACATAGCCCATGGGAAGGTGCCTTGTGCTCCCCTGAAGTGGCACTTGCCCATGCAAGGGAGCCAGCAATGAAACTTGGAATGGGACCACAGGTTGTATCAGGGTTAAAAAGCAGAAATAACTACAGAATTCAATAGCACTCATCACTGTAGCTGTTGAATTTCCAGTAACCCTTTCATATGGCTCTTGCTGTCAAAAGCTGGGTATTGTTGAAGACATTTGTCACACTGCAGCTTTACGAGCTCCATGAATGTTTTGTGGTGTTGTAGTGTTTAGTCAAAAGCAAATCACCAGCAATTTTTGATTGTGGCTTGCTACAAAAAAGGTCTTATGTTAAAGTAAAAATACACATTTTAATTTTTCTTGGAGTGTCCCATGGATCAGGTTAGTGCTGGAGAACAAAACGGCTCAGCTGCCTCTAGGAGTGGTTTTGCCCATATTAGCCCTGTTTTGCTCTGAAGGGCTTTGTTTGTGCCTAAATTGAACCTCCCCATGTCTAAACAGCAAGTCCCCATCCCACATCCTGCAAGGCTTGTCCTGCGCTGCCTTCTGTGCTCCAGCCAAAAAGAGGCAGCCGGCCCCCAGCCGGCTCCCACCAGCCTCATGGTGGGGGCATATGGTGGGTGCCTCCATCAGCCCCAGGATGGGTGAGCCAAGGCCATGCTGAAGCGCTGATGATGCTCAGAGGAGTTTCCCTTCTGTATGGCAGCAGAATATAGAACAAAATGCATAATGTACCCCCGGAGTAAGACTAAAGTCAGGTGCAACACCTGAATTTGAAAGGGTTTAATGATTAATTTGGATACTTAGAGGGCAAAATCTGAATCTTATCCCTGATTGATGATTTCATCTTCCCAAATGCATCCACATACTTAACACTTATTACAAATAATAGGTATTAATTATACTATCTTATGATAATACCTTAATAATTACTTAAGATCCATTACATTTTTAACACTAATTAGAGCAGGGACTGTATCACAGTTGTCCCTCTTGCAGCAGAGTGCTGTAATCAGTGTGATGAAGAGGCATTTTCATTCTCTCTTTCAGAAAAAGTGTTTCTGAAATGGTCTCCCCTGAAAAGGCCCTGGAGTAGCACACCCTTTCTTGGCTGAGCACAGTCCTTTAGGCAGAGCATGGGCTGAATGTGGGTTTCCCACATTCTCTTCCATGTTTTATTCTTTCCAGACCAGACTGAATCCTTTCTGCTAGCTAACAAGGCAACCAAAAGTCATGTGCCATCATGCTGAGTGACAGTGCTCAAATAATTTGATCAGTCTTGTTTGTTTCCTGCTATAAATCTTAAGAACATTCGGAAAACCTTTAAAAGGGTTTATAAACTTGTATTTCTCTTGTGTTGCATATTTTGTTTTTGCAGTTGCAATAGCAGGACATGAGCCACTGTGAAAGAATTGCTACATGTTACCTGTTAAGTCTAAGCAAAAGCTGAGAGGCAACATGCAAAACAACAAAAACCCCATACGAATATATCTGTGGTTGCATTGTCTCAAACAGCAGTACAGAGAGAGGAAGATCAAGTTTAATAAAAGTATACAAGCTTAGAGTGGGAGGTGGTTGGATTGAAGAATATTTATATTCCAGATATTTGCCTTGCCATCCATTCTGGTACCATTCCACACACTGCGTTGCAGAACAACAGATGGGCATGAAGGAGAAGTAGATGGAGAATGAAGACACACCAGAGGCGACCATTGCAAGTGCTTCTACATAGTGCTGTCACCAGGAGCAACAGTATGAACCATCTTGTTACCTCACCCAAGCTGTGCTCAGTTTCTGGATGGTTGGTTGGTTGTGTCTTCCTTCATAAGAATTTGTTTAATCCATTGTCCCAGGTTGTGAGCAAAAGAACAGTCTTTAAATAGGAATCTTGCTAGCAAATTGCTGACTGTAGTTTTCTAGTTCATGTAGGTAGGCATGGACGGTGTTATAAAGCATTCTTGACAAATAATATAATACTTCACTAATAGGCTCTATATTAGCTGGAGGAAAGTTTTTAGTAACTTGAGAATCCTGTTAGCTAATACTGCTTGAAATATGATGACGATTGCTCTAAAAGTTGCTTTATTGTGCTTCCCATAAGACATTTCCTGCCCATAGGAGTCACTGGTAGGGTGAAATACCAAAATATTCATAAGAACTTTCATCAAATATCAAAAGCTCCATATTTCCCTAGAGAGGCTATTTCCCCTATCAAAGGATGTGAGAAATTGTCCAGAATCAGTGTTGCCAGAGTAGCCCCTCCTGATTCCTCCTCCCTCCCTCCCCTCCTCCTCCCAGCTCCCTCTGAGGCCGCTGCACTCAGCAGCTCTTTCTGCATCTAAGTGCAAGAGTTGGGGTGAATAACAACAGGCCATCTTAGCCCAGCTGGCTCGGTATTCCCCCGTTGGCATGTTCCCACTACTGCCTTTAAAACCTTGCTGCTGGTTTGTTTACTCTGCCCTTTTTTTAAATTCCTTTCTCTGAGGGTGAAGCTGGGCTAATCTAACAGCTCGCTGCTGCCAAGAGGGAGATCCTTCTCCTCTTTGCCTGCTCCTCTCTTGGCCAGGCAGTCCCTCTTCTTTCTCTGGGCCAGCTCTGGTGCTCATCAGGACTTTCACTGAGCTGGTTCAACTTGCGAAGCTTGTCACTCCTTTTTTGGCCACCTTAGCTGTCTTCAAGCCAGTGAACTGAACTGGCCCAGCACAGGGCTAAACTTCAGAGCTGGTGCAAGGAAAAGGACGGGAGGAAAGGAGGGAAGGAGAAGGAAAGCAGGAAATGACCATTCAACGCTGCTCTGCCATTAGCTTATTTTAGCTGGTGAGGTGTAACTTTACCCTAAGATTCATCATTAATTTTAGTGAAATTAAAAAATAGTTAATATAAAACCCAGCATAAGAATAAAAGAACCACATGCTATTTTGCTGCCCATGCACTGAGCTAGTCTTCATTATAAAGAAACAGATTTTTGTGCATAATGTCTTGCACTCTCTAAGAGACTGGTTTTTGAGGTGGACACCCGTGTGCTGTGGCTTCCTTAGGCTCCTAAAAAATCCATTTTGCACCATTCTATTCAATACGAGTATCAATATTGCCACTTACTTTGCTTTAGGTGCCTGAGGATTTGGCCACAGGAAAGAAGTTCTGAACTTTCAGTTCTTACCTGTTAATGTTATTAAACCATTACAGAAGAATAGAACAACAAGAATACAGGGTTTTGAACAGTAAAATCCTAATCCTTTCATTCATTGTTTAAAAAATTTCCTGTTTACCACCTTCTATCCAGTGCCTTACAGAGCAGTCTAAGTTGGTGTGACTCCATGTGCCATCACATTAAAAATGATGTGACTGAGAGATGAATTTTCCCCTGTAGAGGTGTGCAGCAAAACTAGTTTCTCTTGCCTAGAGAAATCAGAGGACTAAGTTGTGCTGCAGAGGTGCTTGCTTGTGTTACAAGTCATATGGTCATTAATTCCTGAGGAAAAAGAGTGGTCCCTGCCAACCAGTCTCCTACATACAGTACATGGGAAACACATCATTTATGAGAAATGCTACTGAGAATACTCTTTAATTGTTGCATGTCCTGCATCACCATTTCTACATAGCACACTAGTTACGTTTAAAGTAAAAAAAGTGTATACCTCCTTTTTTCCTTCCTTTCAATAATAATAATAATAATGCCCTTTTCAAGACTGAAAAGCTTTTCAAGCCATACCATAGAAGGTTCGTTCTTCTAGTTGCTTTACTCGAAGATGCGACTCAACACATTCCCTTACAAAACCATCCAAAGAGGTCTGTGCTGATCAGCCTAAGTTTTTACTTTTGCTAAGTCCTCTTTCACATATGTTTGGATCCTCCAGCTCTCACATTGTTCAGATAGACTTCATTTTTCCTACTATAAACTTGTTCAGCATTGATAACTGTTGGCATGAGGGCTGACACTGTGGCAGAAAGGGGCACTTGCATTCTGAGCCGAAGTATTTGCAATAGCTAATGAGGAGTGCCACTACCCTCCACCCCCGCAGAGCTGGCTTCAGCTTAATCAGACAATTAAAAGTGGATTTCCAATAGAAAAAAAGTAAGGTAAAATATGGGAGGTGCCATCATTATTATTTTTAAGTCCTAAATGTGTATAGACAGTAGCGATGAACACTTGGGAATCCGTTGGCCATGATAGCATGGTCCTCTCATTCTGAATAGTGTGCAGCCACCCAGCTCCCAGGAGGCCCAAACTCAGGTAATATCTTAACTGATGAGCTGCAAAACCCACTATGTTTATTTTTGTCTTAGAGAATTGCTGACTGGGACTGTCATATAGAGAGAAGTGTGTACATTCAAAATAGTGGATAGACTCTGCCTTTCCTTCCAGCTTACCCTGCAGTTTCTGAGAGTGTGTAAATCAGCTGTGAAATGAGGGTGCAAAATACTTGTCTGCTGGTTTTGAACAAGTGCAAATCTTTGTTCTTTTCCTCAGATGGGACTAAACAGTGTGTGGCAGAAAGTAAGACACCACCCTTCTTGCTCCTGAGAGGTCCCACAACCATGGGTGATCCAGACCACAAATTAGAGCAGCCTTAGGGTGGCTTCTGTTTGCACTGGCTTCTCCGGATAGAACTTCAGCCTCTTGGATTCACGTCCTGAAACCACAGCTCCTACTGAGATTGTAGGCAAAAGAGAAAGAAAATCATCAAGTGGCCTGCTAAACTCAGTTTACGACAGGCTAACTTGAACAGAGACCAATAAGCAACTTTGTCCCACAGCAAAGCTTAACAAACACAGACAAATGATATGCACCTAAGTAGAAGAACTATTTACACATTCATCTGTACAAAAAACCAAAAGGCATCTGCAGTCCATGGCCACTCTGGCAGATGAAACCTCTGTAAATTGTATTGCTGGGGACGGATTCAGGCTGTTGTGGAGACAGCGAGGGGTGCATTCTCAAAGTATTGAATAGCACAGCCTGCTGGCTGTCATTTCTCCCATGAATAAATGACTTTTCACTCTCATTGAACAAAGTCCTCAACTGAAAGTCTTCAGGCAAAAGCTCTGGGATGCTGGATAAAAGCTGAAACAAGGCTGTCACTTGGTGGTGACACGTCACTAGCCACAGACGACACTTTATCTGCTCCCCTGTTTTTCCTTCCCTGAACATTTGCTATTTCATGACAGGAAGAAGTTACTCCAGAAAGTATGGTTTGGGTGCTAGACAGTGTCAGTCATGTCTGAAATGCTGTTAAAAGCAATGCAGGAAAGCAGAGATGTTCCTCACCGGGATCGGAGTTACTCGTCCCCTCTGGGTGCCCTTCCCTGGGGCTGTGTGCAGCTCAGAGCTGAGTACCACAAGCCTGGTTTGCTGAACTCACTTGAAGCACTCCTGTGGAGAAGGCATTTAGTCTTCCTCTCAAGGAGGATGGTCCCTGAGGGGGGAATGGGCACAGAGCAGCTGGAGGGAGGGGCAGTTTCACACTGCAGGTGGGGCACAGCTTTGGGGAAAGAGGCACCATTTCCACAGCTGCCCCTAGAGAGGTTTTAGGGAAAGCCGATAACTTTTCAGGTGGCCAGTGAAACGAAGGCAAATGTTCAGGTTTGGTTGCAGAGCTAGCTTGAATGGAGGCTGAATAATATTAGCTTTCTGAAGACTCCCCAAACCATGGGACAACAGTAAATCCACAGTCGGACACCACAGAGAAGATCTTTCGTTGTGTTCTCTTTAGCTCTGTTTTAGTGTATCCTTCTCAGATCTGTCTTAGCAGGACTTTGGAATTATGCAGTATTTTTGCCACTTTACTCTTGTGTTGCTTTGATACAGATATTTTCTTAAGCGGCAAAAATAGCCTGTGATTCACAGTAGTGCTAAAGCAGCAGATAAAGGCAGATACCCATATCTAGATGGGACTGAGTTTTATTTTTCTGTTCTTCCTTTCATCCCTAGAGACCAAATATGTCTATAAAATATTGGAAAACTGTGAAAGCAATGTGAACTCCTAGGGGTGATAATGCTATATAAACTAAACAGGATGAAAGATATCCCGGTAAGTACACAGGCTTGGCTGTATCAGTTACAATGGTACAGATATAATTGCTTACAGTTCTAGCCTCAAACATGAAAAAGGCCTGCCATTTGGTCATTCCACATTAAATAAACGAGAGATAATGCTTTGATGTACTGATCTTCTTTTCCTTTGAGGGTACCTATTTAAATCTGGTAACACCTTGCCTGTAATGATGAACAGTGAGGGTCTGAGTCTGCTTTCAGATTGGCGAGCAAGGTCAGATCGTAATCCCAGTGCTAATGAAGTTGCACGAAGCCTTAGTGCTCCTTGCTTCAGAGAGAAAAAACATGCAGCTCTGCCTAGCACCAGCTCACAGCTCTTGAAGTCTGCTTTGTTTCACCTGAAGTTATCTCAAATAGCTTCCCCTGCCCCTCCCCAAATGATCCTCTGCTCTGCACAGGCCAGATCTGTTCTTAACAACTTTTGTAATACAGTTGTGCGAGCTGGTAGTGTAATTTTTTTTTTTTTTTGATACTTTTACATGGACAGATTCCCTAATATACTCGTACTTGAAACATCAAATCCTTCTGCCAGCACAGTTTGTTTCATCCAAGGGATGAGTGAGGCATACTTGTCAATAAGCATCGCATCTGCACCGGAAGGATGTCTCATAGAGCTTCACCAGCAAATCTTTTTATTTCCTAAGAGTGGGTCTTAAGCCAGGTTTGCATTTAGATGGCTCTGTCAGGCTAGCAATTCTAGCAAGCCCTGCTGACAGCCCAATAGGTAGATCATATATCTACACAAGTGAGCTTTCTACTTGGTAAAAATCCTTTAACTGAAAATGACTGTCCATAAACCAAATCAAGGTGTAGGACCTGCTGTTCAGAAGTTTGGGTATCACTTCACCAAGGTACTTTTGAAAAATTTACTTGAAAGGGCTTGCTTCAGATAAAATATTGTCAAGGCAGCGTTTCTACAGGATGCCTTAAGAGTGAAACCTTCATATCTGTGAACAATGATTTTCATAGTGTACAACTTACTTTATTAGCTCTGTCAAATCTACATAAATTACTAGCTAGGGAGGGTTTATGCTTTTATTTTTAATTGGATAATAGAGTTGAAGATTTAGAGACAGAACTTTGGTTTAGATCAAGCCAAAGAAACTTTAGGCATTTCAGCAAACAAAAATTATTATATCAGTAAAAGTGAACTGAAAAACCTAGTTATTTCAAAATACTAGCCAAACCCACAAAGTTGTCGGGTTTTTTAAGTTTCAGTTGATTTTATTTTTTTATCACATTTAAATTCACAAATAACTCCAGTCTATTTTTTGTGGTGAATATCTTACTTATCAATAACTTTGTTTAGAACGGTTAGCCTGTTCTTGCTTTTTCATCTGGTTTTCAAGACAGAAATAGAATTAAAGTAACAAACCCAGAATACTGCTAGAGTGTTTTTGGTTGGTTTTCGGTCATGTTTTTTTTAATGAAGATTTTTTATGGTAACATATCTCTAATTAAAAAAAGAGAACAAAAGCAATGACATTTTCATTCTTTTGACCTTATAAAGCCTCATGCAGAAATCTTTTGTTGTTGATTTTTCTTACAGCAAAGCAGCCACAAATCCTGAGTTGCTGTTGTACTTCTCCAGATAAGAGAGCTGTGTTGTTATTTGGTCTAGGTACTAACTTTAATAACAATTAATTTCACTATTTGGCATGGCAGTAATGCGATTTACTTTAGCCATGTGCCTAGCACTAAGCTGTCAGATATTTTCTTTCTTCCCAGTTCATGCAAGCAGAATATTCCAAGTACATCTGAAAGGTAGAGAGCAGTGAACTTTTTAAAATAGTCTGTATTATTTTATTTAACAACCATTGGCATAAGAGACTTGGTGCAGGGTTCAACTCTATTGCATTTAGCCATTGGAAAGGTTGCCTGTCACTGCAAAGTAACATTTGAGTATTGATTGGGTATTGAATTCAGTGGGACTGACTTCAGTCCCATTGATTTCACTGGGATTTGGGCATTTCTGAAAATCCCACTTGACATCTACCTACAATGTTAAATGCCAAATTGTCTTAGAAAACCCTGCCTCTTGGACACTAATATCATATTTTTAAAATGCAGTGTAAGTTCCTGTGTGATTTAGGCATTTTTGAAAGTTCAGTCCATCTGAGAGCTCATTTAGGGGAAGGACAGATATTGCCTGCTTTCTTAGACCTTGAACGCATGTAGGGTAGGACAATACTTGGTCCATCTTCTACCACCAGAAATTATCTGGTATAGGTCTTGTTCTTTGGTCTATTTTCTTATCTATACACGTAGTTTAAAAATTAGGCTTGGAAAACAGAGTTGTTATCACAGCACAAGTACCTACAAGTCAATAGAGGTGGATAAACTCTCCATGTACATGTACATAGGCTGCAGGGAGTGCAAAGTTATAGGGATTATTTTAAACCTCTTCAAACTATTTCACATTTGGTGAAGAATAAAAGCACACATATAACTTGGCTTAGTTAATATGTAGTGATTTGGTAACTTGCAGTAACCTGAGGATGTCTCAGCTCTTAAGCTGCACAGCCAAAGTTACATCTGGATTCCAAATACTTTCAAAAGGTGTGCTTTGATCTAGAATTTGACCCAGTAATGATTTATCGACATTTGGGAAAGTTCAGAGCAATCTGTGAGTTCCAACTTCTAATATATGCTAGAATCTGAGAATGTTTGAATCTTGTGTCTGTACCGATCTTTAATTGTTTGCAGGTTTCCTTTTTAAGCTGCGTTATTAATTTATTTATTTCTTTGTGTCGCGTAAAGCCAGCAGTCTGAAGAAGAATGGAAAAGAGCTGTGATAGCTGGTTACTTTCTATGTTCTTTTATTGGTATGATAATTAATGTCAGAACAATAAAATTTGCATGTGGTTGGTTTTGGATGTGGGGCATGTCTGTATACTGTCATGCAATGAAGACATTTTTATTGCTTTTCACAACTCTTGTAGTGTACAAATTGCAGCACAATATTGACAGATCAGCTAGTAGTAGATCTAGACTGCACATCAGTTCAGTAGTAAGGATGAGAAAACATCAGTACTCCAGCTGGATTGGATTCCACCCTTTTAAAATATTCATATTTGATCAAACACCATGGAAGAATGCACATCATATACACATGCCTTATTCTTGAGGTATCTCAAGAAGAAATTTCTGTTAATCTTTTGACTTTTGAGAAGTGAACACCAAGGGTCCAATGTATACAATTTTTCCCAGCGGGAAAGGAAAAGAGAGAAGGAACAAGAATGAGCCTACAAGCTGGTAAAAATGTTAAAAATTAAATAAGGAGGGGACAGGGAAGGAGTTCACATTTCCGTGTTTCCTTTGGTAATGCATGATAACAGTCATTCCACCTGTGTCCTGATCGCTTCTCATGACCACAGCAGCCGACTGCTTGAAAAAACAACCAAATAAAAAACTTCATACAAAGAAATTAGCACATCTATTTATTTTTTTTTCCTCTTCTTTTGCTGCCACTCAAGCCAACTTTCCTTTCCACTTGCCTGGAAGCAGCTGCGCTTCCACTTTTTAATTGGAGAAGCAGTGCTGCTTCATATGAGTAGCATTGGCTTTTGGCAGCTTGAGATGTGTTAAATTCAATCAAAATACCCATGAGCAGCAGAGAAATCAGACATTTTTTTCTTCCCACTCATTACTTGTGAAACCTGAATCTTTTCCCAGGTAGCAAGCCCTTCAATTTTTAATTCACTTTTTAATATTTTTTGCATTTAACCAGGTTAAGTTGCAGAAAGGTAACATTTTATGTATAATATGAATTTGTGTAGATGAATGAGATTATTTTGAGAAAACTGCTTATTTCCCACCTATCATTTCCCAGGCTGGTATGTCATTGTTATGAAATGTCATGTCTCTTTGCAGACTGCCTGAAACTGATTGACATAACTGGAGAGGATGCCTTGGAACTATTTCATGGGAGCTGAGGGCATTTGGAAAAAACCTCACTTGTCTAAAAAATCACAGTTTGAAAGGGGGGAGGGAATTAAATGTCTCGGCATAAAAAAATCATGTTTTTGAGCATGTAAGGTTTTTTTTAAAAATGGTTTCATTTCCAATTCAAGATGATATTTCAAATTAGGGGAGGAAGCAGAATGCCCTTATTTCTCATTTTGACACTGTTTTCATGAATAAAATAGTGGATAAGTCTAGTCATTGGCTAAATTGGAAAATATTTAAACTGCCTGGAGAAAACAGGTTGCATGAATTTGTCAAGGCCTTGTGCATGCTTTTACGAGCAACATCTCTATACATCAATCTAAATATTCTACTCTGCACCCATTTAAGTTAACAAGTCTTATCTCTCTAGCTAATGTTGAATAATGGAGAAGGGACTGGCAGAAAGAAGCGAAAACTGTGTCATGTATTTGGATGTTAAAAAAAAGTTGAAAAAGCAAAGTTAAATCATAAAGCCTGTCTTGTTCATCTGATGTCAGAGGAACATGAGACTGGAATGGATTGTGGAAGGGACGTAGTTGAAAAAGAAATGGCTTATTAATGATTTTTTAAGTGTTGTCAGCTGCAACATCCTGCACTCAGCTTGGATATCTCTTCTGTAATCTATATCGTATCTGGACCATCCTACCTATGGAACATGTTGACATCCAGAATGGCTTAATTCTCAGAAAAATAATCAGTAACAATAGCAGGGAGAGCTGGGGGCACATGAGTGGAAGGGGACGCTTGCATACCACGAAGCGTGATGAGAAGGCATAGTAATGCAGACAATTGGGCAAGGAAGATACAGCCAGATACCCTGGTACAAACAGAAAGGGAAGAGGAATTACAGACTGTGGTCAGTGGGCAGTGTCCTGGCATCACACAGGGCATCTTCAAGCCTTCAGTAGCTTTGAAGCTACCTATCTTTGGGAGAGATGTGGAGTGATGAAGCTTATAGACCCAGTCTAACAGAATATTACTTAGCAAAATCAGCATTGCTCTCTTCTCCAGACTAGGACATCCGTCCATGCATCAGAAAAGTACTCTTAGTGCTGTTCAGATCCTCTACATAAATACACACTTAAATAATTTATTGAAATATATATTACGTAGCTGTTGTACAGGAACACTTTGGTTTGTCATTGAATATGTATAAGGCAAACATTTTCCCTTAAATGATTGCCTGTGGATCTGCTTGGGTTTGTTGTACCAATTTGTATTTACGAACATGCTTTCCTGGAGGAAAAAGAAATCCAAGCTACAAAAAATGAACAGACAAACAAAAAAACTTTTATGGAAATGTATAGGAAAAGAAAAGTGATTTCCTGGTACAATACAAATTCTTACTTTTTTTATTTTTTACTTTGCAATGCTAAAATTAATTAGATGAACAGAGCCATCCCCATGCAATTTTCACGTGTATATATTTTAAATGTCTTAAAACAGAATGCAAGGATAATGTGGAAGAGGGAGAAGGCAGAAGGGAAGAGATGCAGATGTGGTCTTTATGACTCAATGTTTTAAATTCTTTTCTACTATAGCTGTAAAATCTCATGGGACCCAGTGTGTCTGCCAAGGGTGTAAAGGAGGTGAGAACTTGATCCACATAGTTTTCAAACTGATGAAGGTATCTGTGGGGATTGTGTACATCAGTGTCTCTATTCCAGAGGACAATGATTGATTTAGATTTCTTTCCTAGACTAACAGATCCTGGTTCCCTCTAGAATCAATGGAAGCAGTAAGATTGCCATTATAAGTATTTAACTTAAATGTTGTGTCTACCTCTCTTTGAGTGTTTAAGGGGTCATAGGCTAACTGGTCCGGCAGACCTCGAATTAATTGCTCTGACTCATTCAATGCTTTCTTGAATTTCAATTTAAGTACCCACTATTCATTCACCTTAGATGTCACAGATGTCACAGGAGATAATCTCTCTACATATATGTTTAGTCCCCTTAAGCATATTCTTTAAAGGGAAGAACATTCACCTACAAGACAAGACAGCTGGAGTGAGGTGCTTGGACATATTTGTTCAGGGTGTAGCTATGTCTTCAGTGAAATCTGTAAAACTCACTTTTGCTTCAGTGGGAATAGCGGCTGCCAAGCCAGAATGATTGTCTGAACACTGTTCTTTATGTCCGCTTTCAAGTGTCTCGGTTGAATTAGAAAATAAAAACACCTCGATGCCCAGCAGAAACTAGCATAAAATGAGCAGAGCGAATCTGTGAGCCAGGATCTGGTATTTGTGAAGACATCTTTGATCAGGACAGCATATGCTAAAGGGAAGTGGATTGGGGCTGATGGTGAACTGATAAGGCTGATGAGCACTTTTGCATTGATTTTCCCACCCAAGGTGAAAATTGCTGGGGGGAGTGTGCAAGTTTCTAAGGTAAGGCCAGAACTGTCAAGGTCTGCAGACCTGATGGAAATGAAGGAGTGGCTTCAACTAGCATCACAGTAATTTCTCAGGCATGATATTTTTAAATTCTGGCAGCTACATCTCCACTCAGAAATTCATAGGCAGTCACTGTATGTTACTGAGCTCCCCAGTACCTGAAGTCCTGCTGAAGCACAGGGTGGTGGGTTAGAACAAGGATGCCTACTCTGCTCAGGTATCTGGATGGTCCATAACTGGCCTCACACAGAGGACTTCACTACTGTCAGTGCTGCAGAGACGAAATAGGTCCTGATGAAAATGTGAGGCCACAAAGCAGAGAACAGAATGAAACATCCAGCAAATAGGAGAGGTCTCTAGAAATATCAGTCCACCACTTGCCTACAGAACAAGAAAATAAGTAGGTGTGATAGATTTGATGTCTGTTCTGCAACTGGCACCTCCAGCATTTTCCACCAGGTGAAAAACCTGACTGTGAGACATTTCTCAGGTGCCCAATAAAACCTTTACTAATCTTGTTTTGGAAGAACCTAAGCAGGGGTGAATTTGATTTTTTCCAGATGCTTGTCCAGCTCTTTTCCCTGTTCTTTTGATATATCCATATGCAGTTCATTTTCTCACTTTCATCTCAGAGGTTAATTTCTTACTCAGAAACAGTCCAAGAGAGCAAAAGTTGTCTTAGGGTGGTGATGATCATGAAGTAGACTTAATTCAAGGGTGTTGTTTTCTCACACTGATATTATTCATTTATATTCTTACAGTGTGGATGGGGTGTTAGTGAAATGCCTTAAATACTGTACTCTAGACCAGCAGCATGAGTTCATACCTTACTCCAGATTTGTGCTGAGGGTTGCTCCCAGTCAATGGAGCTCTAAGCAACATTTGACTGCTTTGTTCAGGCTGAAGAACCACAGGCCATCAGATGTTAACACCTACCCGTCACTCTTTTCTGCGCTTTTGGTTAGAGAAGTTAGCAATTCTCAACTACACTGGTGGACAAACTGCATTCATACCAGACATGGACTGTATCAAACTTTGAAAACTGTCACTTTGTTCAGCAGGTATTTGGCTTTCAAATAAATAATTTTTGTAGTTTAGTTACATTTGTGGGGAAAAAAAAACCCCAACCAAAATATGTGAAAAGGGAGCTTGGACATGCCTGGGAGAGAGCATTCAGTAAAAAGGTAAAATTAGCAGACAGCTAAGTCTTCAAAGTGCTTTCTGTGTTGCATGCTTGTGCTATAAGTCAGAGATATTTGAATGACAACTGAACTGTGCATGCACAAAGACTCTGGAAATGAGATGCATGCTCTGGAATGTTCACTATTATGCCCAATTAGTGGAAATAGTGAATTTAGTGCGGGCTGGATCATTGTCTGGTACAGCATGAAAGAGATTACTAATTGATTTTCATTGGTGTGAGAGGTCGTATGACAAAGGCATTTTAAAGTAGCCAGGTAAGGATCTGACCATACCCTTCCTAACTAGGGCTGCACATGCATATATTTTTGTGTGACACTGATGACAGAAAATTACACTTCAGCTCTGTATGCAGCCTAGATATTCTAGGAATGATGCCATAGGCAAAATGAAGGCAGCCCAGGGGAAAGAAAGAAATTATTTCTAAAATTCCATAATCCTTTTTATCTCCTATCTTAAAGTGAACTCTTACCTCCCCACAAGAGATAAACCTCCTTTTTTCTCTTTCTTTATGTGAATTCATCCATCCAGGAGAGAACAGAACTAATTCCCTCAGAGTTTATTCCACATAGGTAGTGACTGGAGAAAACCCCCTTCATTTTTCTTTGCAATAAACTCTTCACTACAAATCTATACACTAAGGAGGCAAATGCATCTCTTCATTGACATCTGGTAAATATAATAGCCATACTCATAAACAAGGGTGTCAGTAACTGCTGGTGGAATATCTTCAGGAAGAAATAAGGAGCTAAGGTCAGTAAATACATGTTTGACACAAAGCAAGGAGTCAGGGTAAGACTTAGGAACTAGAAACAATTCTTCAGTTAGTGTAACTATTCTGGTGCAAATAGAGAAGTTTGCTCTGTATGGGTGGCCACCAAAACATGCCTCAGGAGCATGGTTAATGCCTGATGGGGTAATTGAAGATTTGAGGTAGCTTTAAACAGCAGCAGATAAAATGTCATTTAAATATAATTTAAAAAAAAAAAAGAAAGAAGTGTAATGTGGTTACACCAGAATGTTGTGGTGTAATCATATTACATGCGCTGAACGTACTGCTGGCCAGATTCCTAACTGGAAGCTGATGGAAGAACTGCCTGGCTACTAGATGTGTCCCCCTAGAAAACAACAATGGTTCAGCTTACCTTCTCTGCTGGCAAGGAACCCTGGAAGCATGGGTTAATACATAGCTATGATGTGGCCTTTGGAGCAGGTGACACCACAGGTAGCAAAGCCCATTTCAAGAGGAAGCCCAGGGCTTTCCCAGAGAGGATGCAGGGTGATCTGCTGGAACGCTGGTGGATGGTGAGTGAGAAGTAGAGCAGATGTTTGGAGACAGATTTCTGTCCAAGTAGACCTACCTGGATGCTATTGAAAATCTGTCTTAATGTTTTATCCTCTATATAGGAGCCAGCAGCAACCCATACTGTGGTTTGAAAGTTTCCATGGCTTCCTGAATGTCCTAAACAAGCTGTACCCTAGACTCAGCAGAAGGCCTTTGGAAAGCCCCCACAACAATCTGATGCAAGCACTTCAAATGAAATACAGACTTATGTTCTGTCCACTTCCAAACTACTAAGAAATAATTTCACAGCTTCCTCTTGAGGTGTTTTTCCATGTCAGGATTTTCTACACTACTCATTGCCACCACGCCTGATCTTAATCTACAGCTGCTTACTGAGAAATGGAGGCATAGATAAGTGGTTTGCTCAAGGTTGCACAAGAAGTTCAAAGCAGCACTTTGAACCAAACTCGAGTTTTGGGACTTTTATGTATTACTCATTAGGTTTTCCTCCCTCCCCTTACCTCTGGGAATGGAAACAGACCACAAACCCCATACTTCTTAGGGCAAATTACCTGCTTTGTTATTCTGTCTTTCAACCTTTGCCATAAATTCCACTTCATTAACATTGGCCAAAACACCTCAGTGAGCTGCACTGCTTGGGCTATAAAATGTGTCTGGTGAGTAGGCAGGAGAATCTCTTTAGCCACAACCATGCAAAAGAGCAGGATCAGGGGGCTCTGGCTGTTCTGACGTGAATTGTCAGTGAATTCTAATGAACACAGGTTTGTTTTTTTTTTTTTTTTTAGCTGTTTACCACTGTGTTGAAGTGGCAATGTCTCTTACCACACACCGTGGAAAAGGGTTTGGCACTCTCTGCTAGTGGATGATGATTTCAAATGGACAGCCTGTGCAACACTGCAGGTTAATTCCCATCTGGATTAAGTCTTTCCTCCCTGAGGCACGCCTTGGAGCAACAAACTAGCCAGCAGCTCAGCCCATCTGCAGATCATTACTGGTACATGTGACAAAGGAAACACCTGAGCAGGGAAGCAGAGCAGTGTGCAGAGTTCACAGGCAGGTGTTGCTATCTAGGGAACAGGTTGAGTTCTGAAGGGCACCTGGAAAGCCTCAGACCACCAGCGTTTTTAGCAAGGCTTGGCTGTTCACCTTCTGTGCAGTGCTCTGATAACCTAAGAGTCAGGTGCAGCAATGGGGGAGAGATGCTGAACTTTCACGAAGAATGCAAGAAAATGGATGAATCCTTCTCCTGTTTTGAAAGGGTATGTGATAGTCAGATCCTGAAGTATCTGGGCTGGAGCTGAAGATACTCATCTGGAGAACGAAGTTTGTCCTGCTTTGGTATCCCAAAAGCAGTAAGGTACTACAACCACGTTCAAGTGATGTTTGTTCTCTTCTGTTGGTGGGCCAGTTCCACAGAACTGAGGACAGAAATGATCTACTGGATTTCCATTGACTTCAGAGTCTGTTACAGACCAGAATAACAAGCAGACCAGGTTAATAAAGGATTTTTTTAAAGAATACTTGCAGCTTTCCATAGGAATATGTTGAAATGCTGGGAAGTGAACATTCACCAACTCCACACATCTGTTATTTACAAAAATAGAGAAACACCTTCCTTCATTGGGAGGTTGTATTTGCAGCTTTATTTATAAAGGCACTTATGAGAAAAGGTAGTTTGTGGCTGACAGCATCAGAGAGAGCTGAAAGGACAGACAGGAGAGCAGAGATTCAGAAGGTCGTGGGCAACTGGCATAGCTGGAGAACCAGCTCACAGCTTCTGCTCATACTGAGAGGTGAGCTAAGCAGATCCCTGGCAGGCTGCGTGCTTCCTTTGCATGTGGGTTCAGATATCTTGCACCGTTATTGTTTCAGGAAAGTCTCAGCTTCTCAGAAAGCCCTGTGTAAAATGGATATAATAGGATTAGAGTCACAGCTTCGGAGGAACAGTATTAGTTCAAAGCACCTTCAAGCAAATGGGAAAGTTTATTTTAAAATTTTATTTTACTTGCTTGAATTTTTCAGGGTGAAGACTATCTAAAATCCAGTGCCACAAAACCACTGTCCTTCCAAAACACTGTGGCTTTGTGGAGGTCAGAACAGGTCTCTAGTTTTTGTTTCATTCATCTCTGTACACTGCAACAACAGTACATCTGCGTTTTTATTCCTCTCCAAGTGAGGTATGGGAAATGAGGCGAATAAAGGCATTACCAAGGGCAATAGACAATGGAAGATTGACCTAGGTATATGTTTAGCTAAATTAAGGAAAGGGAATGTGAGTGAGATAAACAAGCATCTGGGCAGACAGCTACTGAATTTCCCCACCAGTAACATCTCTTGAAAGCTACTATCAGCAGCACTCAAAATTCTTTGATCTGAGAAAAGACAAGGCAGAGTGCACAGCTTCTTTATGCTCCTAAGCAGTTTTCCCCTCAGAGACAACTGTGTGATCTACTGTTCATAAAGATATTTGAATGTGAAAAGCAGGAATTGGGTGAATTAACCTTTATACTAAACCACCTCAAATGCCTTGGGTTCAAAAGCTTAAATTGCTCTTGAATGTTGCTGAACTACTCTTCCACTTATCAGAGTCAGAAAAGGGACAGCAAGAGAGAATTGAAGGAGAAAATAGGCTGGGATGGAACAAGTACTGCAAGGAAAGTAATAAACAAATAAACTGTGACAACAGACCCAAGGAGGAAAGAACAAAATCCTAATATAGAAAGAAATAACACAAGGGGAATATGGTCTTCAAGACTATATGGAGCAGGCTAGCTGTTATTTCAAAATATTCTGCTACTCTTAAAAGCATAAACTTCAGCATTATCTTTTTTTTTAAAAAAAAAAGGAAAAGAAGAAATACATTGTATGATAAATCATTGTCACTTTTAAAAGTAAAGGTGGACTTATGAAATTAAGTCAGTGAGATTCACTTCGTCTGCAGAAAAAATACAAACATCCAACAGCCTCCTGTGAGCATCTACAAGATAGCAGAGCAATAAATAACCAAGTGGAAGTGAACAAACCATGCCAGATAACCAACTACAGAAGTAAATTAAGGCTAATAGGCCTTCTGGATAAAGCAAAGAAGTAGGTGTCATACATCTTGACTTTAGTAAGGTTTTGACACTGTCTGACATGATGTTCAATGAAAATAACTGAAGGATATGCTGCCAGAATGTAACTGCTTGGGAAACTGCACAGAAAAAGTAGTTATCACATGTTCACTGTCTGACCAGAAGGATGGATTCTTCAAAATCTTTCTTGGGGCCAGTGCTATTAATTAGTTTAATTAAAATCCTAGATCGTAGAATATTAAACCTGCAGATGATACCAAGCCAGGAGGGACTGCAAAGACTTTGGAGGATGAGAATTCAGAATGATCTTGACAAACAGGAAACGGCCTAAAGCGAAGAGGGTGCAACTCAGCGCAGAGTGCAAGGTGGTATGCTTGGGGCTGAGATGTGGGCTGCAAGACAGTGGGGTGGATGGCAAAGCAGCCATTCTTCAGCGAAGGAGCTGGGGGCCAGAGCGAACACAAAACGAACATGTGTCAGGAAGGTCAGGCTGTTGCTAAAAAAGCAAACATTGTACTGGGTTATATAAACAATGTTGGCATATGTAAGAAACATGAAATAGTCCTTCTGCTTTCTCACAACAGCTGGAGCACTGGGTCCAGTTTGGGGCACTGCATTTCAAGAAAGATGCGAATCCGTTGGAAAGAGTCCAAGGAGAGGAGCAAGAGCGATCGACGGTCTGGAAAACGTGACCTGTGTGGAAAGAGTGAAGGCAGTGAGGCTGTTTAGTCTAGAGAGAGGCAAACTGAAGGCGTGTATGATAAGTCTTCAAATGTTTAAAAGGTAGCTACAAAGAGGAAAGTAATAAACGGTTGTGAATGTCCAAAAGTAGTAGTAGGCTTAACTTTCAGGAAGAGATTAAGGGTAGACACTAGGAAATGTTTTCTGTGATAGTAACAGAATTGATTGGCTAGGAAGCCTATACAAACTCTACCACACAAGGGTTGATAAACAGGTTGGACAAACATCTGTCAAGAATAATTTAGGAACAGCTGATCCTGACTTGGTGGAGGGGATGGCCTAAATGATCCCTTGAGATGCCTTCCAGGCCTATTTCTGCAACATTATAATCAATGGGTAGAAGAAAGCTATGGGCTTAAATGAATTAGTGCAGGTCATGCAGAAAAAGGATCTGGGAACTGAAACATTCATTCACAGAGTTTACAAAATTTCAAGCTACATCTGCATGACCTTTCCTTCCTCAAAACAAGATGTTCTCATAGTGCTAGGAGCAGATCTCAGACCCAATTAACATTTCAAGCACAGTAGAATTTGGGGATGTAGCCCTTGGGTTGGACTGTACCAGCTAACTTCTCTGTAAAGTTAGGAGGTCTCAGGTCCTCCAAATGGGATACTGATTAACTACTCTTTTTTTTTTTCCTTGGCAGTGAGGTAGTTGTGTTTAATCAAATATGCTTCTGGAAAAGTCATGACTGATATGAGTGAGGTTACTTTGATTCCAAAGCAAGACTTATTTTGGAACACTTTTCATTTTACCCAATAGTTTATTTTGTAAATGGGCAGTAATATAGACATGACTGTTTCATCTTCTTAACTAAGATAATTTGTAGTAGTCACTTTAGGAAAAAGTCCTCCTGATATGTGACCATCATTCCATATCTTTACCTGTCCTTCTGATTCTTGTTTTCCTTAGTGTCTCCTGAAAGCTCTAAATAAGCTCCATAGTGTGTATGGTGGTTTTCATCTAACCAATGAAAACAGGTTTTTGTGAAAATTATGCAAGCTTTTTCAGAATTTTTATAGGTCTGCTGGTTGGTGTTGACTCAAAGTTGTTTGATCTTTAGAAAAAATCCTGGTTCCATAAATTATCTGAAAGTTGTAGAAACACAATATGTGTAAGACCTGCAAATTCAGACCCCTGCAAATGACTGATGCTATAGATCTCAACGTATGGCTCATGTTGGGCACTTGTGAAATACATCTATCAGCAATAGACAGTTACCTTAAAAGAGATCTGCATCCAGGTAGATGGTTTATAGACTGTCAGGCCACACTGCTGGTTTAGATTTGAGGAATTACTTTGGAAGAACAAGGCGGGTTCTATTTTTGACATTTCAGCAATGAGACCACTTGTACATTATGACCCAATTTGATTTACTGTAAGAAAATAAGAGTGCTGTAATTTGTAAAAGACATTTATTACATGAGTCAAAAAAAGAAAAAAAGGGGAGGGAAGGGGGAGAGAAAGCAGCTTAACGTCTCTGTCCATCTCCATCTGGTTTTATTTTAATCTCACTCTAGTCACATATGAAATTTTGCTTAGCTGTCTTCATTTTCTTAGTCAATCTTGATTAATGGCCTTCAAAGTAAAAATAATTGGCCTGCATCAGGCTTGTTTTATAACTCTTGTTCACAAAGAATGTGAAAGGCTGGAAAATGAGCCTAAACAGAAGGAATGCATTACGTTAGCCTTTGAGAAAGAGCAGTCCTCCAGTTGTGTTTCACTGTGTATTTTTATAACAGGCGCCTCCTTGACTGTCCATGATATTGCAGATATGCAGTGCCAAAAGCTTTTGTATACTTCATCAGGCTGACCATGTCACTCGCAATCTCCCAGCAGCCGCGTGTGCGCAGGCAGAGGGAGGCAGAGCCAGTCCCCACAGACCAGAACTCCTCGACACACGCCCGTGGAGCCAGCGTGGGCTGTGCAACATGGAGCGGGCGCTCCGAGAGGCTGAAGGGATGCTTTTGTGCAAGTGCTCTCTAATTGCTCCGCTCCTGCTCTTAAACTTCAGGAGACTTGCCATGCAGTTTAGGGAGCGTGGGTCTCGCTGGAGCGCAGAAGAGCAGTCACACATAGATTTTAGCTGGGCTGAATGTGGCCCTGTGGCTTTATAATTACCTTTACTCCCCTCCAGTGAATGCAGTCTTGGTAAAGCAATACACCAAACTGATTATAAACTTGATTTTTTAAAAAATCTTTTATGTTACAAAAGATTGCATCAATTTACTGAGCTCAATTTAATTTTAAATAAACATAGTATATGCTCATTTTTAAGGAAAAAAAATAAAACAACCTTTTTATTTGGCATATCAGGAAAGGACCTGATATGGGAATATTGTTCCTGTTGGGACAAGCATTGTTTTGAACTTGCTTTCTTGCTGTTAGAAAATTAGGGAGATTCAGCCTAGTCCTTCCTTTGTGTAATGCACAAAACAGATTATTGTGCTTGCATGCATATGGCAAGATTCAGTATTATGTCCTGCTTACCAAAAAGGAAATCAGCTTTCTGTTACACATCTTAGGGGTGAAAACTATTACTTAGATATTAACCAAAGAGAAAGAAAAGTTCTTAATTTGAATTATTTATGTTAATTTAGGAATATTTGAGCAACTTATGACACTCCTGTGAAGTTATTATACCGCATACTTATTTCCTTGTACAATTTTGAAATAGGAACAGTTTATGCTTTTCCTGATGCTTTTCATGTAACAGCCTCAACATATGAAATGAACCTCCATTAAGCTTCCTAAGATTTCTCTGGAGTATGCATGTGATACACTTCTGATACTTTTGCCAGATATGGCTGGATCCAAACTTGGTCTGGAGACGAACACGTTTCCCACAGTAGCTGAGACCAGCTGCTGAGTCCTGTATCTTCTCTTCTCCCAGCAAGGCAAGCCGGGGTTACACAGATGGTATTTTCATGTCAGTGCAGATCAAGCTGAGCATTAACCTCATGGCATGGACCAAAATCAATCTGCAGGGATGCCTGTATTTGGTGGGAGAGGAATGCATATTTTCTTCTTTTCAGAAAGTGGCACACAAAATACAGTATTGAGATCCCATTCCCTACACTCCAACATGTTCTGTGCTGTTCTTTTAAACAGTTAATGGTGTATTGTAACCCAGATATCTGACCTTCAACAAAGCACAGCCCCACCATGACACTCCTCCTCTTTGATGCCTCACCAGGTTTTGGAAAGTTGGATTTACAGCAGTTCCTGCCAGCTCCAGGGCAGGT
Source organism: Pelecanus crispus (assembly GCF_030463565.1). Classification (NCBI taxonomy): domain Eukaryota; kingdom Metazoa; phylum Chordata; class Aves; order Pelecaniformes; family Pelecanidae; genus Pelecanus; species Pelecanus crispus. The sequence continues at coordinate 147,908,098 of NC_134644.1, read as the reverse complement.
AGCCAAGGCTGATGTAAGGTCCATGAAGAGCAGAAAGAAACTTGCCGTGTTCCTCCCCACTACTGGAATGGGTCTGATTCTTCAGCTGCAAAGTCTTCTCAGTCCCTAAAATCTATTCTTCAAGAGACTTCTGGACCTACCTGGGAACTGAACAGAGGAGAGAAACCTTTGCCAGGCATGCACTTGAGAAAATGTCACCAGCTGGAGAAACAATAGTACCAACTCCATAATGTTTAAAGCTTTGAAATGATGTCAGTGTCCTCTTGTTCCATAGACATATTTTTCAAGGATTAATCATTCCCACCATTAAAAGCTTTGGTCTATACCTTGTTCAGCTTTGGCTTGGGCTACATTATGCCATTGAGCCATTAGACAGCTACAGGATGCGTGTACCTACATGAACCTCCTGCGGCAAGCTCTTAATGGCAACTGCATTTTTCACATGGCAGAGATGAGATGCTGCAAACCTAAGACGGGTACTGTCCATATTACAGTGACAGTCTGTGTAATTGATCCCTTCCTTGCACTCCGTTTAGGGACCACCATGGTACCTACTCTGTTCATTCTTTGTCTTGGAAAGACTTGGCCAACAGATACTGTTGTGTTTGTGGATGACATTTTGTTTGATGATTTCGCTGGCGCCCAAGTATTACATTTAAATCTTATGGGCACAGGAAATGGACTGAGGTCAAACAGGATAACATTTGTGCAAGTGGCACAATACTGGCTTTACTGACCCAGACTTTTAATGCTAAATGTCAGGGGAAATCTGCCAGGTACATGTCCTAGCTGGCTATATCAAAGTAATAAGAATAGCAAATATATTGATAGTGGTGCATAGATTACAGAGAAAAGCCTAGAGAGTGCTGGTCTGGTTTGACTCCTGCTTACACCCATTTGTCGTATTACCCCTTCTTTTCATGATTCACTCCAGCCACCTGTTTTGCCATAAATTTCAAAAAAGTAAGCTCTTTTGGGTAACCTTTCCGTAAGTTTCCTTTAAAAATTTCTGAAGTCCTTAGAATAAAAGAAAGTTTTTCATCTCATCTGGAAATAAATGATATTTCGTTTTTTGGAATGAGTTTGTTTGCTTTGTGGAAATAAACTATTTTTGGTTTTGTTTGCTTCCAGTTGACTTGCAATGAAATTTTTCTTTTGGGTTACTTGTTTCCATTTGACCAGCAATTCTCACAGTCAGTTATTTGCATAGTTCAATCTGTGACTGCCTATGTGATGCTATCTGAGTTTTCTGGGACACTGCTCTTGTAAGGTAGTGGAAAATGACTGAAAACATCACTGCATTATCTTATAAATCAGTGGTACATTATGTCCTATGCCGTGTGCAGAAGGTGTGGTAGAACTAGGAAAGGTACCCTAGACAAGGGTAGCAGATATCCATAGGTATGGTATGGCTTTCATGTGCAAAGAGACTAAACAGCCCGACTTTTCAGCTTAAAAGAAAAACACATTCTGAGGATATGAGAGAGGTCCATGAAGTCGTGGATGCTTCAGACAATATAAATAGGGAGTTCACTGTTTCTCACAACAGAAGGATGAGGGGAATCCAGAGGTGCTATTAAGCAACAGGTTTAAAAGAAAGGGAATTATTTCTTCTATACCAGCCACAATCTCATTTTGAAACCCACTATACTGCAGAGGCCAAAGTTTGAAGAGGATCAGTAAGAAATTGGACTTCCATGTGGTTTGACCAGTTTGAAACAAAATTGAAACAAAGTCAAAGGGAGATGGGTAGCTCTCTGCTGCTGCTGCTGCTGCTGCTTCCCCCCAACTGGTTTGGCTTCATGGGCAAGAGCTGGCTGGGGGCTGTCGGCCCAGCTGGATGGCCAGGACATGTGCTGGTCCTGCCTGGCCAGGGACACATGCTGTCCTCAGACACCGGGCAGCCCAATATCAGCAGCCTGCTTTTCAGATGACAGAGAGGCAAACCAGTGACTCGGTGATGCATGCGTGGTTGCATGCTGTGCAGAAACGCTTTACACGTGTATGGTGAGCACAAGTGCTTCACAAGTTTTGAAGTAACAAGGGACTAGAAATGCCAGAGAAAAGTAGCGTGTTGTTTGCTGTGTTTGCACAATGTCTGCCTGAAGATGCAAAATAAATATCTAATTATTGGAGTGGGAAAGTAGGAATCACCATGCACAATCTCTGTGAGAGTGCTCAAAGGCTATCTCAATTCTTTAGTTTTATTCTTTGAAGGAGAGCTTCCCAGAAAAGGCTATCTGAAGGGAGCTGGTGCATAATGAGGAATGCTGAGATTCATATGCATCTTTTCATATAATATTTTCACAATTCCAATGCGGTACATGAACCTGTGATGGAAGTGGGCAGCAGAACAGTGAGAATGTGGCCATTGTGTATTTTATAGTTTATAAATTCATTTTGTTTCTTTTTTTTTTTTTTTTTTTTCATTCTAATTGGCATATCTTCCTTTCTGGAAATTGATTTTTCAGTTCAAAGCAGCATTCAAAGGAAAATGAAAGAAGAAACTGAAGACATTTTGAACCCATTTACATACTTCTAAAGAATTAATCCACTTTTTCAGAGAAAACGAGAGACAAGTATTTACATTTACTTACCTCAAAAGAAACTGTGAAAAAATTAACACTTTCATCCAATTTTACTTATGCCAACATTTCTTTTTTTGCAGTAGGAAGTCAGCACTTTTTTTACCTCTGTCTTATAGGACATACATATCTAGAATTCACAGGTAATTGCATGAGGAATGTAGGCATGTACTTAGTATACTTGCAGCTGCTTGAATTTGGAGTTGGCCTTGCCTTGCTCTTTGACCACAAGAACTTTCTGAATTATTAAAACCTAAGGATTTCAGTTTTGCAATGCTGCTATACTTACCTATGTGTGAGCAATGGACTTTATGTAAACACTGTAATATTGCCAAACAGCCTGTGACATGTAGTAATTTCTAGTTCATTTAAGGTTCAGAAATGAAGTCTCCTTCATGCTAACAGTAGATCATTCACCTCATACAGTTTAAAATGTTATTATTGCAGCGTGTGCAGTTGTTGGTATAAAATGTCATAATATGATGCTCACCTTGGATGTGGGAACGGATATTAATCTGAAACTGCTTCTGTTGGTTGCTCAGGCTGAACCCCACCATGTGAAAATGGATTTGTTTGTTTGTCTAAAAAGATTTAGGATTGCACATCATCTTTATCCATGGTAAACATTTTGTTATATACAGTATACTAATTATTGTTGAACTGAAGTGTTTTTCTAGCCCCAGTGGCATAATGGAAATTATACTTCGAACTGCATAATATTCTTGGAAGGGAATATAGACTTAGCAAAGAACATCATCATTTTGCTATAATGATAACGTACCTATTTACATAATGATAATGTACATATTTACTGCCAAGCATGTTTGCTCTGCATTAGTGTTCATAGTGTGGCAGGGAGAATTACAAAATGGAACTTAGATTTGTGCCTGGTGGTTGTTGTCTTGCAGGGGAGCGAAGAGGGGAGAGCAGCCCATGGGGTGTTTCTGAAACAAAAAGGAGTAACGCTATGTGCTAGGCTTACATTGTGTACGAGACCAGATCTGCACATGCCCATTTGCTTTCCTTTCTTCTTTTTTCTGAGGGACCTTGTCTGTTAAGTAAGTGAAAATCCTTTGTGAGATTCCTGGCAGCAGGCATCAAAAAGATACTAAAAGTCTATGTTAGCTGCGTGCTCTCTCTTTGAACACATTCTCAAGTAATGCCACTGTTGGAATCATTTAATCTGAGAGATGAAAAAGAAAAAAATCTACATTTTTGGTTTAATTTCAAAACCTGTAAATCTCTGTATACATCTAAAGAAGCAGGAAATCTTACACTTGGAGGAGACAGAAAAAAGAGTTAGGAGACACTGTTTGGTGAGCTGTCATATGTTTTCTGAACTTTTTGTAATAGGAAGAAGTCTCTAAAGAGCCCTTTTCTTCACTCCTCTAACAAAGGCATGTCCCAGTTTATTAAAAAATCATACACAACAATGCTGCCTGCCAGGTTTTATAGCCCTAATGAAAATTTGGTCCAGAGCACAAAAAATATCTGGAAAAATGCCTGAAATTTCCCTGTCGCAGATGTTTCAACAGAAGGTGCTTGCATGCCATTCGTTAATATAACGCCATACGGGACTCGGTATGACCACTGCAATAACCAGTAAGTAACACACGCAGTGTGCGCATCACTGCGCCAAATTTTCCGTCTGTTGTGTGGGGCTTGTATCCTGTGGATTGAGACGTACCTTGATGAAACTGTATTGTCATTGAATGATAATATTTGTGGATCACTCTGCTAGAAAACATCCTATCAAGAATGTGGGAGGTCTGTGTAAATAGTCGGTGCAGCTCATTGGCATTGCAGTCAGTTAGGAAGGATGGGAATGTTAGTATTTATGCCCCTTTTTTAGCCTGTCTTTCAGATGCCAATTTACAGGAGCAGCACTCCAGATAGTAAAGCACTTTCTCTTTGAGAGAGGCTGTTGAATTTTAATCTCAGGCATTATGTAATTAAAAGGGGCATGTGAAATACAGTAATTATCGATACAGTGGAAAAAATTACACAGACATAACATTCCCCTGGGATAATTATTTTTTTATTTTGTAAGTTTAAAAGAGGAAAGGACTGAAAGGAAAAAGGAAAAAAAAAAATCCTGAAGTACACTGTACTCCATCGGCTCCAGCTTTGTATCCTGAAAGGCAGAGAAGCACCTAAATAACTGACTACAAAAATTTCCCTGTGCACACAGATGAGCATTGTCTTCTGCTCTTGGAAGGGAACCTGTGGAGTATACTGCTTTGATTGGTGTATGTCTGAGGGAGGTGGTGTGGACTTTTCCTACTAGTAGAGGTGGGAGTTGTGTGTACAAATCATCCATGCTGTGGTGAGGATGTGCATGAGTACTCATGGACCAAACCGACTCCCTTAGAAACACTTCTGCAAGAGTTAAATCTGCTAATGACAAGGGGGTTGAGAGGCTTTTATGCTTTTTCATATTCTTTCTCTCTGTTCAACAGTAAGATTTCCTGGACAGTTTGCTGTCTTTTTTGTGCAACAATGACCAAAGCAGGAAGAAGTGCTGAGTCTGACTTGGCTAGAATTTGATTTTGGGTTCAAGGCTGAGTAAGGGCTGAGATTCAACAGAAATAAGGCTTTTCCCATCAGCTAAGAGAATCATAAAGATACCTCAGGTTTTATTAAACATGTTTCTAGGAAATTTCATTCACATCTGAAATGAATCTGGAAAATCTTTATGGGTTTGACACAGAAGCGAAATCACTGAAATGAACCTAAGTTCTGAAGCTACATTCAGAGGACTTGAGTTTACACTTCATATGAAAGGCAAGACTGCTCTGTAGCAGTCCTACTAAAGTAAAATCCCACTCCAGTAAATCCAGTTAGGCTATGTATGCTCTTTCACTTCCTTTATTTTAAGTGTCACTTATTTTCTAAGTTAGAACTAAATATAGATGTTTCTAAGAACATGTAAGCTATCATGACTAGCAGTAGAAGTGCTATCTCCAGACAAATGGAGATCACTATATCATAATAAAGATTGTACATTTTGTTTGCTAAGCACTATTTACAGGACAGTGCTACTGGTTTTTTTCATTTTGTTTTATATGTGCTTTCATATATAACTTTTTATTCATAATTCAAACCTTAGACCTCCAGATTAGGTCTCTGCCAGTGGACTTTCATGACATTATGGATTCAGGAGAATGCCCAGGACATTCCTGTTCAGGAGAGCAATCTATCTTTAACTGTCCCATAGCCAAGTTCACAGTCGGGTTTGCTGCTGCTGCCAGGGAAGGAAGAGTTGGGGTGCATCCGGTTTTGGCTCCTCGCGGAGTCATCAGCTGCCCCTGCTGTGATCTCAGCAGCAGAAAGGCCCAGGCAGCCCAACTCTCTGATGCTGGTGTCCATCCCAGTTCGACTCCTTTGAACCATTCTTCCCGTGATGGGAGTGCCCCAACACTTCTCAAGTTTGTGCTGTGCCAATGTTGAAAGACCTTGAGTCTGCTCTGCCATCAAAGATGATGTTTTTAGAGTTTAGGCATATGAAATGCACAGAGCGTTCCTGGGACTTCTGCACGAAAATAATGTAAAAGCCAACATAATCTCATCACATAGACAGTTTGCCTAATGTCATCCCAGAAACTGTGTGCAAGTAAGGCACAGAGAACTGCCTCTAAAACCTTTACAAACTGAACCTTGAGAAACTTGCAAAGAAAATGTAATTGTATGAATGGAAAAAATATAATTATCCAACCTTTCCTTTTATCTGGGAAGAGATCAGCATTATTAGAATGGATTAGCTGCAGTAAGTCAATGGTATCTGTTGGCTGTACCATCATTATTATCTATTTTTCCTGGATATAGAACTGATTGAATTTGCAAATCAAATTTCCCTGCACTGTATAAACTTTTTTCTGGAAGTTAAAGTAAATGGTTATTACAGAATTGCTCTGGGAGAAAAGAAAAATATGGGGAGGTGGAGCAGGAGGAGGAAAAGAGAAGAAACAAGAACAGGAAGCACCTTGATTAATGCCCACCAGGCTGAATCATGCTGCAAGGGTTGTGTTCTAGCCTGGTGTCTCAGAAAAAAGGTGTGCTGTTTTTTCATCTAAGCATGTATTTATTTGTAATTTGTTTTGCCTTTTGTAAGAGTTCTTTTTGCTTTTGTAAGCACACACCTGCTCTATTTTCTCACTGGCTTCAGCAGGCAGATGCCTTTTTATATTGCCTCTGGAAGTACATCATTTTCTTCAGGTGTTTTAATGAACTTGGACAGCATTAAGGGAATCAGAGAAATCAGAGCTGGAATTGACACCCCTCCTGCAGGGAATTCCTTGCCAAGCAGGATGATATCCCTACCAAAAGCTGTGGAGCTGCTAAAGGCGTCCCCAATTTCCAACACTGTTTACAACTAAGGTATTCAAGGACCTGGGAATGATCCTCTATGGGATTGAGTCCCCTTTGTGGCAGAATATGTACACTCCAAGGTGATAAATCTGGCAGCTACAACAGTGGGAAAGGACTGTTGCAGGAGCCTGGCCCGGCCTGGCTGCTTGCACAGGAGTGTAAGCACGAGGGCAGAGCTGTGCCCAGGATGCCCTTGCCCTGGGTGGGGCTGGGAGCTATTGTAGATCCCCTTGTGGATACGCTTTGGAGGATCAGTCCGAACCTCTTGGATGAGTGAGGGCAAGCCTGGGGAGGTTTCCCATTGCTCCTTCATCCTTCCCTTCCTTCTGCCGTGGCTGGTCTCTATGGTGTTACCCATCAGGAGAAGGCAAACAAGCAAAAGCATCACAGAAAGTATGACATTTCCAGCCTGGCTGAGAAAAAGAGGACCCAGACACCTCCCAAAGAAGCTTGACCTTGCAAGATTTCCAGAAAAATCTTTCTGTGAGCAGAGATGTTAAGGTCACACACCAAACAAAGGTCCTTGCTCTCCTCTCACGTGCGGGTTACAGAGCTTGAGAACATTTCTGATTTGTTGATTGCTTTTCTCTTTGGAATTAATTTTCCCCCCAGCATGTCTTCCACTCATTTGCATTTTTTGATTATGTTACACTACTTTTAATTGTGATAAGGCAGTGCAGTTCTCAAGGTGTTCCTTACTGCGCTTGGTTAGGCTATACTTTTTCTGGGGGAGTGAGTCTCCTAAATCCTCTGTGCATTTCTTTGGTACCTGTGTACTGCTGGTATGTAGATCTGCTTGGCTGTTTCTCATTAGCATCACCATAAGTGGGGTCTTTCCCACAAACCTGGTGTGCATTTGTAAGTGTGTGAGAGAGCACGACAAGGAGAGAACAAGGGGCGATTGGTTTCATTCATTAACCCTGAGATTGCCATTAGATTTGCAAAGTCAGACGCCAGCCATGTTACTCAACCAACAAAACACAAATATTTACTCTGTGGCAGCAGTTTTCTCAAATACACCACTGTGGCAAAGTCCCTATGAGTCATTTTGACACGTCATAATTCATTTGCTGAAAGACCATTTTGTATATAAGAACTACCATATACACACTGCAAATTTCCAGTTTTATCGGACACTCATCTTCAAGAGCATATAAAGTATCTCATCCATCTCTTTGCTAGCGCAAGACTGTTCCTTTTAGGATAATCAATAGTGTCCCATACATTTCAAGATATGATGCTTTCACTATTTATTTTGAAACTGGAGATGAGAACATTTATAGATTTTTATTCCATTTCATCTACCCTGCACTCAAAAATGTCCACAAAGAATTTTTTTTGTCTGCATTTTGCCTACTTCACTCTCTGCACCCAAAAAGATTTTTTTTAGAACACCACATCGTAGCTCAGAACTTCCATCTGCAAGAATGGCTTGTTTTTCTTTGTACAGGTTGCCAACATTTCTAATTTAGTTCCAGCCAAACTAAACATCTGAAGCTGTTATTCTTGGAAAATAATCTTGAATGCAAAGGGTTTACTTTTTGGACAAGAAATGACTGGCAAGGAAATTGGATAGCAAAAATAAAATTGGTTTTACCTTGTGAAACCACCAAAAACATTTCAGATTGGTACTGCTCATCCTTGTTTTGATTCTGCGCACAGCAGTGGTAAAATCCTATTGGTATTGGTTATTATAAAATGACCTTATGGAACAAGCAGATCTTTCAGACTAGCTGATAATTATGTCATAACAAATTGTGTAATCAATTGCCATTAGCCTCTGTGTATTTTCCTTCCATTAGCTCATTTTATATAATTTCTATTTCATAACTTCACTTCAGAGCATCTTACTCCAGGCAGAAACTATCCGGCAACCATAGTATTACTTATGTGCTGTAGATCCAAGACCTTGGAGAGCATAATTTTTAAAACATATTCCTGAAATCCTCTTGAAATATCTCCTTTATTGCTCAAATCCTGGTATTAAAAGATTAGTAACTGAAAGGTAAGTGTGGGAAAGCATGAGGGAAGAAACAATGGAAAAATGAAGTCTTTGAATACAGTGTATATGTATGTGTAAGGTAGAAATATGAACAAGTTCTGGTCCATGGGATAGTAAACAAGGATAGTAAAAATATTGTTTAAGGACAAGAAAAGTTTTGGAGATTGTATGCACTGTCCTAACAGTCAAGAGTTTTCATCTGCAGTTTTCCAGATTATATTGCCTATCTGATCTAGCAGTATTTACCTTATGCCCTGGATGTTTCAGGGCTGGAAGGGAGCAGATCTAAATTTCTCTGTTCATTTGGCTTTTCAAGCATATGGTAATACAGCATGTACAACTACACAACATATTTACCCCATCTGTATATTGTATTCCAACTTGCTGGCTAACAAATAGTATATATATTACATACAATTTTAAGGTTAAAAATAATAGGAAAATTACAGTTGTTAAAGAAATTTGTGCACAATATTAAGGGTCACCTGTTCCTGTTTCTGGATCTAGTGTAAGGTTGTACAGCTGTGTAAGCAGCTCAAACATTTAAAAAAGTTTAATACTGTTTGTTTGATTGATGGCGCTATAACTTTGCTAGCCTTCATTTATTTGGGAAAGTTCCTCTTCACTCTTCAGAAAGTTACCCTTTTGCATGTATTTCCTAGAGATGTGAGTTATGTTCCACTGGAAAGAAGCCTTAAGGCTATCAAGTCCAAGGCCTTTGTGTTGCAAGCCACCAATGGACCATATAAGTCTTCTCTGTATTCTTATTTACCTTCTTGAGGTAGCCATGCATCAACTTACCAGAGATATCTTTCCAGTATATACGCATTACAATTTCCCCTGCTGAAAACATAATAAAGTCCTCATATCACAGTTGCCTCTTTTTTGTTGTTGTTGTTGTTTTTCTTCAGTATCATCATCTTGTTAGCTTGTAGTCATCCTGTGACTGACTGACACCACCAAGTCCGTCTCTTCTGTCACCTCCTGCTAATGAATTTACATGTCCCAGCAAGCTGTCGTCAGAACCAGATGAGCTGCTGTGCACTCCAGGTCAAGCTTATAGGATTCAATTCTGTGCAAACATGTCAGTTGTTGCTATGTGTATGCCTTCTTCCACCCAACGTCAGAGCTTACTAACCTTACCCCACCATTTAGCTCTGTGTCTGTGTCCTAAAGGAGCACCACATGAGACACTATGAAGTATCATCTCTGCCCTCATATAAAAATGGTGCACGAGCCTTTCTTGAAGAAGTGGACAAGGTGTGCTTCACTTACTCCTGAGGAGTGTTGTCCCATAAATGACAATGTTTACCAGTGGAAACCAGCCACCCAGCACTGGCAGCGTCCCAAACTGTTCCTACTCCAACCAGCCACATGCCTTACTTGTCACTGATGGATTCGCGGTGTGTGTGCGGTGGATGACTAGTGGTGGCTTTGTGTTGCCAGGGCACGATGCCACAAAGCTGCATTTCCCCTCCACATGGCCTCCATTTGCCTTTTTCCGCATGATTATCACCCATCTGTTGCCCTCTGCCACGTGTGGGAGGGCAGCAGATGGGCCAGGAAACTGCAACACAGGAAAGCAAGTTCTTTGGAGAGGGAAGAAGAGAAAGCGTAAGGTCAGAAGAGGGATCCTCAGACTAGCTCCAGGCAAAGGCACCCTCCACGAGTGGGTAACTCACCATCCATGGAAACCCCAGAAAGAGCAATTAGGCAAAAAGGACAACAGTCAGAAGGCAACATTTTTACTGGCTGGAAAGAGTTAGGAAGTTCTGTTTGAAGCTGTCAGTCTGATTATTTATTCCTCCTGAAAGACAAAGAAAAGGCTTTCTCTTACTAAACCATGATTTTATACAAAACAATCAAGTGAGGAACTAGTGCCTTTTGCTTCTCACCAGCAGAACCATCAGCTTCATTCAGTTTGTTGACTTACCTGTAAGGACTATGGTATTTATTTGCCTACATAATACATCATTGCAAACCCATAGCATACGACATATGTAAAAAAATACAGCTGTTTCTCTGTATCTCTTCCAGTCTCCAGCTGTTGCTCTTTATCTTAGAGGCTACATGATGTGGGGCAGAGACCAAGGTGATGTCTACAAAGCCACCGTAGTGCCCTCAGCATTTGGAGTCTCTCTCATAGATTGGTAAGGAAAATAATAGAGTCAAAGTAAGTGTTTCCTAACTAATTCTGTCTTTACCTGCAGAAACAGATCAATAATATTTCATAAATGCATGTTAGCAATGTAATGGAAGTCCTATGTGTAGTAACCAAGCCATGCTTCATCAGCAGTAATCCTACTGGATCCTCACCTCAGATGTTTGTTGACATTCCCATTGCTCATAAACATCCTCTTTTAAAAGTGTGTAGGCTTTCTCTTTTTATTTATTTCTTTTTAACTGTCAATTTCAAGAATTACTTTGAAGCAATTGATGTTTTTAGCAGGGGCAGCTTGTGAATCTGTATCGCTTTTATTTGTAGTTGTCAGTGTCATTCCATTTGATTCCAGTGAGAAATTAAAGTTTATGCTCTGAAATCTGCTGATGTCAGATGCTGATTAAATGAATATTTCAATGTCCCTCCAGCACCAGGTAGAAATAATGTATGCAACTCCCATATCCCCTCAGAAAGGAGTCTCATGAAGTTTTTCTCTGAGAATATGCAAACACAGTTCTCATCTTTGCCGTCACCTCTTTCACTTGCCCAGACAAAATGCAGATAGGGGTGCAAAAAACTTGTGGCTTTGAACAGTATTTGTGAGTTTTCTTCCTAATTATCATGATTTCCCAAATACCAGAAGTTCCGATACTCTGGAGCTGAGCGTCACTGAGTTGTGAAGAGCTGAGTACTGAGCAACTACTCAGCGCATATGCAGAATTTCAGACAATCAAGTCCTCTCTCAAAAGAAAGTAAATGCAAGGGGAATTTTGAATTATATTGGAAGGGAACTTAAGATACAGGTGGCAGGAATCTAATGAGGAGAAATAAAATAGTGTTCAATGGAAGAAAAGAAGCCACAATTTTAGTATGTTTGGAAGCATCCAATTAAAATTAGTGATATTTTCTTGAATGGCTGCATGTGTGTCTGTATGATATTTGTAATTACCATTGATTAATGCCTAACACTTACTTGTGATTAAGGGCTGAGGATGCGAGGCCTTCAGCATCGCACAGGATCATGCATCTTCAGTTGCAAATGAACCGCATGCTACCTTCATTGGGTACTAAAAAGCTACATAACACTGGGTACTAAACTCAAACTTTGCCCTGATTTACTCCTAGAAGAGGCTTAGCAACAAGCTTTGTTCCTTCATGATTAGCAGTAAACATAGCGGAGCAACACTGAGCTATGACAGAGCTCTCTGTGTGTGCCACTGCTCTGGGTGATTTGGGGAGAGGGGAACAAAGTGGAAGTCCTACGTGCAAGGGTAGAGTCTCATATTTCATACCCTGAATCTGGCAGAACAGGAACTTGAATTTAGGTCTTCCTTGTTCACAGCTAGCAGAAAAACAGCCCTCCACCTCCTCCCAGAAAGCCCAGGTAGGAGCCAAAAAGAACATTTTGAGTGAGGTCGTTACTAAATGTGTTGGCATTGGATGTGGAGGCTTCAGGCGTAAGAGGTGGAGAAATACATGAAGCAAATACTGGCAATCAGCTGGGCAAGGGGACCCATTTCTGGTCTGGGGTCACTACAACTTGTTGACACAAGCTGTTTTTATAAAGTTTTTGAAAAGTTTATTTTTTCCTCATGATGTTCCACTGCAAAGAAAAAATATTTTGAAACTCTGAAGGCTGTGAGAAAGTGGAACTGCTGTCTTCTGCTCAGCTCCACAAGTGATTTCTGGATCACATGGAAAATCAGCCATGCTTCAGGCCACCTCACTGCGCAAGCCTCTGTGGTAACAAGAAAGTGCCCTGTCTCTAATCAGTGTTATGATGCAAAAGAGAAATTTCTGGCTCCTTCCCATGCTCTGTAGTTAATAGAAATCTGTTCAGATGTTTGAATTTCCGTGCAAATAACCCCCTCAGCTGCAATAGTCAAAAGAGTGGAAAATACAGGAGACTCTTTGGAGAGTTAACACCCAGACCCTGTGAACATGAAGATGATTATTTTCCTCTACAAGGCTTTTTCACATGTGATAAGCTTGGCATGTTGCCTTGGTTAAGTGTCAAGCCCTGAATGTTTTTGCTTTTGCCCTGGTGGTCCTGAGGAGTTACTGGAATACTTGTTGGACCTGTTTTATATCACTCTGTGCACTGATAGTGACATTGAGAAGAAACAGGTAGAGGAGTGGAAGGGGGATCTGGATTTTCTCTTGTTCAATTCTGATAGCAGTCTCCCTGTCTGCGCAGGCAGCCCTACAGCTTCCTTCAGTCTTTCTTTGGCTCCTTGACTGTGCTTTTTTACATTATTACATTGTAATCTCTTCTTGCTTTTTTTTCCCCTCTTGCTCCCAGGGGAGAGTTGTCAAAACTCCTTATCTGTTGATGAATGAAAGGAATTTTTGTCTCCACTGCCTGGAACTGGTTAATGCAATTCTGGACAATACCGCTGGGTCACTGAGTCAAGCGAACAGCAAAAGTTTAAATACATAGAAAGATTTTGTTTGGTGCCAGTTTGTATCGTCATCTGCAGATATTTTCTGCCATGCAAGGAAGTGGAAAAGACAAGACTGAAGGCAGTTGTAAGGAGTTTCCAGAGTCAGAGAATAAACATTACCAAATTCTGCAACTTAAAGTTGGCAGTGAGAATCCGAAAAGCAATGCTTTAACATTTGTACTACAAAGCATTTTCGTTCTGTTGTTGGAACACTTTTTCTCATTACTGTTCATTAGAGTTTGGTGCTAATCATATTGTTGTGTGTCTGTTGTGAGAAATGGTACTTCTGGCCAAATTGTGCTTATCTGAGTAAAGACAATAGACATTGTCCATGAATACAAGACTGATTAACAGCTATGCCCTTTGGCAGTGGCTTAATTGTATAAGGTCCCGTGAGTTCAACGTCCATTGAAATGACACCTTGCAGAACTGAAATTTAAAGGAATCAGGAAATACTTAAAAACTCTGAAACCTAAAGCCCAAGTTCATTTCTATTTTCAACAGTTTTTGTAAATTACAGTGCTGAGAACAGTCTTGATCCTGCCCTTGTTGAAGTCGGCGGGAAATGTGCTGTTGACTTCAGGGAGCACGAGGCTGAGCTCTACCTGTTTGCTATAGATGCAGCTCTGCTGCCTTCTAATCTTGGACTGACCACCATGTTTGGGACAGAAGAATCTTTGTTTGAAGAACTAGATAAAATGCATGTGTCTATGACTCCATAGTTCATTGCTGTATCCATTATTAATAACGATTACTCATAGATTCTTGTGTTGATAACACTTCCATATGACCATATGTGGTCATAGAAAAAATTCATGTATTTGTGCCGGAATGTGCATTACCCCAAGTAGAAGCTTCTCCCCAGTATTTGCACGAACAAAGCTCTGCCTGGATAAACACTCATGAACAACAGACAACTGGAGAGCAAGAATTAATTTGAATGGAAAGTCTTGGCTTGGAGTTTGAGCCAGACTTCTGGAAGACAACAGGAGTCATCCTATGGATTGCAATGAGCTTTGTATCATGCCCTTTATTCATAGCAGTGTTTGCAAATCATCTTTTGCAGTATTCACCCAGCTGAAATCATACTGCAAGCATATTCATATGGTATATTCACATAAATATGTGCTGTGATTCATAAACAAATTACATTTGCATCTGTCGGCTATGGCTGGGGAAGCGACAATAAAGAAAATAACAAAACAGAGAGGAAAGGGAGAAAAAAGCCACTATTGTGTGACACTGAAAGGAAGAAACTCAACTATATTTCTTTCTTATCCCAGGTATCAGGTAGCAAAGGATTAAAAGAGAGTTCTATGCAGAACAAACGGTTTAATTCCTGTAGACTAAAAATAACATTGTTTATTTCAGACCATCTACAGTAACTCTTGCGCTTCCAATCCCATCTCAGCTTTTCCAGAATGTCCTTTTTATACATCTGAACCTCAGCTTGATAAACCAATATGAATGACAGCAGGATCCAACCCCAAATTTAAGGTTCTCCGATGACAGTTGTTGCATTGCAGTAAAACAGTGCTCATGAAGAAAAGGAAAAATGCTTTCTTTGGTGTGTGTATGCACATGCATGCACACACTCTGGAAAGGCCAATTTTAGCTTGAAGACAGTAATTTTTACTTCTGTTGCCTTAGGAGAGTGTCAGTATTTTTTTTATTAATTCTCTTTGTAACACTTTCTTCTTAGCTGAGAAAATGAACTCTCAGCTGATTCTGCCACCACTGGTTTATGAAAAAGTGACAGTAGATGTGATTAAAGAAACACCTACTAAATCATCCTTCTAGGTACGCCAGGGCTTGTAGGGAACCAAGCAAGATTCTTGTCATCCACCCACCCAGGCAGAGTTTGTTAGTGTAATCCACTGAGCTGGCTTATGTGCAGTGTTGTAATGTTGTTTCTTCCCAAGCCATGAGCTGGGCTTTGAAATGTATTACATATTTTTCCTTGTTCTTGTTCTGAATCCTGTCCTCTCTGTACAGAAGATCTATAAAAGCAGGAATCAGCATTCTCAAAGCAGGCTAATTATTTTGGATGCCCAATTAAAGACAAATTAAATGGACCTGATTTTCAGAAGGTGTCGAAACAGGGGAAGTCAGGACATATTAAGACATCTCAGTTTAGATTTCCAAAACCAGTCTTCATTTCTGAAAATTTTATTGCAGATTTATATAAGGCTTTGGCCATAAGGACACAAGAAGCCTTCACCGTAATACAGATTCTCATGACACAATCAGAAGCTGTGTGAAACCTCGTGGTGCCTGTCTTCGGTTTAAGCAATAAATGAGTTAATCATAAAAGCACATATCTGGGGAGTTTCAAACTATAGAATCATGCAGGCTTTGTACAGCTGGGCACTCATAATCAGTTATAGCACAAAAAGCAGAAAGGTCCTTATTACTTTCCATATAATTTTTTATTTATCTCCAAATATCAATGCTATATTGACTGTTAACCTAAAAAACCTCATTTAATGTCAGCTTGCTCACAGTTATGAAAATTCAGGTAATGTATTCCTGCTACTAATTGTATTTGAGAAAGTGTTATTAATTTCATATATCAAGTTCGTAGTGGCCATCTGTTCCCTCCGAACTGCTGCGTCTCCCTCCATCTGCCCTGTTTTTCTTCTGCTAATCGGGTGGCAAGGGCTCAGATGATTGGGAAGTTTCAGTCTGACTTTTGATTTGTCACTCATCATCAAGCCAGCTGTGCATTTTTAAACAGACTCTTGCAACGGGTGGTACTGAATTTAAATCTTACTGTCTGATTTTTTTAAATAAAACTTTTTTTTTTTGGTAAAAAAAAATCAAAAAGAAGACAGATTGTATTTTCTACAGTGTAAAATGTGCTTTGCTGCCACTAATTTGGCTGCATCTGCACTCTCATGAATATAGATGAAGGTACATGTCCAGGATATTATTAGGGACTGTGGAGAGTGGGGAAGAATTTCAAGTGTGGTAAGACACCACAAGTTTCTAGCACTCAGAGTAGCGAGCAAGCACATGTGAAGCTTCTGGCTTCAGCTGACACTAGATTGAAGTTATGATGTTAGTGCAGACCTTTAGGAACAGACATGAATAGTAGTAAATGTTCATGCATCTAAGTGGGGTAAATGATTAAAGAAAGGTAGAATGGCCTTTAAAAGCTTTTCCCTCCCTTCTTCCCTCTGAATCCAGCCACAACAATTATGGGTTCAGGCGATCATTGAAAAACTTATAGGATTTATGTTTCCTGTTGCTGTGAAATTCCTATTTCTCTGTCATAAGAATGTGGGAATTATCAGACAGAAGCAAGCTTTGAAGTCCTTGTGGACCCCGAAATCACAGAATACTCCAAGCACTCCATCTCAGGGGGTGGCCCATAGGAGATGCTGGGAACAGGGAGAGCTGAAGAACATCAGAGCAGTCAGACAAGAACCAATCTGCACTCAGGAAGGTCGCTTTATAATTTCTGGTAGTAAAAGGGCGGTCAAAATTCTGAAACAAGGGGTTTATCTCCTTTCCAAAATCCACATTGTCCTTAGCTATAATGATTCTAGATATTTATGTCATCCATGCAAATGCTCAATTCCTTTTGACTGTTGTCAAAACGATTCAAACCTCAAGTGAAAGATTAAATATTTATGCCTGGTACAGAGGGGATATTGCAAGAAATGATTGGATGAAATTAAAGCAGAGGAACTTCAAGCTGTAGAAGAAAAGGAAATTCCCAGACAATGAGATGTATTAAACAATGGAATAAAATTGTAAGGGATATTGTGGAAGCCTCACCACTTGGCCCATTTGAAACAAGGGCTGACAAAACAGCTGAAAACATGCGGCACTGGAAATTAGGTGAACTGGACAGTTTATCAGACTCCTTCTATGTCAATTTTCTATTGTTCTGAGATCTGATTTATGAAATCCAGACAGCACAAGGACATTTGCAAGTAGGAATACATCATAATACCTGAAGCATACGATACTGTTTTACAGCTCGGAGGTGAAGTTTGATGGCTTCTCTTTGCAGGGGTTCATGAGAACATTTCCTCTGCTCTGTATTTATGAGAGGTCTGAAATAAAGCTCACATGTGGGATACTCTTTGTGTTAGGCAGAGACAAAAAAGAGAGACTTGCCAAATCTACCACCTATTCTTTGCAGTGTATTCTCCACACATAGACATGCTTACCTTGGAGGTTTGGGGCAGTTCTCTACAGGAATAGGAACACTTTCTGTACTGAAAAGTATTTCTGTCAAAGCCACTTCTGCATAAAACTACATACAAATTTTATATGTATCTACTGCAATATTAAAAAGATTCTACTTTTGTTTGATTTTCCAATTTGAACAGTCCCAGAGCTCTGATAAAATTTGATCAAAACTGTCACATTTCACCTGATTCTTAGCCGCTGCCAAGAAATACCACAAATATTACCTGATCCTGTTGTGAAAATGTAAGTACAGGCCAACCTGCTCTGAAGTTTTGAGAATCTAATCAAATATCTCACTTAACTTGGAAGCACAATCCAATAGCTAACTAGTTCTTCCTGGTTTCTATGGGTAGGAGCAGGGAGGGGCAGAAGCAGGAGGAGGACTGCCACAATGTCCTCTGTCTGACAATATTACCAGATTTTTGCAACCCTGCATGCATTCTTTCATCTGATTTTATTCACAGCAAATACAGTTTTTGTACATCATTGTAATGCATTGTATTCACAGGTCACAGCATTTGTATGTGCAGGTGACCAGCTAAATATGTGGTTGGTCATTTCCAGGTAGACTTGATACATTTGTGGGTGTAACCGTGGTAACTGTGTGCCGCTTTTGGGAACTTTTCCAAAGTTATGTACCCAAATACTAGATTGGTTGTGTGGGGTGAATGACTAATTAATTGAAAAATGAACCTAGTTACAGTCCAAGATTTGCAAGTTAGCAAAAACTCCTTTGGGATTTCAACTTTTGCAAAAAGGGCCCTGTAAGCTAAAACTGAAAGTTGACTCTCTTTTATCACTGAGCATTGTTATGTTACCAGGGGCTATAAAAAGACATTATTTGGAAAGAAAAATCAGAAGTCAAAGTAGAGTAAGAAACTATCCAGTTTTAGTAAGGATCACAGAGCTGCTCCTTCAATTAACTTATATTTGTCTGTTTGTCAAACATACAACTTTTTAATACATCCCATGAATAGAAGCGTTTTAATGTTTATACAAAACCATGGAGAAAAGTCATATCATGTTGTTGTTTCCTGACTCATCTATGATATGAGGTCTAACTTGCTCTTGATCTTGGATTTTTCAAGTTGCAATTTGTCCTTTGTAAGGACTTACATGTGTTTATTTCTGCTGAAGTGAAGGGGACCCCATAACTGCCATTATTAATACTGGTGACAAAATATTTACCTGGCATCATTACTTGACTGTAGTCCACGTGTAGTCTTATTCTTCTGTTTCTCATGCAAACAACCCTGAGACAATTAGTGCCATAACAAGTAAAATAAGAGCAGGAGTAAGATCAATATCTCTTGTACAATCTCCCAACTCATTACACTTCAGCACAGCTATACCTAGCTGTGCAAAAGGAGGAACCCATCTGTCTTTCCAAAAAACCAGTTAGAAGTCACAGATACAATAATTACACAATATACTTACACAACAAGTGAGATGCAAAAGTAGGTAGAAGCAGCAGATGAAAACCCCTGGTTAAGAATGCTTGTAATAAGATTAGCCATTATAGAGCACACTAAGTCAAATAAATCTGGTGAAAATTTTCAAAAGAGGGAAGATGGCACAGTGGAGAAACCCACATGTAAGCCTGTCACAGAAAAGATAGTTTTGCTTTTTACACTTGACTTAAAATCTACAAAGAAAGGGGTTGCGGTACTCATCAAGGCATGTCTGAAGGTGATTTGAATATAGATGATGCCCAAGAAAAGAAGTTTAAATCATATATTTATTTTACTGCCAGGTCACATCCCAACCACAGAATTGGTGTAATTGCCCTAGTTAATTATTCTAAGTGGCACCATGATCTAGACAAGATGAGGGCACCATGTCACTGGTCTGCCCCAGGAGGCCCTTGCTGCAGCAGAAGATGCACACCAACATGCAGTGATGTTCTGATGTCTTGGGATAACTGAAAAATACCCAACGGGGTAGGATTCAGAAGACTTTCACTGGGAAAAAAAAGAAAGCCTCCCAGAATTAACAAAACACTCCTAGCTCATCTGTGACTTTTCATTGTTCTTATCTATTTTTCATTGTTGAACCCCTGAGGAAGATGATCAAATGGGGATGGGGACTGAACAAGAGCAAGCCATGCCCTAACCCTATTATAGTCATGTCAATAAGAGTCAATTTTAAAGGGCTATGTCTAAATTCATTGAAGGCAACGAGCATTAGATGTCTAAACACCTTTAAATATCCAGTTTCAAAGGACTAGCCTAGAGGTCATCTGTCTGTAAGGAATATGTTTGCCACAGGAAAAAGCTGATGCATCCACTAAGTAGTCTTGATTAATCCAACTCCATGCTTCCCAGAGGAGCATAGCACTGCTCTCCTTTTCAGTCTCTGTGGCTGAGGACAACTGATGAATTTGCACCATCAATAGTGCAGCATACAACTTGAAAAATTCCTATATAGAAGAAATCCAGACTCACGATGGCTCTTTCATCGCTTTCTTACCAACATGCAGTCCAGCTGCCTCCACTACCATAGACCACTATATAAAACCACTGTAGGAGTCTGAGCCTAAGAGACAACCTGATCAAGGCAAGATGCCTTTATAATTAATGACTGATTAGAGCTGTCAGTGGGCAGAACATTCAGATTCCTCTTATTAAAGTCTACCTTGTGAGAAGGCTACAGAGCAAAGACAGAAGCATACAAAGCCTTCATATAATGTTCTTTACCCCTATTTTACAAGAAAATTATTAAGGAGGTAGAGTTCTCCATTTTCCTGACAGGAACAGTGAAATACAACATAACCAAGGTTAAATTGCAGACCAAATTAATTGTACAGTTTTTGTAACACCAAACATAGGAATAGAAGTTGGGCTCTGGCTGTGTACATACCAGCACAGTAATATTTTCTCTTTTCCAAGTCCAGTCCTATGCTTTCTCAAATCAATTGTTAAGCTACCAGATCAGATCATTGATGACTAATACTAAAACATATTTTCCTCCTCTAATTTATTTCCTGTCTTTGTGACCAATGGATAAAAAGTTATGTTATGCTTTGGGAATTTATATGTGCATTCGACAACAAGAGCAGACTTAAGAAAAAAGTCATGTCCCCGAGCTAAAATACCACTATCCCCTCTCTGCGTGGGTAATGGAACAGATTCACCTTCACGGTAACATTGGACTGAATTACATGTTATAGTCTTTGACATGCTTTGACATGACTAATGTGACCCAGCTGGTCTCAGTGGTAGAAAAATGTGAACATAGAATGTGGGGTTTGTGAGATACGCATATGCGTTGACAACAGAAAATACCCATGGTTGTGTTTGTGTGATTAAACCAAAAATAAAAATAAAAAGAGAGAAATCCATGAGTTTACAAGGGTCTGCAAATACGCAAGCTGTCATATTTCAGTATTTGCATGTATTGAAAGGTAGTGGGTGACTACGTGTTTATAGACAGTGGGTTTCCAAGTGTACGTGTGTAAACTGTTCCCTCTGTTGTTTAGTGGATGACCATACAGCCAGGTTTTTTTACTGCAGTGTTTAAGCAGGAACCATATGATACTATGTTTTATTTAAAATTGGGCTTGTACAACTGAGGCTGGAAACTTGTATCTTTAGAACAATTTCATATTGCACAGTGCCACCATATGTTGCCTACTTTAGTGTTTTTAAAGAGATTGCCTACTGCCTAAAGGTAGCATGTCTCAAATTTACAAATCACATATTGCTTGAGGGCAGAAGTGAAACCATTGATTTAAGAGAATGCAATATGCTTAGTTTAAGGGTGTTAATTCAACTCTATCATCCTCCAGTGTTCCTTACATTGAAATATATTTTAGTGCGGGGAGGGGGAAATGAAAAGATTGGAACTACAGGTTCTGTAATTGTGTTTCAGTCTTAAAAGGAGGGAAGAAACTGGTTGATTAGCTAGACAGACACATCTAGCGTAAGTGTTCTTGGAACCTCTTGAAATGAACAGTCTGAATTATGAAGCTGGCCTTTTACATTTCTCATCATTAGCGTAAATGGAAAAGTAGCCACTAGTACCTTGCAACTAATTTAGCAGACGGACTTGTTCTAACATTTGCTCTGAATTACCTCGTGCATATTTTAAAGAGAAAACTTGTAATTTATTTATATATTTTAATATTTAACTTTCTTAAAAAATTTTGATTGCTCACAGTAATTTAATACATTTCTATTCAATGTTTGCCTTCAGATAGCTTCTGCAAATTTAGAGATAGAAAAGTCCTAATCCCTCAGGATGTAAGATCATTACCCCATTCTCCACTGCTTTGTCGATTCTAAACTAAAATATTTCAAATGATAAAACTTGCAGTATTTTCCTTGAAAAAATATTCCGTACCAAAATAATTCTCCCCAACTTCAGAGCTTAAGGGTGATGAGCAGCTCTCACAGTATTGTCATCATTTTATTTGCTATATTTCTGTTAGTGTACCTGATGGAGAAGACAAAAAAAAAAAAAAAAATTGGAGTCCCATTGTAGTGCAGTGACCCATAACAAAGATGAGTCTCTGTCTCAGAGAGCTCCCAGTGTAACCCTCGGGCATAAATGCACAGGTGGACAAAAAAAGCAAACAAACAGTACAGGGTGCTGATGTAACAAAGTAGCCATGCTCAGGGTCTCAGAGGTGGGGATCTTGCTTTCATACTGCCTGTAAGCGCAGAGATTGGGTGAAAACCAGCCTTGCCCCCAGTTTCCAGCATCACCTGTGCAGATTTGGGCCTGTGGTCCTGCCCAGCACGGCGTGAGCCAAGGCATTGCAGCGGGGAGGATCGGCAGGTTTGTGCTATGACGGAATTAAGTCCTAGATTACCGTGAAACTGGGGGGTGTCCTAAGGGAGAGTAAGGTGACGGCTTTCTACATTTAGTGGGGACAAATGCTAGGAAAAAGCCCAGACGCGCCTGAAAAAGACGCCAAGAGTTGAGGCGTCGAGGCTGCTGCTACTGCAGCCTGACGAAACTGAGGGTGCTTCACAGGAAGGGCTCAAGACAAGGTTCAGTGTTAGCAGGTTGTCTTTGCATCCATCTTATCTCCTCACGTTAAACTGAAGGCTGGAAAATACGTCAAAGATGAACGCTAAATCAGAGCCTGAATAGGTCATGCAATTATACATCCTAGTTTCTGCAGTATTTCGTTGCGGTTAATTTAGAGGTTGGAACGGGATGTTTCTGAAATAACCTTTATTTTTTGCATAAATCCTGTCTGTGTTTCACGTATTTCTCGCTTTCTTATAAATTTGATATTAAAGGCATTTCTGTGTGCTTCGGTGACAGGTTTCACACAGTGTGTATTTTTTCGGGAGCGCTGACACGGGCTCGCACCAGCAGGTTGGGTAATTCTTTACAGCAACCGGCTGTGGCACGCGCTGAACTGAGTCCCCAGCGTCCAAAGCCAGCGTTCAAGCTATGCAGCTCACAAGTCATCCCCATTAGCAAGGACCGGCACCGGCGTCTGTACAACGCTTCCACATCGCTAAAGAGTCTTCAAAAACACCACCGCAGCTTAATTTACTTAATATTAGTATCCATGTTAACCTAATACCTCTCTTTCTTAAAAAAAAAATGGGCAGTTTAGACGAGGCTTTCTTGTCAGGTAATAAGCTCTCTAGATTTATTTTAAAGAGCCCTTTCTTGTCAGCGCCAGCAGCAGCCCCCCGCGATGACCGGAGATTAGGTGCCCCCCGAGGCCCAGCCGAGCCGGGCTGCGCCTTTGTGCGGGGCGCCCCTTTGTGCGGCCTGGGCCGTGGCCGCCGTTTTGAAGCCTGTGGGGAAGAGATTAAGCTCTCCCCAGCCGGCCGGCGCTGGGTGTGGCTTGTTACCATTTTGGCTAGCAGATGGTGGCGAGCCAACAGGTGCGCCCCGACGGCGGCACCGCGCCCGGCGCATCTGCTGGCCCGGCGAGCAGGAGGCTGCGCCCCGGCCCCGCGCCAGCTGCAACGTGCGCTCTTACCAGGCATGGCCGCAGACAAGGTGCTGAGAGACGGAGGCTGGTGACCTTCAACTATCAACCTTTTTACATTAGACTCTGGGAAGGGATGGTATGGCAAGAATGCTTTGATCTGGATATTGCGGGATGAGAAATGAAGGGGGACCAGGAGGGGATTGATTAGCGGCTGTAGGAAGTGGTGGGCAGTTTCGGTTTAGGTTTTGCAGTGAGTGGCAGGGCCTCCCAGCCACTAAAACACCCGGGTTTTAACCAGCTCCTCGTTTGCATCCATTGTTTCATAGGGCATCGGTGGACGGCGACTGCAGTGACTCCAGACTATGTTTTTTTTTCTGCTCAGAAATAAAAGTAGATCATTCCGACTGGAATTTCGGAGGCCCTTCATGCTCAGTTCTCCCCCTCTCCCCCCAGAAGCTCCCAGCCTGTTTTATGGAAAGCATACAGACTCTGCACTCAGGGCAACATTGTATATTAATCCATATGTGCAGTTACAAACACCACAGGAAGGAGAGGACTCAAAATGACAATTAATACTCCATTTCTAAGAGTATTTGTCTTAGTTTCTAAAGTTTATGCTCTGTACTACCATCTCACTTTATATATCTCTGTATTCAACCCCTTTCCCTCCCAACCCGACCAGATCCTTCCATACTCTCCTGCCTCACATTTGCTTCAGTCCAGCCCGAATCCAGCTCGGCTATCACCCTGCACAAACAAGCAGTTCTCCAGCTGATCTCCTTGGCTCAGAGTTAGACTTTTTAGCTGTTCTCACTTTAACTCTTGTTCCTCCCTGCTTCCCCCTTTGGTCTCCTTTCGGTCTGACTTGAGGTAAGGTCTGCTCTTCCCCCAGGGCCCTTTACTTCTACTGATGTTCTGGGTCCATCTCAAGGTCTTCACAAACCTGGCAGTTTCTGCTAGACTAACAGCTGTCTCCGTCTCTTGTAGCTCTGGGGCTTCCCGGGGTCAGAAACACATCATGAAGCAATGAATTTCATGACTCTCATGTGGAAAAAACATTGGCTCAGATGAGGTTAGAAGAAAACTTCTGGCCCAGAGGATACAAGCCAACCCGCTGGGGTCCTATAAAAGGAGCTGCTAAAATGTGGCCAAAGACAGGAAAGCCCACTGGATGTGTTTGCGGTGGGGTAGAGTGGTGGGTTATTGCTCTACACCTTTTGAGCTTTCAGAAAGTCTTAATGGCTGGGCTAAGCTGCGAGCAGTTGCTTCTTTCTTTTGGACAGCCTCAGTTCCTCCCAGGGCTGGAGAGAGGAGACGCAGACGCAGCAAGAAGTGTTTCCATCACAGCGAAAACCGAACTACATAATGTCTGGAAAGATGAGTGGCGGCATCCAGGCTTGTCTGGGTGCCTATTCGGGGAGCTGGAGAACAGCTCTAGTTGCAGTTACGTGAATCCTGAGTGTCCTTTAGATGGCTCACTTGGAAGACAATGTAACTGATATTAAGCAGATTGCTGTCTCACACCAGAATTGCCAGGAAAGGGTACAACAGCCTTCCAAAGAGGAAATTCTTTGGTGGGAGCATGAGCTGAAAGCTACAGCGATGGCGAAATAACTCCATTAATTGAAACCAACCTGAAGGACTGGGAAACAGCAGGTTACTGGATGTATAATCTTAGTAAATGCCTAAGTTTATGGGCCTTTATTCTTTCAACTCCATTATCCCTTTTCCATCTTCCTAAGCTACCGATGGTTGCTCTGCACTTAGAGATATCAAAAACCCACTTTATTTCTAAAGAGGGAAGCCCCCTCCGCAAATACATTTTATTCAAACACCTTTACTCCTAATTTCAAATGATTATTCAGAAGTTTATACTGGTGAAAAAAATAGCCAATGTAAAATTTTTAAAGACAGTCTTACCGCAAGCATAGCTAAATTCATACATAGACATTTTCGACAAAACTACTAGTGTTTAATTTTTGTGATTTTCTCCAGCAGGTACTAAATGCTGCAGCTGACACAAATACCTATATAATATTGAACTCATGTTTCTGAGGATTTTGCAAGCCCTAAGAATAAACCTTTGTGAATACGGACTCTGGTCCCCTCTGGAAAGCCTGGAAGAATTTCATACAGGTGCGCAATCTGTCTAAATACATTTTAGCCACTACACAGCATGCTTAAAGAGTGACAGCATAACAGTAGAGTATTTTACAAAATAATTAAGGTAGTTACAGAGCAGAGATCATTCCACATCAAACTCAAGAAGCTATAAAATAATGTCCATAAATCCTCAATACATTTGTGTATGACATTATTGTTTCCAAGTCTGCTTAATTCTCTCACACCCTTGTCTAAGCTCTATAAAGAGTTAGGATTACTGCATGAAATAAAAATCTTTTCACACTGTGGCAAGCTTTTCTCCCCAGTTTAAAACCTGTACTGTCTTTGCTGGTAGGGATGCTCCTATTGCAAGCCCCAGGAGGCTCCTGGAAAGCTGTTTTCTTTTGCAGGGATGAGGAACCAGCTCAGAAGGGGTTAAGTGGCTGGAGACCAGATGCAGCTGGGCTCTGTTAATCTGCAGGGACCAGCTGCTTTTTATAAAAAGGAAGACAAGAAACAGAGTGGCTAGTGCTGAGGGAAAGCTGAGGGTATTGAATTGCTTATGTTCTGGAAAGGGGGAGTGAGTGCTTGCCTGTCAGCCTTTTGGTGTGCTGGAGAAGGAAGAAGAGCTCTGTAGGTATTTTGCTTTGGTTGGGGAGCTGCTATTGCTGGTGGTGATTGACAGCCCACCCATGATACTGGCTTTTAGTTCTCAGGCACTCCTAAAAAGATGGCCCTGTGGGGTAAAAGCTGGTAACTGAGCAAACCAGGTGTAATAAGCCACAAACTGGCTTTGATTTCATTTGAATGCTTTTGAAAGATGGAAAAAGCAGTGGAGACTTTTGGTGCCTTTTGGAGTCCTAGTGTAAGAGCCAGAGTGACCTCTCTTTTGGCTGTCCCAGCAAGTTGCTAGACAAATGCAACTTGTATTTCTCGAATGTGGCAAAGACCTTCATCTGCCCCAATGTGCGTTGGCACAATGATTGCACTTGTATGTATTGCATGACTGTCACCCCCTGTAATGCTTGCATGTGACAAATAGGCTGTAGAAGGAAAATCCCTCAATAGCTTTTACTAATTCATTTCTTTAAATATTAACTCTGAGTGATTTTATTGTTTATCTTACTGTAGCTGCTTTGAATGAAAAAACTCCATAGGCAGAAGTTGAATTGCATAATACTATGTACAGAGCTATTAAAATATATTTAGTGATTCCATTAGAAATCTGCTGTTGAGCAAGGCAGAGCATATGGAGAGAAGTTGGTGAAAACCTGATTAAACATTTATATGGAGCATATTTTGATTTAACTTGCATAAATAATTCATTATTTTTGTTTTCTTGTTTTCTTTCTTTCAAAACCACCCTTTTCTACACCTGCTGTGCTAAAAATAATGCTACTGTATCTGCACTGAAGAAGTAGTGGGAGTGAGTGGGTATATCGTACCTATCCATCTGCATTGGAGGCTACTCCCTCTCAGGTTTGATAGGCCTGTATCCTTTTGAGATACAAAACACTTTATTCCTATAAAATCTGCAGTACTTTTCTTTTTTCCTTACAAATAGTAAAGTAGTGATGTTCCAAGGGCAGTAATTATTATGCAGAAGTTAAGTTGTGCTAGGAGTCCAGATCAATAGGAGAATTTTCCCAAAGCTAATGCAAATTGCAGCTCGCATATCAGATGACTGATCTATTTTCTAAACTGAGTAACAGTTTTAAAGCGAGATTCATTTCTGAACTTTGACAAAGTCCGGGTTTGATATTCTAGTTCAGCTTCAGTTTTTGTACTCTGTTGGGATTCGAAGTCCGATTTGCTATAACACTAAAGGTATTTTATGGCTTCTTGATATTAATAATGTGCTATAAAGTGGGCCTAAATCCTGCTTTAAGGCCCCCTCTCACCGCTAAATGTATTAGGGAATTCAAGCTGCTTCTTTAAGAGTTGATCTGAGTGAGCATTCAGGCACCCCAAAGCACGGATTTTTCTCTGAAACTCCCGAGAACAAGGTATTTCACAAAAACTGCTTCTCTTTTCCCTCCCACTGAGTTTCAGAGTTCAAACACTGGCAATTTCCAGTACCATCTTTTCTTGTCTCCTCATTACAAGTAGGGTTTCATTACCCACTGAACAACCAGCGCCTGCTTTCCAGTGTCAGCATTGTCCCAAGATCCTTTCTCTGACTGCTGTCACTCATTACAGCAACGTGCTGCTCTTTCATGGTGGCCCAGCGGATTGCAGAAACATGGGGCTCTGGATCATTACTGGGGAACAGAGTCACTTTGGGGTCATCATCAGAGAAAAGTGTCACTTTTTTTTTTTTGAAACTGCATTTCCTCTCCAGCTCTGTGTGGTGGTGGTTGTCTTCTGAATCTTCTGAATTCCTTCTAACTTCTGCAACCCAGTGGCTTTGGCTGACATGGTTCAGCAGGGAATTAAATTACGAAATTTTGTTGGAGAGAAGCTGTTGAAGTCTTTTGAAACAGAAATATTATCTCCTGGATGGAACATGCTATGTCGAGTCCTGAAGGGCTTTATGAAGCTGCTCAGATAAAAGCTTCTGATAGTGTTTGTTTGCCAATGTATTAATCATTATGCGGTGAAGCAGAAATCCACCCCAAACTCTGAGAGGCTGTGCAGAGTAATTCCTCTAATATTTTAGCCAGTCTATGGACTGATGCTTTTGGCTTGCATGAAAGCAGACTGTCGGTTAGACTGCAAAAGTGATCTCTAATGAAAAATAATACTCTCGGCCTGTGGCTTTGACAGTTATATCTCATTTCTGTGCACTCTTCAGCCCAGTGAGAAGAATTTAACGCTACAGACCTGTACTCAAGCAGTCCTCACAGTGCACTGCACACAGGGAGAGCACTCAGGTAGCACTCAGCCAGGTTCATGCACACCGAGAGCTGCTGATGCCATAGTAGCAGCGAGCATGTGGGGGAAGCTATGTTGGTTTGTGAATTTCATTAAAAATCTGAGATGTCTATGCATGCAGCCTTATTCACAGTTTTTTCTGTATTGTGATTTTAGGATATAACAAGGTGTTAACAAGAAAAACATGTTTTCATTAAAGCTGTATACAAAATGTATCTTTGCCCTGAGCCCTTCTGTGTGTTTATTTTTCTGAAACAGTCTGTTACTTAAAGAAACAAACAAAAAATGAAGCTGGGGAAGAAACTTTTTCCTTTCTCAGCGAAGGTCCATTTCCACCCCCCTCTTTGATTTCCAGCCATTGAGGGCTGTGGGTCATCAGGTGGGCTGGGCTGGGCTGCCCCAGGTGAGCGCCGCACCTCACCTGTTGAGCTTATTTAGTTAAGCTGTTGTAAACGTTTGCTCTGTTTTCTTTCTCAAAGTGAAAACACTGTAAAAAATAATGGCTGCCATAAAGACTGCATTAAACACTTTCTAAAAGGTTATAGTTCACAGCTGTGAGGTCGCTGCCCTCTGATTATACTGCAGCAGTGAAGCAGGATGCCTTTCCCCCACGCACCCTCTGTGGAGCAGGGGAAAGCATTGCCCTGCCTGCTGTGCTGGAGGTGTTTGGGCTTCGGTGTGTTGAACAGAGTCTGGGGATCGGGGTGGGGATGAGAACCAGGTTGCAGAGGCCCATTGCCAGCCTGCTCTCGCTTGCTGTGTGCGGTGGGGTTGTCCATGCATCCCATCAGTGCCTGCCTCTGAGCTGAGGGTAGCAGTAGGGAAGGGAAGCTTCCTGAGGAGGGTGGGTGGAAAAGCAAGAGGGGGCAGCAGAAGACGAGAAGATGACATACCAAACTCTACAGAAACTGGAACTCCTGTAGGTGACCGAGACAAGGAGTGTTCTGCTGATGTGTGGTGGGGAGAAAAGGGAATGAAAACTGGAAGCTTCAGTAATTTTAATAATGAATTGATAAAAAAAGGGGTGGAGTACAGGTACAGGAAGGTAAGGAAAGCATTGATGGGACCAAGCTGGAGTTCATGACAAATTATCTAAACATCTGTCAGTGGGGAATGGGGTTTGCCTTCTGCTGAGCACACAACCTGTGATGGGCAGCCCCTTAACCCTCCTTCCCACCAAGTCCCCCTTGGCTGCCTCCCTCCTCATGTACAGGTGAAAGTGTGGCAAAATCAGGCTCCTGAGCCAAGACATTTCAGACTTGAAATGGGAGCTGTGGGCTTGTGGGAAAAGAGGAATAAGTTTGGACCTAAGGGTGTGATGCTTCTTGCTGTTCTTATTTGTATGTCTGTACCTACAACTCTGCACAAATTCGCTTTTATGATGTGACAGCAGATAAGACAGCCTGTTTTGTCCCATACTCCCAAAGCATTACAGATCCTTCTGGCATATATGCTGCGCTCAGTCTGCTACAGGAAGGATTTTCTCATTTTCAGTTATTTTTTTAGAAGTAGGTACATCAGACTTAAGCAGATCTCAGCCTTAGAGTCCTTTTTGCTGTTGCGAGCAAGCATGAGGAGGCAGTGGTTGTTTTGCACTGCAGTATTTCTCAGATTTTAGAAGGAGGCAGTTAAAATCATACCAGGTTTTAAAAAACACACAACCCTCAAACCTCTCTCAATTAAAGCACGAGGCTTGACCAGTGAAACCAAGATGGTGTTCTGGGACAGATCCTCAGCTGGGTGTGTTGACATGTCAGACTCAATGAAGCTATGGCCTCACTGGGGAGCCTGCCCATCATTTGGATAGCACAAGTGGAGCTCTGTGTTCTTTTAATATAACGGGGCTGTAAGTTCACATTCTACCCAGATAAAGTCCAATCTATTAGGAAGAAGAGAGAGAACAGGCAGTTACATGCTGGGATCAGTCTTGTGAGGACTACAAGTATTGAACTGGTTCTCTAAGCTAACAGGACCTCAGGTTTGTTCCTGTTCACTTATCCTTCTGCCTTCTAGCTGTCATGCTTTTTATTCCCCTACAATAGACCTATAGCTTGGGAGAAGCAATGAACAACCTTTGGGGATGGTACGGTCCTTGCGGAACTGTCTGGAGTCGGGGGAGCCGTGCTCTCCATCTTAGCCAAGAAATTCATCCTGGCAGGAGTTTTACACTTAATTTAGAAATTAATTTAGTACTCACATTTTTGCCTACACTGACAGTTTGGGAAGAGAAAGAAAAGGAATAGTTGTTGCCAGGTAACTATTGTAACTGGGCATATGAAAAGTAGTTTTAATCCATGCTTAGTTTAGCTGGCAACTGTCCTTGTCATCTGCTTGGAAGGTGCTTAATGAATACAAGAGAAAAAGAGCAGCCCCTTGTACCCACTACATGCAAGGAAACAGAGAACTGAACGGTACGGTACTGCTCTCATCTGAAATATGTGGGGTGAAACTGCATAAAATTTAAACCAGTCAGTGTGCATGATGTTCCTTGCATTTGAGGAGACATTGTGCTACATTGCTACATTGCGCTTATTTTTTCAGATCCATTAGTGCTGCACTTTCTTGGAATGTTTTATTCAAGAATTGAGGGAATACTTTCCCTTTGCTTTGTATTTGTTACTTAACCTTGATATTCACAACCTTTATTGCTTAGACTTAGGAAACCAGATTGGTTATATATACCTTCAAGTAGGTAGCCGCAATGTGGGAGGTGCACAGCTGTCGTCAGTCTGTCTGTCTGCACAGGGCTCTAGCACTATTAAGGCTCTCAGCTCTTTCCCCCACGCCAGCTTGGCGCAGGAGTAATGGGAGGTGTGCAGTGATGTTACTCCTCTTTCGCCCTGCACCAGAAACAGCAGAACGACTGAGCTTTGCTTAGGACAACTGAACTAGCAGTTTGCCCTTTGGCTTTTTCTCCCCCAACTGGGTATGTCCAAATAAGTCTTTACAGAGAAATGATCGGTGCTGATTGAGCCCAGATATTGGTTTACTATTATTTATAAGACTGCAGAGGTCTTTTTTCACCTGAGAGTAATCATCGCAATAATGAGAGAAGGGTCCACTCTTTCCAACATCTGTAAGAGCTCTGCCATGATGTCAGAAGAAGCTGGATTAGACTGACAGGAGCAGATTTTCTGCCTGACTTTGCTTATTTTGTGCCCAATGGATCTGTTCCCTTTCTCTCTCCATGCTCAATTTTGTACTGCATACATTATGTCAGGCAGAGAGTGGGAGCGCCAATGCGGGATACGACGAACTCCGAGAGCTGTCAGCTGGCCCTGGCTCCAGGAACCGCTGGCAGCCGGTACGTGGCGGAGCAGCACGGACCCTGTTCCCAGCTGTGCCTGCAGCATATCCCACAGATGAGCACCTATCTGAGTGGGATGGAAAAGGCAGTATGGCCTATGGTCCTTAAAACTTCAGATGAAAGGACTCATGTAAAGCTTTACTGCAAATGAGAGGCTTCATTGTCTTCTGCAGTATGTTTGTTTTCCGGGGGTAAACTTTAAACTGAGAGTGCAGTTCCTCTTGCCTAGTATCAGCCAAGTAAAATGACAGTGTTAGCCATGTAGGTACATAAATCTGGCTCCTATTTACACTCTTTCCCTAGGTATTGGAGAGACATAGACAGCTCCAGCAGTAATTAATTCCTTAGAACGGATGAGACCTCTGAAGGTGCCTGAAAAAGAGCCCACTCAGTGGATTGGAGTGGTGGCCCATACCTTTAGACAGCTGGAGTGAGTTGAGCTGACTCCTGCTCTTAAAGCAAATCTCAGTACAAAATATGTCCAATGCAGTTATAATCTCTTCTCCTGGCTTTATTCTTTATCACTGGCTTTTCCTCAGAATATTTTGAGAACAAAATTGCTTATAAAAAAAGCATGGAAAATGTTGATAATGAGAGCGTAGTGGTTGGGTAGGAAGTTCCCTAGCAGCACTGCCCTTGCAGATGGACATCCAGTAACTCCCACACCCATCCAAGTATCACTTCTAAGCTTGGCCCATCAGCGTCTATTAGTGATATTCAAAACTGTGTTGGCTGCTTTGAGCTGGCTGGGAAGGAACAGTTCACTCATTCTCCATGAGATTTTTTTTATCCGAATGCCTGAAAGTGAGCATCTTCGTATAACCCCTCTTAAAATATGCCTTGTTCACAGGAAAAAGCAGCAGTTTGTATTGAAAAGTCTGGCCATTTCAAACCAACCTGCTTTTTTAACTGATATAATTTTTTTGATAGATTTTTCACGAGATGACACCACTTTCTGGAATTCAAAATGAAACATAAATCCTTCCTGTTGGTTGTTTTTTCCATTGTCTTTGGCAGTTCTTTGCCTATATAGCTTTTCATTAGATAAAGAACTAATGAGAAATAGCATTCAATACATGTCTAAAAAAAAAACATTTTATTGTTCTCTTCTGCAAGTATAATCAACATTTCTTCATAATCAACTAAATAAATGACATTTGTTGCAGGAATTATTACTACGGCAATTTCCGCACCATGCTTATTACAAATAGACTAACCCGATGCCTACAATTAAAATAAATCAAGCCAGCTGAGAAGGTTCAAATACATGACACAAACTTGACTAAATAGCAACATGACATAAAGGGATGCTGTAATGCCTCCATGATAATAGTTGCAAAGGCTTCTGTATGCAAAATGAAAAAGACCTCTTTTCTGTATGCTGCCATATGTCCACTGCAATTTGTGGACATATGGATGCAGGATTCTCTCATGTGTAATGTATATCACACAGACAAAAATAAAACAGGAGCAAAGGGCTAATATCATGAACACTGTTTAGAGGACAAATTAAAATGTTTGTTGTGGCAAAAACATGGGTGTACTAATTAATAGCTCTAGATTACTTACTGGCACTGGCTGCAACAGTCTTAGGTTTTTGATAGGTTTCAATAAAGGACAAAGCTGCATAAAACTAAATCTGTGACTTTAAATGTAATTGCTTAGATAAGGTCTCCTTTTTGGGGAAATGCTCTGCCTGATCTTTTAAATTACATTTACAGTGTGAATTAACGTATCTGCAAATTTACTTATAATTCTACTGTCCTTATTGCTTTCTACCATTTCTCACTGGATGTGAAAGTGGGGTTTGAAACAAACAGGAGGAGTAAGGAAGCTCACAAGAAGTTTTCATATTGATGAAAACATTTGGAACATAAGTTTTATTTCCTAGCCAACAAGAAAGTGTTAATGTACATCGAGTGATACGTGCATGTTGTGCTTTCATTTCTCTCGAAGACAGAAGCTGCCTGTTAAATATTGCCTTGCCAGCAATCAAAATGGTATAGGCTTAGCCCTCATCTCTTTGAGATAATCTGGGGAGGTGATCTAAATCAAAACAAATGCCCTCTTCACTTAGCAAAGCCAGCTGTTTGTATCCTCTTGCTAAGAGCTGCAGGCTAAAGAAAAAGGTAAGACTACCTGGCACCTAGAAAGAATGGGAAACAGGCTTACAAGCTAAAAATGAGTAGCACCATTGAGTGTATTACTTCACTGTACTATTTTACAGATTAATTTTAAATTTTCCCTTTTGCTTTGCAAGCAGGGCTGGAGAATGACACCAAGTTGGGGAAGGACAAAAGGATTTTTATGGCAGATAGAAGCTGTACCCTGAATATTAAGAACACAAGTGAGATCGGCAGCTAATGTGTGCATAGCAACTTGCTTCCATAGGAGAGACACCGATTTCTCCCCCAGAGAGATTAATCTCCTCATAGATGAGTCATTCGAGCATGAAGAAATGTTCTTTGGACATGGTGCACCAAATGGAAGCCCATACATCAGACAATGATGGTGTATTATATTGAGACGTTTATAGGATTGGGACGTGCCAGCTGGGATGTGCAGCTTTAAGGGAATAAAAAAAAAAAAGAAAGGATTTAAGGTGGATCTGCAGAGAAAATCACTCAGCCAACACTTTTAATGGGAGTATGTTCGCTTCTCCCCTTATATGTATTTCCAAAGAAGGGACTGGGGGGAATCTGTTCTTATGGAAAATGTTTACTCAAACTTGGCTTTTTTCATCTACATGTCTCAATCTTCATGACAACATGATAGGATTGCTGCTCCTTGTGAGACCTACCCAAGTGGTCTCTTGCCCAGCCTCACATCAGCGCTATAACTCAGATTCTTTCTGATATTGTTATGTTAATAATGGCCATACTGACGGTTTTGATAATTCCTGCGAAGGCCCTGAACAGCGGCAATCTGTCAAGGTTTCCTGAATACATTTTAGAGAGTGGGTTAACAAGTGTTCAGAGACATGGACTGTTAACTTTTAAACTGGAGACGGTAAGTGAAACGACTGTAGGTTTTTCTCCTTCTAGCTGGGAAGACTTTTTCTCAGCATGTGGCTGAGCAAATGCTGCTGGGGCTCTCTGCAACGCACAGCCCGCCTGACTTCTGTCAAGTAACGTAATCCTATGTGTTTATTATTAAAACACAACTGACTCGTAAATCTTCACCTACTAATCAATGAAGGCAAATACTGCCATTGACCATGCTTTTTCAATTTGACAAAATTCCCCTGATCAAAGCTTCCCTGGATTGACAGCCTGGGAAGGGAAGAGCACTGGTTACAGTGGGCTCTCTCTCAAACCAACGGGAGCACTTCAAGTGCACTTCCTATTTCTGTGAGTAAGTATATAGATGCACTAAGTAAATTGCTATTAATTATTCTGTGCATAATTAACTTCCTCTGCACTTAGGCAGCATTCCTCCTTATGTAGGCAGACACAAGTCTTGATAAGCAGAGTGATACATTTCACAAAATGTGATACTCAAAGGCTTTCCCAAACCCATCGAGGGCAAATGTGCTCTGGAGTTATGGCTCCGTCAGCGAGGAGTTCACTCCAGGAAGGGGCAGGCAGGTGGCTGTGTGCTTACACATCTACAACAGCACCAGAGGAGCCAGACTCACAGGTAACCCCAGCAACGCAGCGGCTCTGTGGGCTGGGAGAGCGCAGCTGTAGGACTGGAAGGGGCCAATATGAGAAATGTACTTTTGTATTCCCAGTTTCTGCAGTTCACCTGTGGCCGCTTCACTTATTCCTATTTCTGCTTTGGCTAGTTTCTGGTTCTTTTTTTCTGCATACTTTACCTACAGAGAAATATTGTAGAACCCTCTCATAGGACGTATCTTCCAGAGGGTATTTGTGCTTGCCTTTGGGGTAGTTTTTTCCTATGGCAACTTCTCTGTAAGAGGGACTGGCTTTGATTCTGTGTTCCAACCTTATGAGAAGCACAGATCTCCCCTTGCAGCACTTGAAACTGTTTATATTGAGTGCTGGTGCAGCCCTCAGAATAAAATACAGCAGCTGAGGCATTATCCTGTGCTCACTCACAGCTCTGTCAGCTCCCTGCACCCCACGGTCCAGCCCAGCTTCCAGCAGGATTTCTGCCCTGGTGCTGCCCGAAGGCATAGGGTGAGGTGGGCATGCACTGATCCTACACACGGCTGGAATAACTGCTCTCCACCCTCCCACACCCTTGTGGTTCCTGCCACAGTAGAAGCAGAACAAACACAGATTAGCCCTCCAAAAAATCTCATTGTAGTAAAAACAAAAAAAACCCCACAATCACAAAATATTGATCAAACTTTTCCAAGACTGTGCACTTTTCACTTCCCATCATCCTCTCTTTAACAGACTTGTTCTTCCAGGCAAAAAAAAAAAAAAATACTGGCAGATTTTTGCACGCTGTCTGCACTCTTCCAGACTTGAGTTAGTGAGTTTTTACCTTGCAAAGTATCATCTTTTCATGTCATAAAAATTTCTAGTGGTAAATAGTCTCTATCAGGCAAGCTTCCTGCTTAGGGTATTTAACTCTACTTCATTTCCCTGGCAGGAAATCTGGATTCTAAGAATATTTCAAAGTATGCTTTAATGGATGGTTGTGAAACATTTTCAATTTTAAATTCCACTTACCTATATCAGGAAAACTGTGTGTTTTTTCAATAAAATATTTCATTTTAAATTCATTCTTGCCTCAGAAACACATTATATTTTGGTACATGATATACAGTAAGGAGAAATCATACATATTTTATGTGCAACACATATTGAATTTGTAATATGTGTCTGATAATGACTTTGTACTAAGCTCCTACTCCTCTACAGTTGCAATGTAATTGCTGTCCTGAGCTAGACAGAGTCTGCTTTAGTGCTACTTACTTGCTTATACAGTTGTGGGAAACCTATAAATCTGATTCGAGTCTCTGATGAGACTTTCATACACTGAGGAGAAAAATGATACAACATGATAAAATAGAATCAAGAAGACTTGTTTTCTTCTGGATGGTTCTTGTTTTTTAGTGGTTGGAGACTTTGTTCAGGCTTAAGTACTTTTTGTGTATGTTTTGTTTTAGATATATTAGGAAAAGTTTTTGACTAAACATGGCTTCACTTGGCAGAAAGACTTTTTTAATGATTTCAGCAGACTGAGTTGGAACAAGTCCTCATGCTGCCATAAGGAGAACTAATTATTAGATTTGGGGGGTTATGTGTGTATATTTATATATTTATCTGTAAAAACATAAAGGAATAAATGTAGAGGACGCCTGATATCCTCTGCAAGTCCTGCATGAAATAAAAGCTTAGCACAAGCATGGAGGTAGGACAAGGCGATGTACAGCATCAGGAAAAATGAGACTGAGAGCTAGGAGTTATTCATTTTCCCACAAGATGGTTCTGACTTCCCGCCAGAAGGTCAGCATCTGATAAAGTATTGTACACTGGTGCCTTTCTTTTTTTCCATGATCCTTAGGAAAGTGAAGCATGCGGGCTTAAGCTGTTAGAGGACAGACGTAGATTCCAATTTCAGCATAACACCGCTGAGAGAATGGTGGATAGCTAATATTTTCACTTGCTAAATAATAGACATAAAGTCTTTGTTAAAACTTGCAATAAATAGTGGTGTCATTTTTATGGCACATTTTTAGAATGAAAAAGGGAATCCTCTTATTTCAAAATGCAACACCAAAACATGATGTTATTAACATCTTCAAAGGGAGAGCCAGTAGCTCCTGTCCCCCTTTTCCCTCTCCTCTTCCCCTCAATTCTCAGCTTTTAGTCAACAAAAAGAAGCTATCTTTAGGAAACACATCTCTTCCCTCACAGAGATCCACCACAGCTGGACTACGTTCCTGCCACGCAAGACAGGATGTCACTATACGTTAGTTTTCTCTGTATTACTGAAAGCACACATTTAAGCATTTCCCTCAATCAGAGCCTATGGTCTGGAAAACAGGCATGATTTTTACCGACGAAGCTGTTCATGGACTGGCATGAGCATAGGACCTCCTCCAAGCCACTTGCTTAGAAAATGGGAGACAATGTGTCCTGAGTAATCTCAGAAAAGTCCCTTCTCGGACCTCCTCAGATGAGGTTTTCCAGGTCTATCCTTGAAGATGGTCCAGACAAATGACAAGCATTCCCGGGCCACCCAACTAAGGGGGTCAATAAACTGGTGCAGAACAGGAGGGTATTATGACTGTTACCTAAATATTGTCTTTTGCATTTAAATGAAGATGAGTGAGAGTGGAGATTATTCTTCCTGTAAGTTTGTACCATTCCCAGAACATCAGGGCTCTGATTCCTGAAGATATTGATGCTGTTGTAATATTCTTGAATACCATCACCCCTTATTTCTGTTCCTTTGCTCAAACTGATCACCTGCACCATTCCTGGGCAGTCACTTCTCCTCGTAGGCGGCTCTTCTGCAGCTACCTGCACACAAGCATCCTTCATCCTCTAGACATATAGGCAATTGCTAGGAAAAAAAGGAAGTGTTTGGAAAGTAAGGACCTGCGGTTTGACTGGCTTTTCGGTGGCTGAAAGAGGAAGACACGCTCGTCTCTATAGACACAGGTATCAGGAGCAAATTCTTGCATGAATATATCAAAGTTGGACTTTGCCTGGAGAGTAAATGAATTCTTTATGTTTGCTTTGTAACTATTGTCAGAGCAATCAGCAGTTGAGATTGGAGGGGGAACTGTGAGATCACCATAGTGCTATGTTAACCTGAAGACTGTCATCAGGCTACAGCAAGTGCCCATGTAAGACCCTTACCTCAAACTAAACCTCCGACTGTGGCAGATTGTGATGGTAGTTGGCATTACTCCAGGTCTAAGTGGGAACTTCACCTGTATGCATGGGTTCCAATGTGAGAACTTTACATACTGTACAAGCACCAGCTGATATTCTTTTATCCAGGCCAGAGTTGCTGGGTGGGAAGTCTAAGGCAGGTGTTGCATGGCTGTTGTTATCTGGGGGGAAGTGACTTTTAAATAAGTCTGAGCTCTGCCAGTTGATGAGCATATGAACTGCAATCTCATTGCCCATGTAATGTGTTTTTTTTCTCAGAACAAACATGTTGATATGCGTCAGAGCTAGCAGAGCTTGGTTTCTTACAAGTGTGCATCCCTCAGTGCGGTCTCTGGTGTCTAATCAGGAGTCACTTTTGGCAGCGCCTTGTCTGTGTTTTCTGTGTGAACTCGGTGTGAATTCTCTGTGTTAAAAAGAGATAGCTCTTCCTGCAGCCTCTCCTGCAGAGGGATATAAACAAGGTCTCCCTTTCCTACCTGGCCATCTAATTTCCTGGAAGCTGTTGGAACACAACTTGTTTGAAACACTTACAACTCTGTCCAGTCTGGTTGAAAATGTTCAATAATTACAAGCAAGAAGAAATTCATTCCAACTGTGTGACACACAAACTTCTTTTGTTTAGAAAATTGGGACAAAAAAGGACTTTGGTATCTCAATCCAGCCATCAGGTATCAGTCAATCAGACAGAGTAACAATAGAAAAATGACCTCAAGAAAAATGCAAATGATTAATAAAATATTTAAAACTTGATTCTTCCTTAGTTTGAAAAGGTGAATTAATGAACGCATCAATCAAACCTCTGAAATCCTGAAAACCTTCAATTTACTCTTATTGTAATTGCATGGCAGAAAAATAGCCTTCACCCGGAGATACCCAGTAAAATGTAATTAACCTTTTGTTTGTGGAAGAACTTTCTTGGGGAATTTCAGATGCTTATTTGGAGCTTTCAAGGGGTATTGAATCTTTAACAAAGACATCATTTCTCATCAGTGTTCATTTGTTACTGGAGTTAAATGGGTGTTAAGAAAAGTAAAGAATCTAGAGAATATAGCTAAAAACATCTGTTTTCAGAGTTGCTCAGATTTCTTCATTCTCTTGGCATGTAACTATCTGACTAGTTCTGCAGCTGACATGCTGTCCTCCAGGGTAGAGAAGACCTGGAGTTTTAACATTAAACCCCTTTAAAACAGGCAACCCCCCCACCTCCCATGGTTTGTTAAGGATGTGTTTTGGCTTAGGAAAATTTTCAAGGCTTTCATATGTATCTGTTGTAATCATGCACACAAATACACAGAAACAATGAAAACAATCCCCTTATTTTCTTCTCTCCTGGTGACTTTGAAAGTTCTTTAGCTCCAAAAATCCATATAGCCTTGACTGTGACCCATTCTGTGTATCCGAGAACAAAGAGAAGCTCTGAGACAATTACACAGAAATATGACATGAATTCATGGAGCAACAAGCATTCGTGAAGTGCCCACAATAGCCTTCACAAATTTGTTAGCTAATGTGAGTTACATGAAAATCAATTAACTTGGGTTAAGAATTCTAATATTGACGAATCTGTAAGAAATTTGAGGGAGGTAAATCAGCAGAGCTCTAGTCTCCAATGTATTAGAACCATATTGCATGCACTAGGAGAGAAATGTTCTCATGCATACTAATGTAATTTGATTTTAGCTATGGGATGTATAAAATGGTGATAATGACATGTACATATCTTTATAAAGAGATTTACAGGTGAAAGCAAGGAGTGGAAATAGCTCTACTTTACAATGAGTAGAACTGATTCTTAGCTGAATGTCTTCAAGGATTCAGCAGAGATATGCTTTGAATAATATACAGGAGGCCTAGCCCAGAGATCTGAAAGCAATTCGTATTTGATTGTTATTGTAGTAATAACAATACATATCAGTATTGATTTTATTATAGAATTTTGGGGATATATTTGTAAAGGGGCAATATTTGGTTTCTATCTGCATTACAGTGTCACATCATGCATTGTTAGATTATACTTCGTTATGATACAATATTAAGTAGTATAATTTTTCCTGTTTTAATGCAGAAACATAAGTGTTCATGTTTCTGTAATCAAGCTCTGACATTGGTAGCTTGCAGGAGGAAACAGACGCTTTCTTAATGTCACCCCCTTCAGCTGGCCAACCAAGGGCGTTATCTGGATGCAAAGAATAAAGAATGGTCTGCTGTAAACACAGTCAGCAGTTACACTCATACTCCTCCCCTGGTGCAAGAGGAGGGCACATGTAGAGCTGTGCTTCAGAGCACACAGTCTATGTCTACGTGGGCAGCTGGGGTGGGCTACTGATGACCTCCACCAAACTTTCCGCTGTTAGCAACGGCCCAGCCCCAACCTTGAGCCTGCCCAAATGATTCCTGAAAAAGCCTGGCTTTGTATAAGGTATATATATAAGGTGGCTGAATATACACAGGATATGATAGAGATGGAGAAGCGGTGGGGTCAGTTGTGGGTGACCTCCAGGTCAACACTTCAGTGTTAGCCCAGATACACCTATTTCCACCAGTGCTTTCTCATTTTGGGGTGCCTTGATCAACACACATCATGCACTCAGTGTTGTGAGTGCTGGTTATAACTACACCTTAGTTTTGCATTGCCTGGATTGGAGTGATGTTTGACCTTGGCTGTCAGAAAAAAACACTGCTAGTAATAATTTAGGACCTAATTTTGCAAAATTCCCACTCAACTGAATGAAGGCTAATTGTATGAGTAAAGATTTACAGCACTGGTCCTCTATGATACAGCAATGTAAAAAATCCACTTGTCTCCAGAGTTTAATTGTTTCCCAGAGGCCTGCTAAACTACACCTTGCAATTCATCTTGTTAACTCATTGCCATGTTGCATTATCTAAGCAATAGTGTCAAGTGCATGTCCAGAAGGTGGTAGCTGAAGTACGCTGGTAGAACAGGGTATCCTGTGGAGCAGAGCAGCTTTGGGTGGCCAGGGCGAGAGACCTACCATAGGGTAGTTATATTTTCTTAAATCTCTGCAAAAACATATATCCCTCTTTATAATGCACTCCTTGTACACTGTTTTATGCAATCCTAAACGCGCCAAGTCCCTTCTCTGTTTGCTCACACAGATCTCCCATTTTTGAAACAAGGCCTGCAATGTATGGGTAAGCTGGAATTGGGTTGTTTTTATTCACAGTTCCAGGTTTCATACCAGAGTTTCAGGGGATTAGCAAGGTGCCAGCATATGGATAACAAATTCTGTAACAGCATATTGCATGACTAGTTTCATTTTCCAGTTTTAAGACAGGAATATTTTTTTCTTTTTCTGGGTGCTATTAGAGGTCTTCAAATAATGCTTTGTTCTGTTTAATTTTAACTAATGTAAACCCCTCTGATGAAAGGAAAACGCATTTTCATTAGTAGGTGGGCAGTGTGGTTGCATTAGTAGTCAAGTCCCATTCTCCTTTACACTGATGGAAAACCAGCTGGCTCTGCTGAAAGCAAAGTTCAGCTTAATGTAGAGAAGGTAGAGTATGATTTTGAGAAACCATTTTTCCTTTAAATACTGCACAATTCCTATGGCCCTCCTCCCCATCTTAGAACAGTATTTGTGTGTCGTTCAAATTCCTGCTTTTCCTTCATCATTTTGCTGTACTCAGTGTAACAATATATATTTGACTGAATATATCTGACTTTGGATGGATTTGTATCTTTAGGCTGTTTACACCTGAGTTTTCTCCCACCTGAAGTTGTGGGAAGTTTGACTTGTAGCCTGTACTCATGTTTTAGGGTCATTCTGTAGCCATTCAAGACAGGCTGGTAAGGAGTCACCCTGGACTGGTGAATCTCCCCTATTTTGGCCAACATGGGGAGTCCAGGCAAGAATTTTAGACTATCTGCCTGGTCTCACATGGCTGAAATTCTGTGTGATGACTGCCCATGCACCCTTACATGACTTAGAACTACTCCTAAACCACTGCTTCATCCCGACGTGGCATTTACATTTTTCTTTCTCAGTAAACAAGTAGAATTTGGCCTGGCATTACAATTAGCTGCTCTTTTATTCACTGTCTCCTTTCCATCAAGCATACAAAGTTGGTTGCATGTGCTATGGAGAGAGAGGTTTAATAAATCACACAAAACCAGTTTTCTGCTTCATATTTTTCAAATAAACTCTGCAAAAAACTTGGGTAAACAAGGCTTTACTTTTTTTTTTTTCCCCCAAATCAGGTCCTTGTTTACAGGAAAATGAAATGTTCCCCCAAAATTACTGATGAGTAATAAATCATGTTCCTTGCTCTAGGTGTATGACCTTGCAACATTCATTTCCGTTAGCTGTTTATGCCTCATTTTACTTTGTTTTCTTACTTGGCTGTGGAAGGGCTTTTCTTGCATTTTATATATTTTTGAAAGAAATGGTGTTTGTGTGCACATTTAATAAAAATTTGCTGTCATTCTATCCAATATACAGTCAGATTTTACTAAGACAAAATAGGTCAGGATCTCTTTCTTGATATGGCAATTAATTTTTAGATTAGCATGTTGTATTTTTAACCTTCAGAATTTTCTTCAAACAAAAGTAAATCTTAAGTTTTGTCATACCTTATAATTGCTCTGACAAAACGTTCACAGTGACATGAGTGGTAGCTTTGGCTACCAAGACAGATTTTCATAATAATGAGTTTTTTCCTGTAGGGGGCTGTGAACTGCTAATTAGCATCTATGACCCAATATTCTCAGCAAATAAGAGTAATAGCAGTAATTTCTAGCTTTATGCAGGGTGCAAGTCTAATATTACCAGCACTTCTGTTTCATTTGTAATTAACTGCAAGCAATTATTATAGAGTCAAGGAAGTATATCCTAATGCTCGTAGGTAATAAAAAAAATTGAAATGATGTTTGTAAAACTCATATGTTTCATGCTGGGTGCACTGATTTCTTTCAGAGAACTGCGATTATGTGCCTATCAATTAAAAATTCTTCTTTAATGTTTCTTTACATTGATATGCTTTTGAATGTTGCTGTATAAGTATCTAGTCCTCAGTTTAATTCTCTTCCCTTTTTAAAAACAATATTCTTGAAATTTCAATTAATATTTTGACCACAAGACCTTAGTGAATTCTTAATCTGGCTACTTGATCTTAACATAAGATTTAGATGGTACTGAAAGAAGTTGTTTATACTTGATTTTATGAGGTCTGTAGCTTAGCCCTATTAGAACCGTGACCCACAAGGCTGGTGACAGAGCAGTGTGTGCTTGTGTAGCGTAGCTGACTTTCCTAAACAAGACAAAAATCTGGTGTTTCTTTTACTCAGCAAAATAATACATAAGGTTTTCTGCAAATTGACTTACTTTCCACTGGTTATATTCATTTCTATGACAGTGGGAACAGCTATGAAACAGTGGCTATCGGTGGCAATTTCATAGTTACTGGAATGGTACCATGCCCTGTCTTTGCTTTGAACACCTTAGCATAAAAGGCCTGGATTATTTATTCAGAAATATGATTTTATTTGAATACTGAGCTCTGCACAGAAGTGGATATATAATTAATTTTTTTTTCCCAAGTTTTGACAAAGCTTCAGCTGTTGGGGCATCTTCTTCTTTGCAAAATGCCCTTCCCTTTTAGGATCAATGATGTTTAAACAACTTTAGACATAATATGGATATAGCACATTCCTTAACTGTAGAAGCTGTTGTCCAGGTTCGGAGGGGCTTGGCACGGCCTCTACTGTGCTTCAGTTCAATGGAGTTTGCTCAGCATCTCTCAGGACTGTCATTCAAGAGATTTGGAGGGCAAGGAGCTGATATCTTTACAGAAGCTATGGACTGTGAACAAAGTTTCTCAAGCAATCATAGGCTTAAAACCTGCCCTTTGATCATACATGGAGTGTGATAATGAATCTATTGTGCAGCTGGTTGAGAATGACGCTGAGAAGGGTGAATGAAGAAACACAGATTTTTTTTCCTCATGTTATTTATTTCTTTCTTCTAGGCTCTGTCTAT
Source organism: Pelecanus crispus (assembly GCF_030463565.1). Lineage (NCBI taxonomy): Eukaryota > Metazoa > Chordata > Aves > Pelecaniformes > Pelecanidae > Pelecanus > Pelecanus crispus. The sequence continues at coordinate 147,863,329 of NC_134644.1, read as the reverse complement.
CCCACTGACCACTGTCAGTATTACATTAATCCATCTTACCTGGACAGGAATGTGAATTGATCCAAAGCCTATCCTGCCAACTACCCCCAGGATCCCTAGCTGTTTCCTTTAATCACTGAATCAATTTAGACCAGATTCATCACACAGATTAATTTATTTGGCCAGCATGGCAGATAGAAAATATGATATAATATACTGATTGCATAACAGCCCATGCTGGCATCCATTTATTCGGCAGCCTATCTCCAAAAAGTAGCTTTGCATCTCCCCTTAATATACATTTGGACAGTTCCTTGTACTTTGTATCACACAATTTCCTACAGGTTATTTTCTTCTAGGTTATGTGCCTGTTGTTTATTTTTAACTCAGCAATCAATTTGCCCATACCCATAAAATTAGCAAAAGTTTGTCTGCCATGGAAGTTTATATCAGGTACTTATTTTGAATTTTCAAGGTATGCATCTTCAGCATACAGTAACAGACATATCTGATATTTCCTTGTGTAGCTGTGGTTTTATTTTACTGTCCAGACCTGTCTCAGTCACTTTCTCAAGAACTTTTTCATGTCTATCACACTAATTAGACTTCCTATTTTTCAGAGCTCTTAACACTATTCCACCCTTAAATGAGGGAGCAGAGTGCTTAGCATTTTCATCTGAACACCACTGGTACTACTTCTGCATACTGACAGTCCAAGAGGAGCCAATATTCCCTATGGTAAATCTTTGATATTTATACCTCTATTCCATTTCAGTTGGCTTTAAAACCATGAAGGTCACCTGCATAGGGTTCATAGTTCGCTTTTTTTTGTAAAGAGTGTCACAGTTTGTCGGATTTCTCTTTTAAGGCTTGGTGATAAGTGCAGGAGAGGACAGTCCTGATGTTAGTTTTTTTGAAGCTCATTGGACAAGTCAATTTAAGTGCAGAAGTCATATGGCCACATCAGCTGAGAAACAGATAACCCAGGATATAGCACGATGCAACTTGTCCAACTGGATATAGCTACTGTACCTATCCAGGCAGAGTTGGCCTGTGCAGAACTATTTTGGTTGCTGCACATACCTTTGGAGATATGTCCTAAATTGTTTCATCACCACTCTGCAGAGTGTTGTCACTATTCTCAGAAAATATTTGCAAAGGACACCAACCTTGACTTTCTCTGTTGAACTGCAGTGCAGGCAGTATCCTTCTAACAGAAAAGGTCTGTGTTGAGAGACATTAAGAGAAATCCAATCTAGTCCAGGTTAATAATCTGTGAATATGAGAGATTCACAGTTGAATCTAGCATCTTGATATGTAAGTGTAATATATTTGAATATCTTTGATTTGTGGCCATATATTTCAAAATGTCATCTCAACATTCAATCAATGTTTGGCAAGTTTCATGGGAACTATTTCTTGCCCCTAATGTACTTAACATTTTTATTTATGACCTGGAAACAAGTATAAATTTTTACTACTGGAACTGTTAGGTTGCCAAATGACTGGGAAAAGAGCAGTCAAGAACACTCTTGACATAGCATTGTATTTGGCTTCAGCATAACATAAGCATGTAAGAGCAATCAAACACCATATATCTAAGAACAAAGCAAGTGGCCAATATTTTTATGACAGTGAACTCTGTCATAGGAAGCTGTTTCTCTGAGAAAGCCTATAAGGAGAAGAGACCAAGGTATGAAATCAGAGTCTGGATGTCACTACGCAATGCTGTTGCAAGAGTGATAAGGAATTTGTGGATCTGTAAGCAAATTGATATACTAGCTCAAAAGATATATTTTCATTCAAATCAGAGTTAATTTAAAGAAGTCCTGTGACCTCTATGTTCTACATATTCACTGAAGTCCAAAAGGATTTATAATATGTAAACTGAGTGACTGGGAAGTTTTTGTCCTGCTTGTTAAGGAATCACAACAAAAAATTGACATAATGCACAGACGAATAGACAGAACTATTAAAATTTTGTGTAAGTAATAAAGAATTTGGGGAGAGATGAGTGCATGAAAAAGATCAGGAAAACAACCCTCCATACATTTTAGGAGCACAAAAAAAATCACACAAGAAGAAAACCTAAGTTTTAGCCCACCAATAGGAACATCCAAAAGTTAAAAGAAAATTTTAATGTGATGGCTTCTCTTAGAGTGAGAAGATAAACCTTAAAGTTTAAAATTATATATTTATTAGGATATTTTGATTCTTCAGAAAGTTCTCCCACAGCGTACTGGGCTATTCAAATGTCTAATTCTACATGTATCTGTATATTATGGGCCATATTTATTGTTGGTCCTTAATCCTGTGTTGAGTAAACTGACCTGTATTCTCTTGAATATATAGGGATGATCATGATTATTTCAAAGTTTTTTTCTCTAGAATGAGGCATGCAAGTCCTTCTGTGCAGCAAGAACTGCACCTAACTTCAGGCATTGGAAAATTAGGTGTGTGATCCAGGGTATTTCCTGTGGTTGATGGAAAGAATAAGTACCTCCAAAGGGTGATTCATTCCATTCATCTGAGATGGGTTTTGGACATAAAGTGATCCAGCTTCTGATGGTATCTTTTTCTGTTTATAAAGTACAAACAGACCCTGGACGATTAATATAAATTTGTGTCTTAACATTTAGGTGAGTGAGATGAAGTAAGGTAAGTCCCATTCTAAGTGCCTGCTTACATATATTTCAGTTTTTGTTTGTAGGAGAAACATATTAATTCCTTCCATTTTCAACATTTTAAGTTTTCCCCCATTTTGTAATGTAGATAAAACACATGGTTAACCACATTAGTGTGTAGCACAGCTTCATGTCTATACAAAGTATTTTTGTCAATATACTGTTATTCATTTCATACTTACTTACTTTGTAAGTGCACTTAATAGTGTTTTTATGTGCTAAGTTACATGAGAAAATATTACCTTAGTTTCAGTGAACAATTCAGTGCTGCTATTTTCCGTCTTTCCAAAATTTCTGTTGTTAGAAGGTAAACCCATGTTTCCATGCTTTTAAGCTTCCCAGAAAATTGATACCTAAATCTGTAGCAAGAGCTGTGCAAATGAAGAGGCAGAATATAAATACAGTTATTTATAAATAGCACTTGGAAAAGTCCATAAAAGTGATGTAGCAGCGGTGTATTCAGTAGAAAGCATTTGCCATTTGCTATACTTTGCCTGAGAAAATCTAAGTTGTTGTACTGGTATTTTTAATGGTAACTGTTTTATCCATTTACATATACTGATCAATGTGGAATCATTGAGAGGTAGAAATCTTGTTATACTCACCACACTCTCATAGATGACCAAAAAAGCAATAGCAATGATGACATTGGAAGACACAAAATGCTGGGCTTTCCTACCATATGAAAATTGGGGAGCTCAGACTTCCTGTACAAGTATAAGGAAATATAATTAAACCCCAATTTATTAAAACCAAAATACATTCTGGGGAAAGAGTTCTTTGGATTTCCAAGGAAGTCTTTCACACAAAGCACGCACCACAAAGCCTTTCTCTGTTGTAGGGCAGGATGAGCAGTGCTGCATTCTGTTTGAGCTGTCACATTTCTCCAAGAAGAAAGCTTCCCTCTCCTTTCATATTCACCCGTGTAAATCATAAACGTATCTAGTGCAACGACGTGAAAGCAGAATCTGTCCTACAACCTAGGCGGAATCGACATCTCCCTGTTTTACATTCTTGCAGGTGCCTTGGATGAAACAGTTGTAAGTCAGAGTTTGTCTTCATGTCATCAACATACTGGTTTGCAGGATTTTGCAAAGTAGGTTTTCGAGCAGTAATTATAAATAGAAGCTGGTAGTTATCCTTCTTTTTGCCCCAGCATTCTTGCTTACATTTATCAAAGGATGGTGATAACGTTTCTTAAGAACTGCTATTCTTCCTGGACATATCTGCTATTACTTTAGCAATGTGTGCATTTCCTTGTCATCTTCCTCCCCATATGGCCCCTTCCATCACCTTTATACACTGTCTTCGTGACTTTATAACTTCCTTTATTGTACCTGTGCTTTCCTTCACCCTTCCTTCCCCTTAGCTTTCTTTCATCATTTGTTCCTTGGGAAACCCATTTCAACTTCCAAGTCGCCTGTCTTCTGATGTTTGGAGGCTTAACTCTGAGATTTAGCCTTTTGTGTGGAACTTCTCAGGGGTCTTTTTAATGAAGGACAGATACAGGGAGGGAAACTTTAAAACAAGACTCCTCTCTCTCCTGAACATCAATCACATCAGGTGTTAGTAATGGATTTAATTTCTACAATCAATTAAAGTAAATGAGAAACAAGTCATATTTACTAAAGTTCTATGGACTCCACAAAAGGGGCATTCAGTGAAGTGGCAATGAGAGCATTTTTCTCTCCATGAGAAATATTGAGAAACAGACCACCCAGAAAAAGTTATGCTGAAACACTGGCAACTAAGGAAGCTGCATAGTCTACACTTGTCCTTTGCAAGAATAATTTCTGGAAATGCTTTTATTTATGTATTTATTTCTCTGCAATCTCTAAGAGTGCCTCCGCATTATTTCTATGACAATGCTTTATTTGAATCATCCATTTTGCACATGCCAGCCTCTTTCTACAGCATAGTATATGATACATACATAAATTCTGAGGTCTAATACTTGCATTTAATATTATCTTATAGATACTCCCATTGATTTCAGTGGGGTTTTTCATACAGGCCTCCATCCTATGCTGCAACTCATTAAGCGTCTCTACTTCCTTTGAAATCCTACCCTTTACAATAATGAGTTCAAATAAAGGTAGCACTCAAGTAATAACAAAAGAGTAGCCGGTATAGTTACTGAAAAGCATATTTCTGTTACTAGAGTCAGGCTGATCTCAGTTTAAGAACACCTTGTACTATCTTCGAGCCGCATGGGTATGGATGCTTGTGAGTGAGAAAAGTAAACTCTGTTAGTGTGATCCAATTCCCATAAGAGATAATGGGTAGCTCTCCATTGACTTTAATGGGAAACAGGATCAGGATGTCAGTGCTTTGAAGAAAGGAAGGGTTTTGTTAAAAAAAGTATTCATTTTGAAAAGAGTGACACAATAGGGGACAAACATTTCCTGCAGCCTGCAAATGCCTTCTGCAAACATAGTCTTCTTGCTTTTTAGCTTCATAATAACAGAGTTAATCAGGGTTTCTGTTTAATTTGAGATACATATTCACTTTCCAGATGACACAGGAAAGAAGAGTGCATTTATTGTGCTTTTGGCAGGCTTGTAGGGATTCCTCTGAGTGCATAAGGACCTGCTTTTCTTCCAGGTAATTTGGACCATCTCCACTCATTTGATTTTCACTATCACCAAAAAGCAATCCACGTAGGAGTTCCATAAAGCTGCAAATTACAGTTAAGTTCAAATCCTTAAAGGCATTTCAAGTGCACATTGTAACAGGGACTCATAGTAATCAAGTTGCAGAAAGACTCTTATAACAGCCATCTCTCTCTTTCTGAATTGCTGGGGAACAGGCAGATGTGGAAATTATGAGTAATGTAATTGATGATCTTAAGGCTTTTAAATACCCAAGCTCTCAACAATCAAGATCTATTTGAGTTCAGAATCTAATAAGTAGTAAATACAATAGGTTTCAGTTGGATGTTTTATCAGGTTCTCTGCAGTGCTTCCCCCCCCGCCCTCGCTTTTATGGGCAGCATTACCATCTAATCAGCAGACAAATTGGAAAATTTTATTGTGACACATAATCATTTTTAGTTCATCATATTTCTCTTTCTTTGATGTGCAGTTACTGTGAATTTGCTTATAATGCATGTTTTCAGAGGTTTTGTCCCCATTTTTTTAAACAGGTGAGAAAGTCAGTACTGTTATCCCAGACTGTTTATTGACAACTTATTTATTGTGTACCAAGAAAGAAAAATGTTTGTACAAAACTCCCCAAAACACAGATGAATTAATGTCCTACAGATTTCTCAGATGCCTTAATGTATAAAAACCTTTTTAGTAATGGTGTCTGCTCCAGTATTTATTCTGAATATGTACTGAATATATTCTAAGAAGTACTTTTTCAAACCAGTGGAAAAGCTGTGTATAGTGAGGAGCTAATTTCAATTCTTCATCTGTTTTCCTTTAATCTGCAGACCAGACTGAATGAATCCAAAATTCTACATTATGTTTCAGCTAAAAAAATAAGAAAACATTTGTCAGTGAAGAACCCAACTCGTGCTATTACCGTAGGTACAGAGCCTAACACCCTTGCTTACGTGTTAATTTATCCACACAAAAAAACCCATGTTAGTGTGAGGTGAGTAAAAAATATTTGCACCACTGGAAAAACTGCTAAATCACATTTCTCCAGATTCTCTGAAAAGCAAAATCTGTTGTAGCTTTGCCTTTGATATTTCCTAGTTTGGTAGAATGAAAACAGAAGGCTTTTTTTTTTTTCCAAGAAAGAATATATTTTCACTGCAAAAAGGGACTTTTCTTTCAAAACAAGAGAATGAAAACTGAGAAAATTTGCATAGGCATCAAAAAGTGCAATTTTTCAAAAGGGGCACTTCTTGTTTTTACTACAGGAATTAAAAAGAACTCATTTCCTCTTGGATATAAAGTCAGAATATTTGCCACTAACTGAGATTTTTACAGGTGTCCCTTGCTTCTTGAAACATGGAGCAATCTAATACTATTGAACTGTTCTTTTGGATTATGTCTTTGCTGCAGCACATTTCCTGCCAAGTGTTGAACCAAATTCAGGTAATATGCACAAACCTGTGGCCATGTGAAATGGTACTTGGGCCAGTTGGGACAGGAGTTAAAATCTGACATTCTGCTTTTGCTCAGGGTGGTGTTCCACTCGGTAATGAGGCACAAAGTAATGACACTGATAGTCTACCAGTGCCAATAGCTGGCTCATCTTACTGCCAACAAAGAACTATGGCATATGTGCCCTGGAAGTCCTAACAATGTGAACAGTACCTGTTAGGACACCATAACTTGGATATGCTTTTGCAATATGCTCCTAGCTGTCCTAATGTTACAGTGAAAGTTTCTGCTTTGAAAGAAACACTCATGGTGCTACAGCTGATGGCCCCCGTCCAAAACAGTGTCTGGATGAGCCCCATTGACACACTGCAACGCAATCAGTAAAAGACAGCTCCTACCCAGCTCTAGCAATTTGCAGGTGGACTGCTGATACACGTAGATTGCTCCGCAGCACCACTGCAGTCCACTCTTATACAGCCATTTAGGCATACCCTAAAACCCTCCAAATCTTGAAAAATTTTGAAAAAAACAAAACAAAACTGAAGTTGTTAGGCTTCTTTACATTCAAAACCTAAAAGCTGTTGATATTTCTCAGAAAAGCATCTGAGGTCCAGAGGAGAGAAAATCCAGGGTGGTAGTCCTTGCTCAGCACTTGGGTTCAGATTTCTGTTCTGTAGGAGTGCTGTAAGACAAGCACATGCTCCAGCCACTGCCTTGATGCGCAGCTATGGGGGGAGCACATTATCTCCACCTGCATGTGTTTGCAGGGGGGAGAGAGGGGGAAGCTCCCTGTCAACCGCCCTCCTGCGTTGGACTAAAAAAGCTGTTTAGTCAACGCCATTCTGTTTCCATAACCTTTGTTTCTGGTGAATCAGCATCTTTTGTTGAAAAAAAATGGTGTTGTAACATTTCCAACCCATTCTACTATCAATTGCAAAATTATGGCTATTGTTATAAATGGTTTATGTTGGAAATAATCAGGAGAGTCAGGCCAAATTGAATATGCCTTGTATTAGGGAAAGCACTTGGTATCATTTTAAGTCTCCCAGAGTACATACAATTTCTCTGGGTTCCCTTGTTCTGAGTATTAGCCCTGCAATTTAGGCCCATGTTTGAAGCCTGGCAGATTGGGAGGTATGATACTAATACATGCATTGGTTATGAATGCCCGGGTTAAATGAACAATTATTAACTAGTGAATGAGATAGTTAAAGAACGTCTTAGTTTACTGTTACTGTATTTCCCCGTGACAAGAATGAAAGCAAGCTAAAGAATCTTTTGGATGCAGGATTGTTTTTCCATGGATGAGGGATTACAGATTGGCTTTTTAACTTCAGCTTTTCCAAATAGTTTTTCAGTTATTTAATTTACTCTACATGGAGTCTATTGATTATTCAAGTTGGCAGTCAATTTTATAGGGCACCCCGCTGTTTCTTTGCTTAATGTAGTCAATGATTGTAATTGCTTGATCAGTGCAGCCCATGAAATAGGTTTTGTGTCTTTTTTACAATGCATTGATGGCTTTATCTGATGCAGTCTTGGCAGGGTCTAGGTTTTACAGCACGATCCTGAACTCCCAGAGGTCTCTAGATTAATGGCTATGGCTTTCTGTTGGAGCTGCTGATACTGCTCTCCAGAATGTATTCACACATCTGGCATGCCACACTTGGCAGTTGTGCCAGCTTTTTGTTGCGCAGTTACAGAATATCTCACCAGTGCCTAGTTAACTGTTTTCACTAAGGGAATGAGATAAAAAGCCATCCACAGAGTTGTTGGCACGCGCTCTGTGTCATTGTAATCACAAATTTTTAATTTTTCTATTACACTTTTTATACGGCCAATTGATGTTTAGAAACAACAAAATACACATGATATTTGTTGTATGAACTCTGATTTGATTCTGCAAAAGATTCCAAGCTCATTGTGATTTCCTGTAAATGTCCCATTAACGCTTTCTTTCCAAAAAAAGGAGCGAGCTTTCCATTGTATTGTCAGTAAATAAATGGATTAAAATTGCATCTCTCTGGCAAATTTTTTAGAAACAGAAAGAAAGGAAATGTGGGTGGAAGAGCAGCAAGAGGAACCTCGTGACCTTGCTATGGGTGAAGTAATTCTTTTGTCTTCCACTGGTTCATGTTAAATTACTTAAGCTTCATTTAGCTCTGCTTGAAAGTCAGTGTTTCATATTTGGTAGAATTTGAATCATATTATTAGACATGTAAAACGTAGTCCTAATAAGCAGGCCAAGAAAATGTAATGAAATATGCAACACAGGTGCATAAATCCATGGACAATATAATTACATAGCACACATACACCATTTACAGTGCCTAAAGTGACATCCTGCCAAAAAAATGTAAAAGTGTGATAGATTTTGGACCAGCTATGGTATGAACTGATTTCCTCAGCTGAGCTTGACATAGAAGCTGGACATGTGCAACCCCTATATTATTTCTTTTCTCTCCAGGTAGTAAACTGTAAATGTATAATGCATCTTTGTGTAGTAAAGGTCTACTGAGAAGACATCTGGAATTCAATATTTAAAATTCCAAGTCTGTCTTTCCACTGAAATCTCAGTTATGTTGGGCAATAACACAGAAATCATATATATCTATATGCAATATTAATAACCCACAAACCCATGTGTTAGCAATAAATAGCCTTAATAAAATCTGTCACAATGAAAAATAGCAAGAATAACATGGCAAACACTTTCAGTGTTATGGTCAATGTCTTGACATCACTGCTGGAATATTTTATGATTTCTGCTGATTTTAGTGCAGTGAAATCCAGTCACGTTCTACAGGCCCATCCCAAAAACTTTTAAGTAGGTAAGTAACTGCTCATGTGAACTGTTCCACTGAATTTGTTTGTCCCCGTGTTATCAGTGTCAAGCTTTTAAACAGATGGCTCCTCTCCTTCAAATATTACAACTGCTTCCTTGCACGTTCTTTTCCATTATGAAAAACTGTTACTTTTAATTCAATATTATCTTGAATCCTTGCCTTGAAGGACTAAGGTTCTTTAATATTGAAAAAGCAAATAACTCACAGGAGAGAAGAGCCAAATGTCAGCACCAAAAATGTTACCAGTGGACTATCAAAAGTAGCTGTATGCTTTCCCTTCAGACACAGAAAAAGATACCATCACCCTTTCCAGGTTTCTAGATTTTCTTAGCATTTGTGGTGCATTAAAATGTAAAAACCCCAAAACTGTATAGAAGGTCATATTAAACTTCAGCCTTTTTCTGTACACTATTAGTTTATGGGTTCTGTGGTTGGAATGATGTTTTATTACCCTTGATGGAACAATAAATAATAGTACCATAATCTCTTTAAGAAAAGGCAAGCCAATCAAGGGGAATCTGAGAAATATGGATGCTGAAAAAGAAGGAAAAATAAAACACTGTAAACTCATATTTATACTGTACCTTTCAGAGCAGTACGTTCTGCCTTTTCTTTTCCACACTCCATTTTGCCACTGAAGATGAAAGGTGAAGAAGTAGGATGACAAACACTGATAGATGAAAACACTGAAACAGATATGTGAAAATTTTCTGCAACATTTTTTCCCTTAACATTCAGTTGCAAAACCACTCTGTATTTCAATTACTTACTTTTCCTAGTGTCACTAAATAGATACTGCTATTAATATTGCTAGGCACTCTGACTAACTCAAGATAGCCTGAGTTTCTGCTTTCAGCGGAAAGCACTGTACCTATTGCGGGCTTAACTTTATATGTTCACTTAGACAATGATCAGTCTTTTCCTAAAGTGGGCAGTATCTACAGTACGATGGAAACCAAAATTGTACTTATATTCAGAGTCTTACCCAAGGTATCTGTGGATGTGGATACCAGGTTCAGTCCTGTCCTGTAAATGCAATGGGCATTTTGCTATAGCTTTTAAAGGAGTCAGAACTTTTTCTTTCTTTCTTTATTGCATGCTATATTGTTGAATTATCTTGGAGCATTGAAATGACCTTGAGTTTTGTAAATCCCATGCAAAATATTATGACCCATTCACCGTCTCTTTCACATTCACAATTAATTCTGCACATGAAGTCTGGCTCTTCCAATGTTTTCTTTCTGCATGTGAAAGTCATTCCTAGAAAGCAGAAGGTAAATGCCTTCTTTTTCTTCATTAAGCGATTTGTGAAATTCCAGACTTCTGGTCAAGTCACCACATATAGAAATTGCATGGACCAGTGAGGTCTGGGATGGAGGCTTAGCTTTTCTTGTCAGCCTTGGGTGGCAGCTGCTTGATGTCAGTTGTGACCTGTAAATTTTGTAGAATATCAGATGGCTCAGGACAGAATTGTCATGGTTGTCTAAATTTGCTTGAGCAAGCTTAGAATTGTTTTGCTAATTTTTAGTTTGGCATAACTAAGAGCATAACTAAGAAATACATGAATGCTTCTCTCTGCAAAATAATCTCCTGAAGCAAAACATTCAGATCAGCATATTCCGTATGTTGTAAATAATAACGATAATAATCACTGGTTCTTAATTTAAGTTTTTTGTTCAATCTGTGTGCTAAATCTGGTTTTTAGATATCGGTCCAAGACACAAAACCAGCATATTGAATGTGGTCAGCTTTTGCTTTCCATCAGTTTGTTTAAAAGACATGTAGGCAGCCCACAAAGTACAAGCATGTTGATGTCTTCCTTGGGACAGATCCCACTCCCAGTGAAACCAGTAGGAGGGGACTTTTGTCACTGACTTAAATGAAACCATCATGTTTGTAAAGACCAAGAGGTAATCAAATTAGAAATGAGTAAAATTGTTTAGATCAAGAACAGGGCCTTTTATTTCACTTTAAGTTCTGCGTGTAAAAGGAGGCACACAATAGGGAGAGACCTGCTTTTTCCTCGAAGCTCAGACTAACTTAAGCCAAATTTTTAAGCCTGTGAAACATGGGTTACCTCTGCCAAAAGACCATAAAGAAGGGTCTTCTTTCTTTGTCTCTGGCCTAAACAACCTCAGCGGTACTGGGAGCCTCTAGATGAGCCTCGCTGGATTTCCAAACCCATTTTCAGACTTGGGGTGTAATTCTGACCTAACCTTAGGTCTGATCAAGAAGTACTCTGCTAAGTCAAGGGACAGATGCAAGACTGAAAGGAAAAACCCTGATCTTCCAGAAGTTCAGTACAAGTCTTCGTACTTTGTTTCCCTGCTTTTATATACTTAACTGGAAACTAAATTGAGCTGAACTGATTGTTGGTGAGGGCTGCTCAGCTTGTGCTCTTTGGAATGGGACACCGCCAAGACAAAGAAGATTTGTTGGTCTTTCATATTTCTGTGCCCTTACCCCCATATACTGAGTTTTCCTCATGAGGGCAAAGAAACTACAGCCGCTGTTTGTTGGGAAGCTGAGAAGGATGATTCACTGAATTCTTGTCCCAAGTATTACTTTTGTAAGTGTAAATATTATATTTCAGCACTTGAGAGCTCAAAAATAATCTTTATTCTTGAAATATTTATACATAAAGAGCATTACTGAAATAGGAGTGCTTGATTACTTGGATTGGGTTGCATGATTGTGACATACTTATTTTTAGTCCTTGTGCTGAATGGTAACAGGAGACAGAGATTTAAAAAAAAATAAATAAGGAGGATGGATTCATTGCTGGTGAATGTTAACTGTTAAACAACTTGTGTGTTTCTGCATATGGGAGATGGCATCACTTTGGTTTCAAATTTCTGGTGCATCTTGAATTCACTTGCATTTGGAACAGTTCATACTGCGATACACACAGCATAAAGTCACTGTAGATGGACACAATATTCCTTTGTCATGTAAAGGTAGTGCAGATGTCCTGAAATGGGACAGACACAGTGTCCTTGAAGACTTACTAGAATAGGTAAAGAGGAGCAAAGAGCCGCCTCTGCTTCAGTTGTCAGTGCATGGAGCTCTCTCTCAGCAGAAGGAATCAGGGCAGCGTTCAGAGCACTGCAATATCTGCCCCGTTTCTATCTGACCACACAGCATAGTCACCATCCCAGGTAATTACTTTACTGGCACACATTGGAGTTTTTCCATCTGAGCTGCTTCCTGCAGGTACATTGCCATCAATCAGGCTGGTCCTTGAAACCTTAATGATATAGGATTGCTGGGTATTTATGGGATATGCACATGCCATTATCAGACAAGTTATCTAAACTGTTGCTTTTAGTCAGATCATTCCAGATTGATCCATCTTTCTAACAATACTTCAGTTGTTAATTGAGTACAGGCAGTAATGTTTTCCATGTTTCTTAATTATTTTACTCTTCTGATCCAGGTTCCTTTAGTGGATATTTATTTATTCAACCACAATGATGCATACACTTACTGGCCGCAGCCATATGAGCTCTAAAAACCTGTCTCTGCTGAAAGCACAGCCCTGCTCTGAAAGGGGCCTGCAAGAGCCTCCAAGTCTCTTGCACCAGTGATTTTCATATCATATGTATTTAGTTTACAAATGTAGAGTGATTTCTCTAATTGCAAGTCCTTGTGTGCTGGTTTTGGCTGGGATAAAGTTTATTTTCTTCATAGTAGCTAGCATGGGGCTATGTTTTGGATTTGTGATAAAAACAGTGTTGATAACACAGGGATGTTTTCGTTATTGCTGAGCAGTGCTTACACAGAGTCAAGGCCATTTCTGCCTCTCACACCGCCCCACCAGCGAGTAGGCTGGGGGTGCACAAGAAGCTGGGAGGGGACACAGCTGGGACAGCTGACCCCAACTGACCAAAGGGATGTCCCATACCATATGACGTCATGTTCAGCATATAAAGCTGGGGAAGAAGGAGGAAGTGGGGGACATTTGGAGTGATGTTGTTTGTCTTCCCAAGTAACCATTATGTGTGACGGAGCCCTGCTTTCCTGGAGATGGCTGAACACCTGCCTGCTGATGGGAAGTAGTGAATTAATTCCTTGTTTTGCTTTGCTTGTGTGTGCAGCTTTTGCTTTACCTATTAAACTGTCTTCATCTCAACGCACAAGTTTTCTCACTGTCACTCTTCTGATTCTCTCCCCCATCCCACCAGGGAGAAGTGAGTGAGCAGCTGGGTGGGGCTTAGTTGCTGGCTGGGGTTAAACCATGACACCTTGTTCCCTCTTACCTATCATCATCACATGCAATAAAGGTTTCTCAAGCTCAGTTGCCTCATTTAAACCTGCACAGCCCCATTGTCCCCAAAGAAGGTCCTTAGTGACACCTGTGCAAAGCCATGGGCTTCACTGGGCTCAGGCAGGTGGGAGGGATGGGGACTGTTAGCAATCCTTTAGATAACACATGAACGACTGAGCCTCCAGCCCTTCCTTTTCAACCCAGGGTGGGTAGCAACAGAAAACAGTAGAAACGGCTTTTTCTGTCACTTGCATGAGCAGATTGTTCCAAGTTCACAGAAGGAATAAATCTGCTTTCCCTTCTCTGGAGAAGAACATCACGTATTTTCAGGAAATCCAGGATACCTCCCATATAGCATCATCACGTGATTTTGGGGAAAGGTGTCAGTGATGGGGCATCAGTGCTCTGATGACACCAGGGCCTTCACTCCAGATTTTGTTTTAAACAAACAGGTACAGGCTTTGCAATGGCACAAAGAGCAGCCAAGCAAATCTCTTCTTTTGTGTTTGTTTAGTTTTGAGAGACTTGCCTGAAGGATCATTGGCGTTCCCACTGCAGACAGTTTGTGCCTGGGCTTCCTTGCAGAAAAAAAGGGGGATTTTCCAGGCATGTCAATATGTCCTTGGCTGCAGAGATATCTCTCATACGAGAGACGGTTACAGTTTCTCCCACTTCACAAACAGTCGCTCCTTATGTATGCGCACTGGCGCAGCTTCACCCTGAGGTGCTTAACTGGTGTTGTTTATGATGATTATATTCTTACCAATTTCTGTGATGTACTCTCACCTTGTCAATATGGTTGCACAGTTCTCCAGCAAGAGGTTTATCTGATTTTCTCTATCTGTAGGTGCTTTTTCCCCATAGTTTCACAGCCACACTCAATTTGTCTGCCTGCCCGTCACCAATAATTTTGGAGTCATTGACCAAGTGTAACCCAAGACAGCAATGTCTGTCTCAAAGGCAAGAAATGCCCAGGTACTTTCTGAAACTGTGGCTGGGGGATGAGCGAGACTTGGATGGGAGCCCTGCAGAGAGGAGAGGCTGCAGAGCAAGCCCAGCCCATACCTCTTCTGCCTGGCCACATGCCTGTGCACTCAGTGCCAGGGACGGCTGACAACACATGGCATAGGCTCAGCCTTGGGGAAAGACAGGTTGATATTAGGGCATCCTGGGTTGTGCAGGGAGCTCTGGAGAATATGTGGAAGAATAGGGTTACTGCAATGCAGGGGGGATAGTGGTTGAATTCTGGCCATGATACTTCAGGGTTTTGCCAACTTGTTTTTTCCTACTAGTACTATACGGTCCTTTGCTTTTCACATAATAGGAACAAGAAGCTTGTTGGAGGAATCTGCCCCAACTCTTGGCCTTCTAAAAACTCAGTGAATTGTTGCTCTTGTGTGCTAAAGGACCTGCAGAGAACTGCTGCTCCTCAGCACAGCAGTCACCCTCCTATCATCACCTACGCATGAGGCCCTCCAGTGAGCACCCAGTGAAGCTCATCCCACTCTGCAGCCTGGGGTCAACCCCATGGAGACCTGCACGGAAGGGACCTTGTGGTGTGTAACATGTCATGCAGCCGTGCGCCTTGACCAGCTGTGAACCCCTTGCAAAGTGTGCCTGTGAAGGCTGCCACCCCTTCTCTAGTTCAAGAGCAGCAGTGGGTCCCTGTGCCGTCCCCAGCACAGACACCAGCCTGCCTCTCAGCGGCTCCTAGCCTCCTCCTCAAAGCCCGTATGCAAGGCTCACAGAAGCAGGGATGAGTATTGCACACTCATGAATAAGTGTAATTGAAATTCTGTTCATAGCTATTTGGGGAAAAAAAATTGCCAGTGTAATTAAAATGCACAGGGGAAAGAGAAGTAGCCTATACAGACACATTATGTTACGCAGCACCCTCCCAGACAAAGGTCTTTGTCTATAAAAAGCTCAAATATATCTGAGATAATTGCTGTTCATTGATTGTGCCTCTGAAGTGGAGTCATTCTGGCATATTCCACCTTGAGGCTGTCTTATACTTTTCTTTGAAAGGGAAAAATTCAAAAGTTCAAGTAAAGACACAAGTTCAGTCAGATATGTGGCAGTAAAAGCTTGATTTACAGCATTAAGGTTACTTTCAGCTGACCTAGCCCTGAGTGGTGCTGGGCAGTTTTGTCTGATCTTGTGTTAATGCTGTTAGCCTGTGTTTACTAAATGATTTAGCACTGAAATGTTGGGAGTTGCCAAATATTTGTCTTCTGTCCTTTATGAATATTTGAACAGCTCTTTCCCCAGCTCACACTGAATGCAGAAAAGGGTGTTAAAAGTATCATACTCCAGTAGTGTTACTTTGTGGAGGCTGCAGACCAACAACATTCTTGCATCAGTGACGCCTTTGGCTCTGTACTAAATAAACCAAAGGTAGGAACACAATATAATGTGCTTGAATCCTGCTTCTTATGTCCTACAGAAATTCAGGTTTGAAAATAAAGAGGTCTTTAACTGGTCCATAATTATTTGCTCTCTCTCATTTTAAACATAATAACATTAAATAATCCTTAGGTGAACCAGTTTTATGCTGAAGGCAACACCCAAAAAGGATGGGAACCTAAGTTCAAACCCAGACTCTACCACAGATGTGAGATGAACTTAAGCATGTCTCCATGGTGCATTTTTTCTCCAGAAAAAAGAACTGTGAAGTTTTAAATCAATAGAGTGTATACAAATGCACTAAGATGTCATGTCCCAGATGTGGCTCACAATTTTGCATGTAGCCTGCATTACTGCATAACCAGATTTCCTTTTGTCACACCATTTTTTGCACTCACTTTTTGGGCTTGCACACCCCAGAGTAAACAGGCACACCACTCTTCATGCACTCAGAACTGCAACTCATTCTCACTTTTAAACGTGATTGCATAGGGACAGAGAGATACTACACCAGATTTGCTTGCACCCAGCACAGTAGTTTGCAATTTTTTACGCACAGGTACAAAGCTGAGATTAATTTCCCTGAAAAAAGTTGGCCCATAAAGTAGATAATTTTAAATGTCAGCCTTGCTAGAAAAGCTGCAACTTTTCACCTTCTGTGACTTAATCTCATGCATCGTGGATAGGAAGTAATACACTTTTAGTGTGAAAGGACCATCCCTATTTTGATAGAGCTGCTGGATTTAATAGATCAGGACTTGAGTAGAATATATCTAGCCATCTCTGGTAGGTCAGGGTGTATAATGCTTCATGTTTATTTTTCTTACGTTCTAATACGAGGATGAATTCATTTCATCTGAACTTATTGGTAATCATTTACATTTAGTATGTCTGGAAGAAGCCGAGAGTAATGAAAGGAGACACCTTCTCATTCATGATTTGTTTTTAAATATTCCTCATTTCTTTCTTCATTTTTTTTTCCCCTCCACATGCTGATATTGCATGCATGGCTTGCTCTCAGCTTGCTATGAAACAAGCTGGGGCAAGCCTTGTAATATGATTCAAATTGTAAATCTCATGTCTTGCATCCCCCAAACACCTCATCTTATATGCAGTCTGGAACCTTCATTCCAGTACCAATTAGACTAATATATCCACCCAGCTCCGATTGGGGTGATGGATCGGCTGGTGGGGGAAATGGAGGCGATTTTCTCAGCTCCTCTGCATTCCCATAGGCATGCAGCATTTGACAGATTGGGCAGAACTGCCACGGAAGAGTCTGACACAGATGGTGTAATTAGAAAATGCGAAGTGCGAGTGTGAAATTTATCTTTGATCAGCACCTCCTTGCCAGATTGTCATCTATGTTAATATGATGATGGCTTCTTGGAGATGGATAGAAGAAAACAGCAGCCTTGAGGAAGAAATGGAGACAGTTCATAATGTAGAGAAGATATTTTGTTTAACTCTGAAACTCAATCAATTTCAACATGAGTAAAATGTGATTTAATGTATTTAATTCATAGGAAAACAAATTGAATCTAAATCTGATACCTTACTTTGTTAGGCCTATAATCAATATGGTAAAATCTTAGTTTTTGTTGGAAGAAGACCCAGATTAATTTTTTATGAACAGTTACATAAAAAAAAATCAATCTATAGCTATAGGTGTACTTGAAGCTACTACATCACTCTTTGTAGAGAACTAATGTAATCTAAATATACACAAAAAATCATTGCAGAGTTGCCTGGACAGGTTTAAGGAGTTAGAAGAGATATTTGCTCTCTAGTTTTCTATTTTTGATGTCATCCTCTCTAGCAAAGCATGGAATCTATTAAGGTTCATTACAGAGCACAGAAATCTTTAATTTTTTCATTTTCCCCTTTTATTCTGAATGAAGATTTGAACTGGCATTTTTTTTTTTCTTCAAAAATGGGTAAATCTTCTTTGCCTGAGAAAAACATTTTGATCATTTATCTGACATCTCCAGCTTTCCCAGTAATCTGAATCGTAACATTCTGCACCAGAAAAGGTCGTCATCCTTTCAGCGCTCGTGAATCAAATGCTGCTCTTCAAACATGAGCAGATTTGGCTTATGTGAGGCAGGTATAATTTTCCACACGCAGAAACTGAGGCACCAGAGCAGGTAGGTGCAGCCTGTCCAAGGTCACAGAGGAGTGCATGACCGAGCTGGTGTTGCTGGCGGGGTCCCTTGCCTGCCAGCCTGGTCCCTCTTCCATACCACGTTTTGCAGCCACTGCAATTCTCTATTTAGGGAGTTCAAAAGGTTTAAGTTTACAAACCGCTATGCCATAGTTCATTTTGCTAAAAAGTGCTCAAATGTTCACATGAATGGTGCTAATTTTCAGGAAGGTAAATTAGCATAATTAATGACCAGCCAAATTTGGGGGTAATACAGTATGTAATTAACATTAGAGAGTTCTGTTGTACCACCTGCCCCCACATTTCATTGTTGCAGTGTACGAACTGTACAGGAGGCTATTTTCCCCTTTGCTGCACTGAGCAGAAAGCAGCTTTCTTCATCAGAATAAGCCATTAGCTGTAATGGCATGTAGGTGTAATGGAATGTGCTCGAAACATCTGTGCTGAGAGCAGGGGAGAAATTGCTGCATGCAGTCGTAGGCCTTTGGGGAGCTTGATTAAGGATTGCTTCAGAGAACTTGAGATCTGGCTTGGGATGCAAAAAAGAGAAGAAAGGAAAATAACACTAATAGATTTACGGATGTACTGCAGGGAGAACAAAGGATTTTTAATTTTTTTTACTTCCCTTTATTGCTCTTATATTGCATCTGTTCTCTGTTGGGCTTTCACTTATTGAATTGATCTGGAAAAAAAAAATGTAGCTCAAAATGCAGTTTAGCAAAAGACATCCTTGCTGTATAAACATGAAAATAGCTTGATTTTTTTTCCCTTTGTTTGCTAATGAAGACCTCATTGAAACCACAAATAATTCTAACAATAAATATTTATTGCACATGACATTTGCCTAAATCTGTTTTCAAGTGATATCTCCTCTATCTAGAAATCATGTAAACACACACATTAAAAAAACCTGCACATAAAGACAATTCTTGCCTTGTGCTATTTGCATTTCTGGAGTATTCATCTGCTCCTTCTTGTGTGGATTTTTTTCAAGATTTCCTTTAAAATGAATTTCTGATTTGTTTTTCTTCAACTCCATTTGTTTGCACACATTTTTAATAACCAATGGAATATAAACTCTCAGTACACAATAAGAGTAATTGCAGAACCACTGGGCTATGTCAGTTCTGGCTATTGACCCATCAAACTGTGAAAAATCTGAAATGCAGCTTACAGGATCTTAGGCAAGGTGATAGGGAGGAGAAAAGCAATGTTATAAAAGATGATTTTGATGCCATACAAAGACAAGGGTTAAATGTTTGAAAAATCCTTATTACAGAAAAGGGAATTAATGTACTGCATGGGACAGATGTAGATGTATCACACAGAAAATGAGAAACAAACCCGCAAATATTGGGTGGTTTAATGATTAAGTAAATCTTACACTTTCTAATTATAAATGACAACAAAGCACTGTGTTCACTGGTATCCATCTTCCTTCTGAAATAAGAAGCTTTCTGAGTTGGTGCCAAAAATGCCTTGCAATGAAGTTTAAAATATGTAGGGAGGCAAAAATGTAATAAAAATGCAAAAGCTAATAATATTATGGCGACTGGCATTGTTTACAATGTAGAGCACCTGCTGTTTTCAAAAAAAAAAAAAAAAGAGAGAAAGAGAAAGAAAAAGTGAAATCATCAAACTGTTCTTAAATGGAAAATCTGGGCTCTCTGCCAATTACACAATGTGTTTCAGGTGCACTGTAAATAGGAACAATAAAAGGTGCAGGGGAAAGAATCTGAAATGTTAAATCTCAGATACACGAGAATATTATTTGATGATGTTACTTTGAAAGGAAATCTTGGGTACCTTCCAAATTTCTTCAATATGGAAATAGGTTTAAATTTTTGCCTCTGTAAAAAAGTTGTAAAAATCTAATTATCCCTTTAAAAATTTTGATTAAATTAACCCCAAAAAGGAGAAGAGCCAAAAAATCCAGGAAACCCACCAGGGACTTCCCTTTTACCAGCATATTCTGCATGGGAGATGCTTGGAGACTATGGTGAAATAAAACAACACCAAATTCTATGATATAATAATAAAAAGCTAAACCCACCCCCAGGGTTATAAATTTGGATTCCAGGAGGCCGGTGATGAGATCCTGCTCACTGAAGTCAAAGTAGGAGTTTGATATTCATTTTGGAGGGAAGCTCATACTGTCCCAGCATGTTGTTCTGTGTCCCAGGGAACAAAATGGTGACTTGACCAAGTCACAACAAATGACCAAGTCCATTTTAAGCACTGGAGTTAGAGCAGGGAAAATTGGCATCGGCTGGTTAAAGACCAGATTTCTGTGCATTTGCCTTGTGGCTGTAGGACTTCAGCTGCAGACAAGAGTTTTCTTCTAAGTACAGGGACAAGAGTTAGGATGAAAATTGGACCCTTATCCATACAATCAAAAGGACAATGGAAAATTATTTAAGTATGTGCTTTCTTTCTTTCGGAAAAGTACTTTGGTTATGTGTTTTATTTCAATAGAAAGTGAGACAGTGGATGAGACCCCTTAAGCATTGTCAGAAGCCGGTCATCTGGGGACTCTTTCTGCCTATGTCTATACAAATAAATAGGGTGAATGGGGGCCCATCCTCTGACCTCGAGCCCTGCACAGCTCAGTTCAGCTCACACAACTTGTGGCTCGCTCTTTTCTCCCCTAAGACAAGGTGGGCTCATCCCCACTGTCTTTGGGGAACAGCTGCTGACCTCTGCACCTGAGCAGTGCTGCTTCACAAGGGCCAAACTCTGGAGACGGTGGTAAGGGTTAAACAGTATGGATCTCATGGAGCAGTGCTTAAACATGTCCTAAGCCTGTTTAGTTTACTAGTATAGATGTAGCCTTGGAGACCAGAGACCAGATGCTGTGCATCTGCTGCACTCCCTGTAAGATCAGCCCTGATTATTTCCACACCCCATATCTACAGGGAAGGCCTGTAATAAAGCAGTAATCACTTTCCTCCCATCCTCACCTGAACCATGAGCCAGATCTTCATTTCAGTAACCCTTGGATAAATCAATAATCCTTCTATGTGACTGAAATCAGAGGTACGATCTTTGTATTACTGTTTCTTTTGGGTCTGATCCTGACAGTTTTCTCTGTTGTTAGCAGGAACAGGGTCATATCTGTTATCAATGGCAGTTTGCTTTTCATTTGATGCTGGCAATTATCAAGCTATCTGAACAATGTTTGCAAGGGGCCATTTCTTTTAATAGAAGGAGAAACTGGGGACACCCTTGGTGCTATCATTTTACCAGGATATAGAATATCAGCCTAATTCCATGTGACATCCCTTCCCCATAATTGTTTCTATTTTTACTTCTGTACCCAAACTGACAGTAGTCCATAGTGAAGAAGCAAGAAAATAGGTATCACACTTTTCTTTCACTTTTATAATGTATTTTTGGAGCTCATATATACCATGGCAATGTAAAATGGACAAAGTTAAAGCGATACCAGAAAACAGCTGCAGGGCTGAAGCTAGAGCAGGGTTACATAGGACTTTGGCTGCTATTGCCACTGTACTGATATTCTGGTTTTCTGGTACAGATCTGAGTGCCAGAAACAGACACTGCAGGTCTGTCACGATGGTGGAAGAGGAAGGAATAACATCTGAAAGGAATCCAAGGAAATAAGAAAGTTAGAATGGGGTGTGGGCAGGATAAAAGGCACTACTGGATCAGCCCTGCATACTAGAGTTCAGGATATTTTTTTCCTCTGAATCAAGGAAGGTCATTATCTAGGCTGCACACTGGTGAATCCAGTATAGGCTGAATACATGGTCCTTGGCAGCCAGCTCTACATGGCTTTGCTTGAGCATGGGGGTTGGACCAGGTGACCTCCAGAGGTCCCTTCCAAAGTCAATCATCCTGTGATTCTGTAATTCTGTGAATCTGAAACAGCACCTGTTCAATAGGATTTGAAAAATCTTTAAGTATTTTAAACCACTAAAAAATAGGACCAAAAGAAGCTGTTTAAAGCATATATCTCTGATGGATGGGCCTGAAGTTTCTTTCCTCTTTGAACCCTCTGGTTAGATGGGAGTGGTTTTACTCCTCTTTGTGTAACTCCAGCATCTTCAATGACATTCAAATAGTGTGAAAATGCAGCTGAAACTCACCAGTGATGATGACTCCACTAAATTCAGCAGCCAAACTCTCTGTGACTTCACTGGGACTCAAATTTTTATTCTTGGTTGAACGAATGATTTTTCATTCAATGTTAGTTCTTGCATTTAGCAAAGACAGGAGCAAGTATGCAGGAAGCCCTCCCTGAGATCACTCCTCAACTGATGTGCTGTAGAACGGCTTTGAAAATAAAACTCTTACAGCAAACTGCAATTTATTGGAGATTAATCCAGCAGCACAGACAAAGAGTATACAGATTGATAGAGATGCATAACTCTTCCTATACTTTCTTTTAAGAGTCATGTAGTTTTCTACAATCCAAATCTAATTCCCTATTAAGTTTTCCAGAATGGTTTGAGTAAAACTAGCCACAAGAAACATGACAAATTTGTATCTTAAACAGTTTGTTTGAAGACACATATAACCAAAGATCAGACTTTTTATAGGTACCATAAGCATCCAAAGCTGTGGCATAGTTAAAACAAAAAAAAATTTGTTTTTTTGTTACTTGGGCTTAAATAGAAACCAACTTTGTAAGCAGCCTAGTTTAATCATCTTAGGTTCTTTCTAATGGCACCATCCGCCTTAGTTATTATATCCAAACTCTTCTTCCTGAGATAGGGAATAAGAAAATGGGACAGTCGGTCTGAGCCCCAGCTGGTGAAATTTTTGTCCTAGTGATTTCACGTTTCAGATCTGGCTAGCTTAGAAGAAGTAAAACACAATAGTATCAAGCAAAGAAAAGATAGCTCAAGAAATAGTGGTCCATACTGGCTAGCAAAGAAAGGCATGCTGAAAAAATCCAGAGGCAAGCTGTAGATCATCCATACTGGATGACCACTGAGGCCTGAAATACTGATATTACTATTCCAGGCTATCTAAATAGAGCCAGGAATACTGTAAGTTTGTTAA
Source organism: Pelecanus crispus (assembly GCF_030463565.1). NCBI lineage: Eukaryota > Metazoa > Chordata > Aves > Pelecaniformes > Pelecanidae > Pelecanus > Pelecanus crispus. Next base: position 147,839,897 of record NC_134644.1, on the reverse strand, counting down.
AATCTGTCTTTTTTTTTAAACTGGACCCAGAGATATGTCTAAATTCCATGGTTAATTTCTTAAGATTTGGATTTTTTTTTTTTTTTTCAGTCAAAGTATCTTGTTGCTATAAAGAAAAAAGGGAGTTAGGAAAAATTCAAAGTGCATTTTGCCTGTGCTTCTCATGCTTCAGGTCTATTTTTTCCTTCAGTGATTTAGCCAAAAGAAAGTGGTTTAACCAGTTCAGTGTTCCTGAAACCCAACTGGAGCTTGTTGCCCTCCAGAAAAGCACAGGAGATACCTGGAAAGTCCCCTGAGGACTTAAACTCCCTGCTTGTCCTTGAACAATCAGGCTATCAAGTTATATTCCTCTGAGTAACTGATCATCTGGCCTGAAAGCTGTGCAAAGACCACTTGATGGCTTAGGTCTACGTCCATGACAAGAAGACAGTCTGACTTCCTGCTGCTCCAAGCTGCTGCAAGAGGCGTGTGAGAGCTGCGTATTTCCCCACTTTAGCTATTTATTCTCTTCTTATACACAAAGAGTGTCTTCCACAAGAAAAAATAAGCAACAGAGACCCAACAGTTTAAGTTCACAGTACAAAATGCAACTAAGCCAAGGGAACCTTGTAAAATAAAGCACAGCAACACTGAGACCATGTCTTCCCAGATACTGCAGCAAGCTGTAACAACTTAACTTCAGGTTCAAAACAGATAAGACCAAGGATAATGGTAAGAGAACTACTGGAAGATTCTGGTGATGGTGTCTCTCTGTAACCACTGAATGATTCACTGTCATCCTTCATCATCCTTCATCAGAAATGTTCAAGAAAGCCTGAATTTTTTGTTAAGCTTTTAAAACTCATGTGTTCTTCAAAAGAAGGTATATGTTAACATGTGTCCTTGAGACTAGCTCGAGGGGGCACTTACATTCTTGAAACAACTAAAGCAAAAACATTTTCAGGCTAATGTGGATGGTGTTACTGTTATTTAATCCACTGATTTACAGCATAATTCATAGATTTTAGGGTCAGTGGACCAACTCTGATCCAATCAGGCAACTGTTAAGCTATGGGGCCACCATGGTAACTGTTAAAACAGAATATGCATCAAACTGGCCAGTATTAATGGGGAAAGGCAGAAGCGGTCCTAAAAGAACCTGTGCCTCGTTTTTATCATTGCGTTGGACTGCTTGAATTCACATAGAACATAAAATTTCTCCAGACATTTCTTGCATCAAACCCACACCTTTCAAAGGAGCTATGTCATCTTCTCTAGAAAGCTATCCAGCCTTCTTTTCAAAATTTGTAGTAGAAAATTCAATTCATTTCTTGATGCCTTATTTCAAAGGCTATTTTTTTTTTAAACTGTATCTTCCTAGATCTTTGTTCCTTAAAGTAAACGCTCCTGTTCTTCAAGTAACCTCCTGCCCAAAAACATACTTACACACTCTGATCAAATTACCCCTTACCCTTCACTTTGGGAAGCTACCCAGGTTGAGCTTCTCTGGAATGACGACGTCCCTCCCACAGATCCTAATTACCTTGTGGCTCTTTCTTTTTTTTTTTAAACACAATTTGACAAAAGAAATAGTACTGCAAAGATAGTCTTTATGATGCCGTACCTGCTAGGTATCCCATAGTATTTACGTCCAGAGATTTTTTTTGCTTTTTGCACTCGGAGCACAGGCTCAGCCAGTTATCCACAGTGACTACCCCCTTCCTTTCGTAGATCTGCTCTTATTCTTTTACGCTACTGATCTTTTAGGTATAGGAAAGACAACCTCTTTTCCCCCAGATCACTGATACATGATACGTTTGTGCTATCAATTTGAGTGTCCAGGGTCAGAGAGCAAGCCATTGCAAGTGGAAGGCCTTTAACTCTGCAGTCTGCTTCTTACCCCAGACTGACAGATCTTGAGCTTAACCTTCAAGGCCTTTGTGCTCTTCTTGAGCTTTTGCCTGAGGGCTGCTGTGGGCAGCCATTGTACTTTAGTATATATGTGAATCTATTAACGTGGTTACACCCGTGTTGTACAGATTCTGTCGCCATCTCGACACAACTCAACCCCAACCCCTTCGAGGAGCTGGCTGGGTTGCTGCACTGGAGCTCCCTGCCTGGCCAGACCTCCAGGATGCCCATGCATCCACCCATGGGCAAAGGTGACAAATGCCTCCTGCAAATGGGGGATAGTCACAGCAGAAGAGAAAAAAATCTCATCACACATGTTGGTGCATTACATTTTATGGCATAGCTTGTCACATTTTACTGCTTATATATGAACATCCTCGCCACATCACATCAACAAAACAAGATATATTTACTTCCCCGTATTCTACATAAATAACCCTCTGGCTAAAATATGCACTCACCCCTTAAAATACACTGCAAAATACATCTGATTTCCTTTGGAAGTGCTTCTTTGAAATTCTGATTTTTGACACAGCTTGTTTCACTGATGTAAACATGTTAATAGTGAGAATGTCAAAAAGTTTATTGATTTTAATTCCTGAGATGGAGAAAATACATAAAAGTTCTGTTTTGTGCTCTAGGTAAATAAATCAGAATTGTGTTTCTACTTTGCAGCCAGTGAACCATGCTTTATGTTAAACTCTTCCTACAAATATAGGAACTTGAACAAACCTTAGTAATGGAGAGAATACACAAATTACCTCCAGCTTTTTAGAGGCACAGCAGAGGCTTCAAACTGGAAGATACATGACTAATGCATCCAGAAAACCCTGTTTCAAAAAAATGATCCCAAGCTTTGTGCTAACTAGTGTAACACTAAATAATATTCTTCGAAGCATAACAGGGTAAGACACTGCTTGTTCATGTTACTCCTGAAGGAAAACAAACCTATTTCATGCTTACATTCTAAACTGGAGGCACACACATACGGGCACATGTGCGTGCACACACACAAATGCGTGCTCACATATATGCATACATATATGTGTGTGTATATATATATATTTAGACAGATGTTTTTGCAAAAAAACCGAAAGAAAATACTGGATATATGGCCCTTACCTTCCTCCCACTATGAATGGTCTTTTCGTTAGTCCACTGAATAACCATTTGTCATGGGCTTTACTGTACCATGAAGTTATGATTAATATTATGGCTCATGTACAGCGGGTTGAAAGACCACATTCATTTTCAAAGTCACGTTGCATTGATTAGAATTCACTGCAGGTTATTCAAATAACGATCCTCTCTTTTCCCAGGAGAATCTCCGTCTGATTTTTCTTTATCCTCATTAAAGATCCCAGGTGCAGACAAAGCTTTACATACTTCTAATTTGCATTATCCTTGGGAAGGAGGTAATTCACATGCCTTCAGTATATAGCACTTGTTTTTGTAGTTTGCTCTTTCCTATCTGTCTATTTAAATAAATCAAGAAATTTAGCCTTTATAAACCCTCTGACAATAGAAAATGCCAAATTTTATTATGCTTAGTAATGAGCACATGTATTCTGAAATATCAGTTATAATTTAGATTAAGCGAAACAATTTTTTTCTTTGCTCCTCAGCACGTTTTACTTAAAATACAATCTCTGCTCACTCTCTCAGTGATGGTGGAAGGTGAATTTTTAAAGCAAAGATATAGATTTCATATCAGCCTTTGACTGATGTAAGAATATCCCTCAGCAAACAGTCTGTGAGAAATCATTGTCAGGATTTAATAGCCTTTTTCTTTTTCCTTTTCTCTGGTTGTATATAGAACAGTGAAAGTACATAGCATCTGTAATTGCCTGGTGGAACTTAACAGTCCCATTAACCCCCAAAATGCAGCACTTGCATGGATTTCACATCTGGTTTCTGAGGCATAAGTTGTGTGGGCCTATGTTTTGCAACAAAATAATCTGTCTTGGACTATTTTTATCGTGAGCCTTTGTGTAATGAGTTTAGCCTGAAGCAGACTGACAGCATTGTTGACATTTCATTGAGTTTCCATCCTCAAGAGAGAGGAAATTTTAGCTAATTAAATAATGTTATAGTGTCTTAGAAACTACAAAGGCAATGGGAAACCACACAGCAGTCATACTGTATTTGTTAAGATCACTTGTGTATTCCTGAGGTTTTATTATGCAGAAGTCATTCTTCTAACAGTCTTTAAAGCAAGTCATACATTAGATAAGCTTTTCATAACTCAACCTTGATAATAATATTTGTAAACTGGTTTATGTATATATGAAATAAAGCCAAATGGGGAAAAAAGCTACTGGAGAAGTACTGAAACAATTATTACTTTTCATCATTTTATCACAAATGGCCAGGAAGGGTTGCCTATGTGTGCTGGGGGCAGAGAGACAGCAAAGACCTTTTCTCTGTTCCTTTGTGGCTACCCAGGGAGCAAAGCTCCTCCTCCACACCAAGGGGACAAGGGAAAAGGCAAGGAAAAGATGGGGCCAGGCTTATTGAAAGATTGGTAGTGAGACACAGGTCCCTTTGGGGTGGGGGCAGGGGGAGTAATTCTGGGGAAGGATGGGGGGCAGCGGAGCCAGCGGGTTTCTCCCACCCCTGCACCGTGCGCCCCAGCACTCATCCCAGCAGCAGGCAGGAGATGCTGCCCCATCCCCTTCCGACACCACAAGCGGTTTCTGTGGGTGATCAGCTGCTGACCAGAGAGCAGCCGCCTCAACTTAAACCAAAACGAAGGGCAAATAGTATTCATCGTGAAAGCTTTGAGGGCCAAGCCAAGGTGCCTTCCCCAACTTTCCACCAACTCCTCCTCCCCTGGACTCCAACTGTCCCCCAAAATTGGTGTCAGCCCTGGTGTCCTCAGGGCTTGTGGCAGTGGCAGGTCTGGCGCAGCACCAGCACCCCAGGCACAGCAGGAAGCACAGGCTTTCACCGTGGGTCTGGGTGAATGGGTAACCCGCTGCTGGAAAACACCCTCACCCCACCCAGAGCTTCCAACTGTCAGAGGAAGAAGAAAATAAGCGTAAAACTGCTGCCAAGCTCAGAGTTTAGGTCTGATTTACCTGGGCATGCTGGGACACTGCGGTGAGAAAACTGCAGAAAATTCGAACAGTTCAGCCTAATCAGGACAGCAGAACAAATCACTTCCCTCAGCTCCGTCCCAAGTGCATGGCACAGCAGGCAGGCAACTGGACACTGGTTCAGCTTGCCATTCCTACAGAAAATGAAATAAATTAATTCCACTCTTCTCCATGTGCAGGAAAGTGAGTCCTTCCTTTTAAACAGCTTTACTTCTGGGGTGTGGAGGCCCCCCACCTTCAACCTCTTGTCTTGCAGCGCACCAGCATCTGTGATTACCTTGTAGGGTGTTACGCTGATGGGTGCTCAAGAAGTGTGTTTGTATAATAACACTCTCAGACTGTCTGCCATATTGGGAAGAAAATAACGTATTTCTGTATTAGTTAATTTCTTTTTTAAGATGTCAGTGTTTCCCTGATAAGAAACCATTTATATATCTTGTTTCATGATTTAAAATGATTCGGAGTATTATGGACTAAAGTACTTTATAGGCAATACTGTTGCTGAAGAAACTGATGGTTTTCTTTGCGTTTTGCTTTCAGACACAGGGTGTTATTTGCTGGTAATTTAAACTAGTGGCCACTACAGTGTGTCCTTCTAAGTTCGCGGTTCATGATAAGGAGATTTTATATTTGCATAATACCTTTCATCCTGGAAGAGCAAAGCACTTAAAAAAATTAATTTAGCATTATAATCTCCCAGCAGTGGTGATTCACCCACCGTGCTGGCAGTGAAGAGCAACTCGGAAACTGTCCCTGTGAATCAGAGGCACCAACCAGTGCTAAAATACTCTGGGACCCAGAAGGGCTGCTAAGTCCCCTGATGGGGTGGGTGGGTGTGCGTGTCTGTGCAGGTGGGTGGGTGTGTGCTGAGCAGGGATCCCCACGTTCCCATCTCCCTCCAGATGGACCTTGGGTCTTTTCCTGCACATGGCAGTGAGCTGAGGTTTCAGCTGCACAGAGGCAGAGGAGAGCTCAGGAGCACACCGTAAGCCCCCCAAAATCTTTATTCTCCCATTAAGCCTCAGGGAGTCTGAAAGATTTTATTAGCCTTAATTACGCTCTGCCTGGGATCATGAGGTCGGTGGGCTCCACAAGCTTTTGTTTTTAAGAACCTAACTTGCTTGCCAGGCGAGCTTTCCCAAGCTCTCATTTTATTGTGGTTTCCAGCAGGGGATCTTGTTTCAAGGGATATGATCAAAGTAAGGACATTTCTTCTGGGACTTATTTTACATAGATTAGATCTCATTATGCAACTTGCTCTTTAGTCTATATTCTTTTTATAAGCTTCTGGCTATATGAATGAATTTTACATAGGAAAGTGTGAATTTATTATAATGAATACACTTTCTGAGTGAAAGGGAGGCAAAATACAGCACAGTGTAATACATTTAAGCTTCCTTATCAACAACAAATTTCAGCATTGCAGCAGTTTAATCTTATCTCAAAGAAGGTTGCTGCACACTAATTTCCATGCAAATTTTCAGCTGCCTTTTATTTCAGTTTTAAATTAAAAAAAAATATTTGCTGAAATTTTTCAAATTTTACATTTCCTTCCTACACATATTTTTTAAACCTTCTTTCAAAAGCATGAATGATTTTTTAAGGTTTTAAGATCTGCACTTGATTAAGTCATTACAACTTGACACCTTGAGAGTTCCACTGAGGTGGGAATTTGTGATAATGTCCAGCAGCTCCTTCTGAGTACAAAATGCTCTGGATTAGTCCTGTTTGACAATCTCTAATAAGACTGACAACTGAAGAAATTAAAAGTTAGCATATAACAGATCTTAGCATACACAGAAATTCCTTTCCAGTGTTGTTAAGCTTTAGGGACTAGCAGAAGTAGGAATTTGTTAAAAGCCTCATTCTCATAACGTACAAATAAGAACAGATTTTTCAATTTTATACTTCTGTATTGTGCATCTATCCACAGTCCAATTTAATCTGAAGTTCAGGTCAATGCATGAAAAACATATGCGTGCTCGTCCCATGTTTATGTAAATGATTTGATTTTATTTGCTGAATTTCTTCATGTGAGTTAGCAGGTATGTTTTTATTATCCCATAATTTCACCTGATTTAAAGCTCAAATTACCAAGTGGCCAAGAATTTAATTGTCAGATAGAAGAGTTGTGTGGATTTGGTTGTTGGTTGAGCTTTACAGCAACATACCTTCCCCTTTCAAGTCATTTATTTGACAAGGTTTTTCAATGCAGGTGATGACCTTAGAAATACTTTCAATCATTTCGACTCCTTCTCCATTATATAACATAAGTGAAAAGAAAAAAAAAAAAAATACTGGGGATTTTTTTTCCATGGACAAAATTTAGCTGAACTTTCTTCTGTCAAGCCACTAAAATTAGTCACTGAGATAGAAGAGGTGTAAGCAGTCTCAGGACCTGTCCTTATAATTGTGTGTGAAGTTTGCCACAGCTAAAAGACTTGTTTCATTTTAGGCTGAAATACTGAGGGCAATTTAGAGCAGAACACCTAGAGGGTTTGCACTCCCGTTGATGCTGTAGTCAAGAAGCTTCCTTCAGGGGCAATGGGATTCTCACAGGTATTCAGCGCCCACCTCCGTCTGGACCCACTGAATTCAGTGCATGTTATAGCACTTCTGAAAAACCGACACTTATTTTTGTAGGGACTACTGCCCTATAGCGAATATCCACACCTGAGATCTACTAATTGTATGCATTACGTATCCACTACTTCTTCCCCAAATCTGGTTAATCCTCATATGAAACCCATGCAAAATCTTGTGTACAAAGGGGTTAAATTCATACCAACATACTTAATTGCAATCTTATTGCAATAGCCCATAAGCAGCTATTATATGTTTTTCCCAGGTTATGATTCACAGTTTACACATCTTTAGTTTATCATAGCATAAGGCAGAGTCTCAGGAAAGGAATGTTTTTCAGTTAAATGGTTAATTAAGACTTGGAGATTTTTTTTTTCTGATCAATGCAAGTCAAATTCTCAGTGCAAGTGGTTGAATCATCTTCAGAACTCTGATCATAATTAAACCACAAGGAGGCTGTTATGATTAAACGTGGGAAGCTGAAAATATGTGAACCATAACAAAGGATCTGAATTCACTTCAAGCTTTGCATAAAATGCAGTTTCAGACTTTTTTTATCTTAGTGTAAAAAAAAGCTTTCATCCTGTACTTTCCTTTTTTTAGAATTTCTTCCAAATTCAGTTACGTTTCTCATAAGGAATAAGTAATAATCAATCTTGCACACATAACTGCTATCTGGCTTTTCTAATTTGTAGAAACTCCCTATGTCCTTTGTCCAAACAATAGTCTTCTTTTTATTTTTTATTAAAAATGCAGAATTCTAATGGATATTCTTAGCCTTCAACAGTTACACTTACTGTATTCGTAAGTAAATATTTCTCCAAATTACTTCCTCACAGCTGTATAATCCATACACAGTGTTGGTAGTCTACAATAAATTTCTAAAATCTATATTCTTTATTGTGTTCTAATTCTTTATTGCTATAATAATTTCTGTTTCTGTCTTTCTAATTAGACTATATAGCTTTTACAGAATAGCTTTTACACAGGATATTTGTTTTTCTGTTCATGTAATTTAATCTTGAATACTTGTAATCACAGCATATGCATATCTAAAAAGGACCAAATTCTGTTGTCGCACCTTGGAAAAATTCTCTTTTTAAAACAATGCGCAGGAAATACAAGATTATGTGAACAACTATCAGAAGCAATGTCTATTTTTAAACAAACAAAAAAAAAAGCAAAGAGGGTCAATACTAAATTCTTATGGTTAGATAGACCTTTCTAACTTTGGGAAATTCAGAGTTGGAGACTTGATTGAGATGAAGTTGCACCAAGTCTGAACCAGCACTACAGCGTCTCCAAAGCAGGAGTGAATTAACCTGTAGTGGATTTTAGTGTTCACATCTCTCTCTGTGAACAGCAACACCAAAGAAAGCAGGTTGGAAGACATCCCCTCTCTGTGCACAGCCAGAAGAGAAAAGATCCTCTTTGTTCCCTGTTTCCCATCCCAGCTGGAGGGGGGATGGATGTGCGTAATCTCTGCTGACTTGTGGTAACTGGTAAAGACCAGAACCAGGCATTTATGTGCTGGCCTAAGGTCCTCACCAGTAGCTTCCAGTTGGAGCGTTAGAAGCATAAGAAGTGGACAGGGAGAGGAATATCTTAGACAAGAGAAAATGCTGCAGAGAGACATCTGAAACCCCATCTACTGTTTTGAGTCAGGTGCTTCATTTCAGTCCTTTTTCACATACCTGAGTCAGGCTCACATTCATGGACCAGAATCCTCTCCAGGAAAATGGTGTCTCAGTCATTCTTTACAGGCAGACCACGGCTCAGGCTTTGCCTCTAGAAACAACTGCTGAAGGGGGACTGCAGAAGGGCACCCTGATGCTCAGTGCACCAGCTTGAGGAGCAGGTGACCTAGGTCTGAGATCCTCTTTTTGCTGTTCCTACCTCCTTTGCAGAATCTCCCTTTTTGTTGAAGCTAAACCGTTCAATAGAAAGGACTGAAATTTTCCCTGACTCAAAATAAGGACCAGAGAGGACAGGACACAACTGTGTAAGGGCATCTACTTGCATAAAGGCATGTGCTTCAGCAGCCTGGGAGATGGGAAACTTTGATGACTTGCTCATATACTTCCTAAGCTTCATCTGGAAACTAATTAAGTGTCTTACATCCTCCCTCAGAACTGGCTTTTGGTACTTTCATCAATTGTGACCAGACCATTCAATTGCAATTTGCTGTTGTACCTGTACTTCTCACTTAAGGAAAACAGCCACTAATATTAATGGGAGTTTTGCCTACATGATCCTACCTGTGACGGGATGGCAGTCTTCATGGCATGGAAGTCCCTGAAACAGTATCTCCTACCCACCATCTTCTTACAGCTGAGGGATGTGCGACTGCAGTGCAGCTGGCTTTCCTCAGTTCAGATTCAGAAATCGACTCTCTACAAGCCGAACTAGTAGGGTTTGTTCATTGTATTTTATAGCACAATGGACAACATAACAAGGGGAAATAATTGTATTGTTTTTCTGGTAAGTGGGAAAGAAAAGGAAATAGCATTCCAGAGAGTGATAAAATGAAAATGAATTCATTGCAGGAATACAGCGGCTAGGAGATTTTTTTTTTTCACATTTTAATGAATAAATGACATTTCCATCCACCAAAAATAAAAAGTGCATAAGTAGTATTTACCCACAGATCATAGCATAACGTGAAATTCGTTCTTTGTAAGAAACCTGACACAGTGATCCCATTTTGCAGGAAATCTTTAATTACGTTCCGGGCTGCTTACCTTTAGTAATGAGCGTCAGATCTTTTTCCAGTTAAGCCAGTTGCAAACCTTCTGTTTTTCTCTGCCATCAGAAAGAATAAGTCTCTAATCCATACCACAAACATGCATCCTCATTTAGCTGGGTCTAGATGTAAAACTGGTTACTGTCACACTGAGTGCTCATGGTCAAGGTTCAAGTAATGGCTAATGCTCTAAGTGAGGCTACACATAAGTGCATTTTAGTTCCGAATGCATTGTCCTAGTTGGTGAACACAAAACAGCTCCCTAGCCATTTAATTATCTGAGATTATAATGATCCTAACTTTGAATAGGATTTTCTGCCACACCTTCTGGTTTCTGAAAAGCAGTGCCCTGAAGCAAAACCAAATTTGTCCTCTTTGCTTTTTGTATATTTTTATATTTCTAATTTAATTCAATTTTTACAGGTTTATTAAAGTGTTTTACATCTTCTGTTTCTTCACAATGCTGTTTCATAGTTAGTTTCCCTTTTGGAAGCATTAAACATATGAAAATAGGGTGCACACACATGAGGGGATGCTTACTCATGCAAATAATCCAATTGAACTTGGTGAACTTCCTGAAGACAGCATTACTCATGCAAGTAAGTGATTACAGGACTGTGTCACACAATGAACAGTGTGGGCCTGATTATCTTCTCACCTACACTGATTTTACAGCATTACAGTTCCAACGACTCTAATGGAATTACTCTTGCTTTTCCCTGATGTAAGAAAATTAAGATTCACACACCCAGTTAAAAAACTTACCTTGAAAATAATAATGACCACGAGATGAATCATTTAGGTACAATTCAACAGAATTAGATCTGTAAGTGCATTTCTGCTAAGATCTTGCTATCGTCCAAACCCATAATGGAGGCTGACCAGGGTTGCAGAGGGCTTAGAGTTGACATCCAGTGCCCATTCTTAATTCTTCCTGATTTGGGACTTAAAGTCCCAAGGGAAAGGTGAGGCAAATGTTAATGCATTCACCTTCTGCATAACATAAGTATAAATGGGATTAATTTAAAAGATTTTCAGATGCTGTAAAATACATGTGTCCTGCAATCACAGGTGGCCAAGACCAAAGATCCTTGAGAGACTTATCAACCAAATCATGGAGAGAGACCTATCAACCAAATCATGGAAAATGTGTAGAAGTAGCACACAAACACCTCTTTAGACAGTAAAAGTATCCTAAAGAACAGCAGTTAAGTGTTACTACCCACCACAGAGCTCACTCGCATCAGTTTTCCTCCGTGAGCATCACCATGAAAGAATTTCTCCCCCTTCTTCCAGGCAGTATTGTGCACCAAAGCGAACGGGCATTTCCCAAAAACCATGCTGGGCTGATTCTGATTCTCCATTCACTTCTCAGAATTCTTCATTTTAATAACTTAAAAATTCAACTTCATGTACTTGCCAAATTAAAAACACCCTGACTCTCCAGCATGATTGCTTTGATGAATTGAGCCCTTCTAGTCCATTTAACATGAAATAACAGACTTGTGTTGATGGTGCTTTTGTTCTTGATGGTAGGAGAACTTGTTACTGAAAAATTAGCTATTCACCCTTAAGCAACCACTAACATTCCAGTTCCTGAATATAAAAATGAAGAAAGAGCAGATGGAAACAAACAAAAATTGTATTAATAATACATAAAAAAGTGATGCCTACAAATGATATTTTGTTAGGGAAAAAAATAGGAAAACTACAGTTTTCATTGGGTCTTAATGTATGTATCCCTCTCTAATGCTTCCATCTTCAAGCAGTTCTGTTTTATTGACACAACAACACAAATTGCAGAAGTAAATTGAATCACGGGCTCAGAATGTAAAAATCAATGAGAAATAATTTTGTAGCACTGAAGTGAACAGTGTAATGCTAGGTATTCATTTAATTAACCATGAGCCTTTCCACATAATGCACAATCATTGCCAGCTTTTCAGCTCACGGTTATTCCAGGAATAATGGGTTTGGGATTCATCTTTAGAAAACCTGCATTAATATTTGAAAGCATTTAAATCCATTAGTGGGTCATCTGAACACTGCAGGTCACTTTTACATTGCTAATTGAAACAATAGTAATGGGTTATAATCTACTATCTAATAATGCCTGGAGTGTTTTACCGCTTTTATATCTGCAGATTCCAGGAAATATGTAAATTTGTTGCTGAACTGTTATAAAATATGGAAATTTAAACTGCAAACATGAAACTATTTCTTTTTATAAATTAAAAAAAAAAAAAACCCCTCACACACAGCATTAATAAACTGAAGAGTTACACTATATTTTGATGTCAGGATAAATTCCTTTCTATAGACCTTCCAGTGTTCATCGCTTCTGCGCTGTAGGCTCAACATCTGGCATTCACATTTTCAACATTGCCATTAGGAGAAAGTGAATATCATTAAACCAGTGAGTAAACAATCATGTCATTGTTTCCATATGCAAGCTATACATTGACTCAGTCTGCTGTGTTCTGACAGCACTGTGTTTTGTGGGTTTTTTTTCCCCCTCCATGAATTGATGCAATCATTTTGTTTTTCATGGGATTTTCTGTAATATACCAACATTTCTCCTGCCTGTGGAAGTAACCATGCCATCTGGAAGTACGAATTTAGGGTAGGTTAGGTTTAGTTTTGTGCTTCTTTTTTTTTTTTTTTTTTTTTTTTTAAATTAAAAGGTACTGAAAGGTAAAGTTGCTTTACGAATCTTGCAGATAATTGAATAGAACACAAATTGATACTTAAATCCTCATTTTCGTTTTTAATTAAACAGGCATCTTGCACATTTACCTGCATCTTCATAGGCTTAATTACAGTCTGATTGGGCAAAAAGATCCAGAGAAGAGCATCTCATTACATCTAGGTAGGCTGCACTGGCAGGAATGTGTGGCATGTGTATAAGAGGAGGCATGTGTGTAAGTGAACATGTTTAAATAATTTACTTGGTTAATAAAATATGGATAGCATGTTTGAGGGAAAATTGTGGATCATTACATCACCTTTGCTCTCCCCAGCAGAAAAAAAAATCAGTCTGTAATCTGATTGATGGGAGAGAATAAAAAAATATATATTGTGGGTAACATTTTCACACAAACTCATTAAACTGGAAACAATTCTATATTCAGCAAGGTAAACAAACTTCTCGCTTCCTAGTGACATGTGTGTTGCCCTAACATGTGCCATTCTGTTTGGAAAATAATGGATTTTGTGGGTGAATAAACCCCACAGCTTTTACCACTGATCCCACAGTGGTGTGATATTTGGTCATCTAAGAACACAAAGCACCCAAACCTCCCTTCATGCTTTGTTTTACAAGGAGGAAGGGGGCTGCAGACAGGATCTTATTCCGTAGGTTCTGGTTTGAGGAGATGGTGTTGCTGCAAGAAAGGTCTAATAATTTAATTAGTATATTTTTTAAACAACAGCTATTGATCAGGGTTGTCAGCCGCTGTCAGAGGCAGAATCCCTCCTATTCAGTTGTCTTTCTTGACAGGCGAGGAGGAGGAGGAGAGCATAGAGTGTTTCTCCCCAGCTGACTGGTATGCCTCTCCCCACTAACTGCTCTGCGATGGAGTCTGCCAGGTAGGGCTAGCAGAGGCAGGAGGGTCTCAGGAGAGAGAAAACTTCCCCCAACACCAGCAACAAATAATGCATGAGCAGGCACGTCAGTGCTGTGGAGTAAGAGCCCTTCTGCGGTTTGGGAGGGCTGCTCTGCTACGACAATACGGCTACAGTGAGAGGGGGGCTAGTCCATCAGGATAAAAAGAATATTACCTCTGGTTTTCATTACTATGCAAGGAATGAATTAAAATAATCTCCACTGGTCCATGATAAAGATATTTAAAATGCAGTTGTTACTCAAATTTCAAAAATATGCAAACCAGGAGGGCTTTAATTAAGTAGCAGGAGATGCTCATGGGTAGTCAGTCTCAGCTCTAGCTAGCCGTATTCTAGAGTGGGGTTGAGAAGCACCCGCTCTGAGCCAAGAAGAAAGGTATCCACAGACACAGAGAGCTCTAGAAATTACCTAGAGCTACAGAAGATGCAAAATTCCCAAGATGTAACTTGTCACTCTCTAGTCTTTCTTCAGCATAAGACAACCCTTTGTTATCCCACCTGTGACTTTACGGGCCCACGGGGAATTAGGGAGCCTGTGCTGTCTCTCCACCTAGCTTGTATCTTCTCTAAGACCACCTTGGATTAGCCAGCCAAAACCCCAGAACCTGGAATATGGTAATTGTGAGTAACAATGCTTCGGCTATGAACAAATACGTTTCCCCTTAGTTTCCAATATATCATGTAAGACAAATTATGGATCATGCATATGGGCAAGAACTGAGTGCTAGTGGTGGTTGATCGAAGCCTTCCAGGTCATATGGAAAACTATCCCTGAGCACCAGCCCCATGTGCTAGGGAATAAGCTGCCAGTGAGTGGAGTGTTTTCAGCCTATTCTCAAATTTGTGCTTGGTTGAGGTTTTATTTAACATCAGAAACCCTAAACAGATGACTGTTCTGGATAATATGGTTTGTGCTGTTGGCAAGCATGCAAAAGAGCACTTATTAAACAAACAGTTTTTATTGTTTTTAAAAGCTTTAAGAAGGCCTTTTTCCCTTCTTTTCTTGGAAAGGAGTAAGATCTGTGATTTCATGGCATGGACATATTGCTGTACTTTAACAAGGGCTTTTTCTCTTAAAAATAAGTATTCTCCACTGACTGGATAACAAGAACCTTTCACCCCACCTTACGTATCACAGGTTCAAATGCAGATGCAGCCATGTATCTCCACGTCTGGCCACCTGACCTTGAGAAGAAGAAGGGATTTTTCTTCCAGGCAGGTGTCTGCATCAAAAGGACAGTCACTGTTGGCAATCTCAGCAGAGGGACAACAAGCAAAATGTGGAGACAAATCTCATCTTTGCACCCTAGAATACTTTTCCATACGCTGCAATGGAAGTTATTCAGATAAACAGTGCATTCAAACACTGTGGTCCTTTCTCCGGCAAAGTTCCCCTCTGAACTAAGTTTTGCTTGAGTGATGACAGTGTTTGTCGCATAATAAGGTCTTTAATTTGCTGCAATGTCAATAAGGCACCTTGTCAAGGATATTACACTTAATTAAACAATAAATAAACCAGACCCACCCTGTTCCAATCAGATAAAATTTGCCTGGCTGCCCAGGTTTGGAGGCTGACAGGATTCAGGGACTGTTTAGGTGACTCTGAAGTGATGCAGGGAGTCAAGGCTTGCCAGGCTGTAACCCCAAGAGGGTGCCGCTCTGGGCGAGATGTGTGCCCTGCCTTCAGAGACAGGGAGAAAGGGATAGCTGAGGCTAAACAGAACTGCACAAGCAGCACACAGAGGCTCAAGGGGAGCGTGTCCCTGTTGAGATATTTTCCCTTGGTAAAATTAGCAAATTCAGCTTCAGCTGTGCAATATGTTGGCCAAAATCTCAAGAAACCCTGGAACCAATTTATTCCATCTGGAAATTAGTTTCAGCTTTTATTGCTTTCGATTTTTGTTCCAGAGCAGATTCAGTTTCCAAAGGGAGGTCTCTGGTCCTTTGTCCTCCAGGATTTTTCTGTATTTCCAAAGTGTATTAATTAAAAACTTTTGACAAATCAAAAGAAGAAGAAGGAGGAAGAAGAAAAAGGAACAGCTTGTTTTTCTTCTTGCCATTAATTTTCTATACAATAAGTTGTTTCCAGGGAAGCTCTTTTGCAGGTACATCTCAAATATCAGCATTTGACATCAGATCCTGATGCAAAGCTACATAACTTCTTCTACTAAGCAGATATTTTCACCTGTTCTTTATATCAGTCATTTAGCAGGGCTGCAGCTGAGCCTTTTATTTAACCCCTTGTCATTAACAAGCAAAAGGGAAAAGGGGCAGGAATGGAGAGGTACCCAGTGTCTGTTAAAAACAATCTGTGTGTATTCATTGCCAAAGCAGTTAAGTATTCCTAAATCATATCTGAACATCTGCTTCTGTTTTAGTGCTTTGATTGAAATTATTTTAAATGTGCTTCTACCTGAAAATGATTTCTTTTAAAAGGTGAAGGCTGGTGGTGATTTTCTCGCTAAGAATGACAACACTTCATCAGCAGAGCAGCCCTGGCTCTCAGGAAATCCACCATCTGCTTACTTCTCCACTTTTTAAGGAACAGAAAATCTGAAAACCAAACAGTAACAAGAAGGAAAAAAAAAAAAACCCGCAAGTGAACAATCCTAATGGCTTTCACATGCAATGTGTTTCTCTACACAGTTCACCAATTTTCACAGCAACTCATTCTTCTAAACTGGTAACCCTGGGTAATCTGCTAAAAGTTTTCCACCCAGAGATGCAGCCTGTTTCTGATGAATGTTGACAAATGAAGTACAAAAATTATGAATGAACTCTGCCATCCTGGGCAAACTTGCTCATAACTCAGGAGTAGTTTTTAATAAAGATTTTGAGTGCAAGATGAAGGGAAAATGGACACAGCCCCCAAATCTACATTAATTCACGAGCATAAGATTGAAAGACGTCTCTAAGACTATGAAATCCAATCCCTTTTACTACAGGCAATGATACAATCAGTTGTGTAAGCGGTGTAAATGTATCAATGTCTATCTGAAAGCAAGCTAAGATTTCACTCTTACTACTCCTTATTCCAGATCCTCACTCCTTTATCTACTTCTAACCTCTAATCTACTTCTAATTTCCAAATATATTTATTCATGGGCACTCTATTCAGCTTTCAACAGCATCCTCCAGCTGAAACCGCTTTTTCTGTGTCCTGTCTTCTTCTCCCACCTCCAAGAATGCAGAAAGCAGTCCTGTTCCCCTGAGCTTTTTGCCTGCTAGGTTATAAGAAAGTGGAAGAAACTTGTTTCCGCTCATACAATGGGCTTTCTGTTTCCACTCGTCTTACTATTGCCCTTTCTCTGCACCTTTCCACTTTGAATTCAAGTCCCCTGAATGCAGGCGATCAGACGGACACATGGATCTTGCTGATGCCTCGTATGGAGGCACTTGCTGTTTCCATATCTCTCTTGAACCAATCAGGTCTGCGAAGTTCTTCATATCTGCCCTGGCCAAGGCCAGTGATGTCGGTGGGATGACTCACATCATAGCCTTGTACATTTAAGTGAGTATAGGCCATTCCTGGGGGCTGGAGTAGACCTTTCAATGATCTCAATGAATCTGCATGTATAAACTTGTGTGCTCACCCCAAACCCAAGTGATTCCAGAACAGCTGGGCTGCCGTCTCTGTTTTGTCCTCTGCAGGAGCAGAACCTATCTCTCTTGTGCTCCTCTTCACATTGGTTGGGGCTATCCCACTGAGAAGCAGGTTGTACATCTTTCACCTGCAAAAGTCTGCTACTTCACACTTGCTCTGATACAGAGAAAATTAATCCTAAATGCTTGCAAAAATCCTCTGCAACTAAAGATGTGTCTGAAACCTCTGAATAAGAGGTAGATGTCAACACACATCTCCTCTATAAACAATTCCTGCTAGTTCCCCAGTCAAACCAAATTCGATAAAATATGTTAAAAATAAGGACATGAAATAGAGGAAAGAAAGAAAAGCAAGCTGCTATTCAGCTGAAATCCTCTAATCTCTAATAAACTGGGTATTATAGCAAAATTAAAAAGGAAACATATGATGGCAATATTAAGACCAAAGGCCATTAGTAAAAAGAGTCACTGCCAAAGCTCACTTTCAGTGATATCTCTGCGCTAATGGACATAACATTCATTAGCACACCCAGGCTCATTCTGGCTCCTGTTAGCGGTACACTGTTTGCTTTATGCCTCTGCAAGTTGTCTTTCCTTTCCTGTTTTCTCCATCACTAAACTGAAAGCTATTTGACGGTTTCTGGCATCTCTATTAAATTGTGGGAAACATGGAAATGATTAACTTTTGAACCACGAAACTGAAAACACTCTCGCACGTTCTGAAGCTGAAACAGGTCGTGCACAAGACAGCTTCTTCTGATAGGGCTCAGAGAGGCGGCAGGAGGGTGCGGGGAGAGGGGAGAGAGGGAGTCCGGCCCCACTGGCTGAGATTTGGGGTTTGTTGTTGTCATTAGAGATCAAAAGGCTGTGATCACCTTTCTGACTGCTCCTTCCCTAGTAAACAACCTCGAAGTGAGTTCATTAAATATTAAAAAGCCCTGATATCTATTAATGTTATCAGACACATGAAATATGCCTGATGGATTTATTCTGCTGTAAAGGAACCATATCCCAGTGTCCCTCCTGGGACCATGCTCCAGCTGTTTAAACTATAATTCCATCACTAGGAGGAATGGTTGAGGCTGACCTCCACGAAATGTACTCATTGTTGCTCAGCCTGTGAATTGTAAATGAAACCTTTTGTAATAATGTTAAAATATGCATGCAGAGGAATTAAAGCATTGGAAGTCAGCAGCAGAGCCTCGCAGTGGGGTCGCTGTCAGCACAGAGCAGCTGGTGGCTGCACTGCAACAGAAATGATACCTAGAGGTTGTTTACGGGGCTGGCTGTGTGCATGACTGGACTTGACGGATCTATCGCTGCATCTCCGTGAATCTCAATCTGGTTTTGATTGTCTTCTGCTTCAGCGTCAGTTGTTTTGAGCGCCTTGCTTTTTTGGAAGAGCAAAGTTTCTGGTTACCTTGTCCCCTATTCAGTGCCAGGGCTCTTTATTGCCCAACGTGGGATCGTTGAAACATTATACCGCATTTTAAGCCTTACCTTTCCACATATTGATTTTGCGTCTGCTTTCTAGTTATTTATGACACGAACACTATATACATGGCCATGGAAGAAGGAGCGTATGCATAAATTCCAGCTAGTAAAAACAGTGGAGTCTGGGACAGCCTTTCAGTCTGGAGTCTGAGGGAGGAAAAACTAGCCACTGCCAGGATGAACCTTGCAAGTTTATGAAGAGGTTAAATAATACCTTTGATGAAGAGCAGTAAACTGGACCTATGATCAGGAGGTCCCTATGTTCTATTTTCCTGTGTTTGGGGAGACACATATCAAAGTACACAGTGAGACTCTTGTACTATCGCTGCCATTCTGCTTCCCTGACGCTGCTTTTTTTCACACTTAACATGCTGCGAAAGTCCTCAAATGCCTGAAGTGTTTTAAAAGCTTTACAAAAATTAAATGCTCCAAAAAAATTACACAATAAGGTTTAATACAGAAAGATAAGTGGCAGCCTCTCTGCTGGGTTTGCTGTTAGTTAGCTGATGACACGTCTTCAGCGTTAGCAGGTAATAGAATTGTATGTCCCAAAAGCGCGAAAAAGGCTCCACCTTGATATTGCCTAGGCAAGGGTTTCACCAACTTAGCACTTTTGTTGTCATGTTCTTCAAAATCCTCAGGTCACCTCAGACATCCCAGTGAAATAACTGGGTCTGCAGTTTTTGAGCAAAGGTTTTTTACACTCAAGGCTAAAGACTAACTATTGGAGCAAGGTTTTGAAAGATTAGCACTGATCTTTTTCTTTTGGAGATCTAAATTTAAATTATGAAAATGAATTTTCCAGTCTTGTTTGAGTCACAATATTCCAGAGAAAAAAAGTCATTAGAGTATATGGCTTAATATGATATTTCCACCAAGATAAAATGGAGACATCACTGGCCCAGGTCAGTTACTGTTGAAGAATTATGAGAAGTAGTTTGGGATAACACCAGCTCACATGACACCTGATTTCTGTTTTAACTCTACACCTGTCCGTACACTATAGGAAGAAAAAGAAAAGAAAAAAAAAAAAAAAAAGAAAAAAGAAAAAGACTCCACTGTCTGAATAGATTTTACTGCAGTAAATGTAGGAAATTATTAATTTAGACCCACTGCTGCTTTCTTTAAATGAATTGAAACTTTCATTGACTCCAGCTAACCCAGTCCTTTGACAGAAATAGAGGAGGGTTTAGTTATATTATTCATATAAGAAAAATCAGAGAATTTTGTCAGCTCCTAATCAGGTGCTGACCAAAAAACACATAGAAGGAAAAATGAACCGAGCAGCTTATCTTTAAAGCACTGACTTTGTTCTCCATAGAGATAATACCACTGTACAATCTTCCAATTGCAGTTTTAAGATTGGTTTCAAAAGACCATGCGTTAAAGGTGCTGAGAAGACACGCACAGATTATTCATAGCAATGTAGAGGGGCTGATTCAGATAGTGAATTTTAGGCTCTCTTTTGCTTTCGGTTACACCGGCTCAGCCCTAAAGCTCTTTTGCTGAAGAGAGTGCCTGTGCCCATCGCGCAGCTTCCAGCATCCACCCCACTGCCTGTGAGCAATGCCATGAACAGCCTATGGATGTGTGGACAGCATACCATGCCATAGCATGGACAACCCTAAGACCACCCCAGGACATGGTATACTACTACCTTCTTAGTCTGTTGCTGACCAGCCAGAAAGGAAGGGAGCTGGAACCCAGAAGGATTCTCTCTTCATCTTTGCAGGCTTTAGACTAAAAGAAACAATATGGGGAAAAAATGGATTTTTTTCTGGGATTTTCTTTAAGCAAAACATTTGAAAAGGGAAGCTTGAAAAAAAGAGAAAGAAATTCTTGATAGTTATTAGCCCCCTCTTTAGCTTTACCCTTTCCCAGATGTTGTTTCCCTAGGGAATTCTAGCAGACAGACCACGGATCATCACAGCTGGCATCTTAACAGTACTGTGCAGTTAATAATGATTCACAACCACTGCACCCAATCTTGCTGGCGTTTGCCTCCGTTAGGACAGAGCACAAATGTGCTTGCAATTAGAAAGGAAGGAAGAATGTAACAGAAATGCTGTTTCTTTTTAAACAACTAAGTGTAATTTTTCATGTAGACTTGGGACTGTGCCCGCAAGTAATTTGCTTTTGTCAAATGGAACATGAAAACCACGCACCCAATCCTGCAAATGATTACTCATGAGTGCAGTCTTTGCTAGGACAAGCACTGGCACTGAAGTCAACAGCAGTCTAGTGTGGGTAAGGATTACTGGTATGAGGAAAGGCTTTCAGGATTGGCCCCAAGAGAGGTATGTGAATGCTCCTTCATGGGACATAAGCTTCAGGGAACTCAAAATAGGTTAATTCCATGCCTGATTCGTTCCATGGACCATTTAACGAGAGTCTCTGGAATTGTGCAGTCAGTAATGAACTGCCAAGAACTGAAAGTAATCACTGCTGCAATTATTAAAATTTACACTTGGATTCTGTTACCTTTGTGGCAGATATGGGTCTTGAATTAAGTGGCCCAGAAATCCAAGGACTTCCCACAAACAGTTCAGCAGCCCTTTCAAAACCACAATCCTTTTACTCACTTATTACCAGAGTTGCTGCTGCACAAAAGTGCTGTTATACTAGTTTGTTTTCTCTCATTTTTAACAGGGTCTTTGCATCATGGAGGTGCAAGAAAAGGCTGCTATATCAGTAGTAATTCTGGGGTG
Source organism: Pelecanus crispus (assembly GCF_030463565.1). Taxonomy (NCBI): domain Eukaryota; kingdom Metazoa; phylum Chordata; class Aves; order Pelecaniformes; family Pelecanidae; genus Pelecanus; species Pelecanus crispus. The sequence goes on along the minus strand of NC_134644.1, from coordinate 147,818,154 downwards.
ATAGATCATGTAGAGTTTTTTTTTTTTTTCTAAAAATAGTGAGTCTGATCATTCCTCCTGACCTGGAAACAGCTTCACATTTTCCCTTAGGGAAGTGCAATGCCCTGTTGTATAACTTGTATGTTCTTACACTGTGCCTGAGCCATGGAAGATGTAAGCACATTCTCTTTAGGTAGTTCTGTATTTCCTGTATTATTACCATTGCCAATCATGAAAACTTAGAGCAGCTTCATTCTGTAAAGTGCTGAGCTTTCTGGCCCTAGTCCAGCAAAGCACTTGAGTACAGGCTTAACTTTGAGCACATGCATCTCATTGGAGCTGATGAGACTACTCATTAGATGCTTTCAGATCAGCTGAGTCTGATGGGCTTCACCCTAGGATACTTAAAAATCTGAAGGAAAAAACGAGCTCTGCTTGTAGTTTTAGAAATGGGTATATTGTCAAAATAGCAGCAAATGCGTGTAGCTGGTGCCTGCTGTTAAGTGTAGACCATCATCTCAACTTCAGTTCTTACAAAACACTGGAACAAATAATCAAATGAACTGTTTCTGTAGACTGGGGAAGAAAACAGAAGTATAAGAAAGAGTTGGTGCAGCTTTGTCAGAAACAGCTGATTCGCAGTAGCTCTGCAGGAAATGCTCTGGGGATGGCACTGACTTATAAACAGAATGCAAGTCGACTGTTCAACTACTGCAGAAAAAGCAAACGTGTCTCACTGAGTTTTATAAATAAGAGTGTATATATGGGGAGACAGCTGAAGTGATCTTTCTGTTCCCCTTTGCCACTGGAAAAGTCTTTGCTGGAGCAGTGTGGCTGCTTTTGGGCATCTTGGTGTAGGAGTTTAACCCAGTTGGAGGCTGTATAATACAGAGTGACAAGAATTATAAAAACTTTGAAAAACATGACTTGGGAGGAAAGGCTGAAAAGATTTGGGTTAGTTTTGCTGGGGGGGGGGGGGGGCAGTTTGAGGGGAGTTCTGGTACTCAAGCATGGGACAGAGACAGCTAGGACAAGAAAAGTAAACAGCAACATAAAAGACTCAGGTTAGACATCAGGAAGAATTTTCCAGTGCTAAAACTAGAGGAGGAGTCAGAGGAGACTGTGGTATTCTGTATCAGAAGTTTTTTGGGACAGGTTAGATAAACACCTGCCAGGGATGCTCTAGGTAGAGCTGCTCCTGCCTTGGGACTGAATGAGCAACTGGGCAAGCTCTGAGGTCCCTTCCAGCCATGGCTTGCTTTGGCTCTGTGCACTTAATGTCTCAGCTACTGTGTCCATATCTTAATAAGATAAGATACCCAGATATTATCTGGGTGTCACACAAGCAGCCTTTTACAGGACAAGGATCTGAGGCCTCAGACCAACAAAGCACTCAAATATGAATAATCCTATAGAAAAAGATGTCCTCTTACCTGTTTGAGGTAAGTACACATCAAGAGACTTTGCTACACTGCAAGTTTAGGGGCAGGTTATTAAGAGTGCAAATGTACCTAAAGATGGTACTACTAGACATGTAGTTGAATTGCCTATATTTCAATTGTCTATTGAAAGCAGTAACACAAATATAGATGTGTACACCTATATGTGCTTTGAAACACGCCCTGCTATGCCCTTAGTTTGACTGTTGAAGGCTCACGCATGCACTTTTGAAGGGGGTGAGCTGCCGGTAGACAGGGAGCAGAACACTGTAGTCGTGGAGCAGAAGAGAACAGCAGAAAACTCCCAGGGTGACCCAGGACTTCAGGGTTTGGCGTCAGGCCTGCCTTCTCCTGTGGTTCTATGGCAAAGATGGAGGAAAGCATGATCAAAAACATCAGAGACTTCCTCCCATATCTGGTGTGCTCCAAGAGCCATTTTTCAAAGGGCAGATCAACCCTCTATGAGGAACTCAACATTTCAGGTTTTCCCACTGCTATTTGTTCAGGTGACAGTAGGCACCTTCATTATCCAGTCATAGCTGGATGGATAAAGTATAGGATGTATATGGTTGTATATTTATTAGAAAATTAATTTTGGTTAAAACGTCTATAATTGCACATTTTAAATAGTAAGCATTTGTAATGAAGCATCCAGAAAGAAAGAAAGTGTAGAATCATAGAATCATAGAATCGTTTAGGTTGGAAAAGACCTTTAAGATCATCCAGTCCAACCATTAACCTACACTACCAAGTCCACTCTAAACCAATCAAGGGTAGACTAGACTAAACCATGTCCCGAAGTGCCACGTCTACCTGTTTTTTGAACACTTCCAGGGATGGGGACTCCAACACCTCTCTGGGCAGCCTCTTCCAATGCTTGACCACCCTTTCCGTAAAGAAATTTTTCCTAATTTCCAACCTAAACCTCCCCTGGCGCAGCTTGAGCCCACTTCCTCTTGTCCTATCACTAACTACATGGGAGAAGAGACCAACACCCACCTCACTACAACCTCCTTTCAGGTAGTTGTAGAGAGCCATAAGGTCTCCCCTCAGCCTCCTCTTCTCTAAGCTAAACAACCCCAGTTCCCTCAGCCGCTCCTCATAAGGCCTGTGCTCCAGACCCTTCACCAGCCTTGTTGCCCTTCTCTGGACACGCTCCAGCACCTCAATGTCTTTCTTGTAGTGAGGGGCCCAAAACTGGACACAGGATTCCAGGTGCAGCCTCACCAGCGCCGAGTACAGGGGGACAATCACCTCCCTGCTCCTGCTGGCCGCACTGTTCCTCATACAAGCCAGGATGCTGTTGGCCTTCTTGGCCACCTGGGCACACTGCTGGCTCATGTTCAGCCGGCTGTCAACCAACACCCCCAGGTCCTTTTCAGCCAGGCAGCTTTCCAGCCACTCTTCCCCAAGCCTGTAGCGTTGCATGGGGTTGTTGTGCCCGAAGTGCAGGACCTGGCACTTGGCCTTGTTGAACCTCATACAGTTGGCCTCAGCCCATCGATCCAGCCTGTCCAGGTCCCTCTGTAGGGCCATCCTATCCTCCAGCAGATCGACACTCCCACCCAGTTTGGTGACATCTGCAAACTTACTGAGGGTGCACTCAATCCCCTCATCCAGATCATTGATAAAGATATTAAACAAGACTGGCCCCAAAACAGAGCCCTGGGGAACACCGCTCATGACCGGCTGCCAACTGGACTTAACTCCATTTACCACTACTCTCTGGGCTCGGCCACCCAACCAGCTTTTTACCCGGCAAGGACTATGCCTGTCTAAGCCATGAGCTGCCAGCTTCCCAAGGAGAATATTGTGGGAGACGGTGTCAAAAGCTTTGCTGAAGTCCAGGTAAATGACATCCACAGCCTTTCCATCATCTACCAGGCAGGTCACCAGGTCATAAAAGGAGATCAGGTTGGTCAAGCAGGACCTGCCTTTCATGAACCCATGCTGGCTGGGCCTGATCCCCTGGTTGACCTGCACTTGCCTGTTGAGTTCACTCAATATGAATAATTTGTGTATTGTGTCAATTAGTCATTAGACAAAATATGACCACACTAACAAGTTACATAACTTGATAAGCAAAATGTTGAAGTAATCCTCCAACACAAAGATCTCATCTTGTTGGTATTTCTACCCCCACAAGCATGTTCTTCATACTATTCTGTCTAAAATAATATGCATGAAGTACATATATTCTTAAAGTAGATATTACCATGAGGGAATTCAGTTTTGATTTTCAACCATAGTGATTGAAAGGCATTCATCCTTTGATAAAACGAAGTCCATGTCACACAATAGTGCACTTCTGGTTGAGTAGTAGGGTCTAGTTCAGAAAATGCACATCTGCTGTTACCTGAGCCCTTGTTTGCCTGCTAGGCAACTCCTAGAACTGTGACCACCACTCTCAGCCTCCTTGGAGGATGACTAACATAAAGCATAACATGTAGACAGCACGCTATTCCAATGACCAAAAATTAAGATTTGGGGTTTTTTTCAGATTTTTAGACTGCAGATCCTTAGGAGATGAGCTCCAGTCTGTCATGCCACGTGATTTTACTGAGGTCTACTGATTGCATTGGATTTCTGTAGAGGAGACACACTTTTTCTGCAGAACAGATGACAGTCTAAGCACAAGTTCTGCAAATAGATACAATAAGAGACTGATAATTTAAAGTGAACCAAACTGTAGAGGGTTATGGATCTGAACCCATAGGCTTATATACTATTGTTCCCAGGGTAATAAATAGCTGCATGGATCAAACTGGTTTGCCCCAGGTATGCGGAAATATGGACAAGAGGATATGAGTTAATTTAACCATTTTGCTCATTTACAGCTGTCTAGTATTAAACCACACAGTGCTGGTAACCTGTTGTTTCCTTGATCTTTCTTATCCCTTGCAGGCTGGCCCCAGCTTTTTGCAAAGCCCAGTCTCCCCACACAACCCTGCTGTAAAAGCTGCCTCTCCACTCCCCTGGGCTACTTTTCTCAGGATTATTAGAGGTCTTCCATCACTTCATTGGCAACAGGGTTTGAAAAACAGAAAAACCCTTTGGCATGAACCTGTGCTGGGCTCCTGCCATCAGCTGAGCTGCAACAGCTTGGCATAACCTCCTTCTTTACACAGCTGGGTCCCAGGCTAGCTTTGGCCAAGGCAAAAAAAAGCTGGAAAATCTTTCCTGTTCTTTAAAGAAAAGACAATAAAGACTGCAGCATCCATGGTATTATAAAACTTGGCCTGGGTTATTTGGTGAGCTGGGATTGTTATTCCTAGGGATGCATGCATCACACTGCTTTTGTGCACAGGCATCAGCCACAGGTGGGCTTCCCTTTGGACCCTGGCTGAAGGATAACTTTCTTGGGAAGGGAGGTGATACTTGGTTTTTTGTTGTTCCACTTTTCCCTCCCGGCAGAGAGGGATTCTGCCCTCAGACTCCAGCCATTCTCAGATTACTGTAGTATCACTGGGAAAGTTTTAAAAGGATAAGCGAAAATAAAACCTTTTGATACCTATGAGCATGTGAGCCTTACATGGAAAGATGTCCAATGATTGGAGGAGATTCTGGACCTCACTATGTGAAAAGCATAAGAGCTCCTCTCTTGGCATGAGTAGGACCAGTGGCTGTTCTGTTATGCTGGGATATACACATTAGAGTTGTTCATGTGGGTAAAGTGGTGAAAAGACGACAATTTTTTTCTCATTGACTTTGTTCTGGTTCAACACCAGATTCTTCAGAGATTAATAATTTTAAGGCACTTCAATTAGTGCTGTATTCCTAGCTAAATGATTTTGTTGTCTTCTTTTTTTACTATTTTTACGTTTTTATTTTGGATTTTGCTTTGTGGGTTTTTTATTTTATACCTCCCCCATTTTGTACATTCAATGTGTCTATTGACTACAGATACAGAACAAGCCCCTTATTGCTGCCACAAATCCTTATTTACTTGCTAGGCTTTGTGATGAGAGTGCCCTGCAGTACCTTGTCTATGAAAACAAATTGTTTGGGGGGGTGGGGTGGTGGTGTTTGAAAGTCTGTTTTATTCCTTTTTCTGTTGTTGTAAGACAGGATCTAAACGCCTTGTGACTTTCTCCTGACTGACGTAGGAAATGCAATATCTTGAATACACAAATTTAATGGAAAAAGATTGTCCTTTTCCCTGTAAGAAGCTGGGCTCTTGCTTGCTTATTTGGACCAACATGTTCTGTTTTTGAAAGATTTATTGTGGAGGCTGCATTCTGTATACACAGTAGATTGCAACAGATGTGCATCTTCAGAGTATATTTCAGGCAGTGTTTTATTGTTAATATTAAAAGAAGCCTATATATTAAAATAAGGAAAACAGACAGAAATAACATCTATTGTGTATTACTAACGCGCAGCAGACAACATTCACAGACAGGCATTCTGTCTCCATTTATTGCTCACCTACTGAAGCTACCTTGTAACATCCCAATAAATTGTTACAAACAAATTTTGTATATGGCATCGTGCTTCCAAGACTGGGAGTATTATCATCAATAGGGTTTGTTGTATGCAAGTAAGATGATCTAGAGGGCCAAATCCAGCTGGGCTGCTGGCGTGCAGTATACAGACTAGTCTTTATATTGTTAACCTCTTAACTCAGGGCCCAGGGTTGTTTGATTTTTGGTTTCTGATGTAGTACTACCTGGTACAAGTGGCACTAAAGAACTAGTTGTTAAGCTACATGACATGAAATTTTATTCATCATGATTATGAAGAAGATGAAGTGTTGCAGTTGACCAGGCAAATAAAAGTGTTCTTTCACATTGATTCCAGAAAGTTTCTACATATAAAATTCAGTTCATTCTCTTTAGCTGGAGAAGAGATGTTGACAGTATAATATATTTTAATTCTTTATACTATGTATCACAGGAAATTATTTTAATTGTTGCTTCCTCAGAAAATTTTTCTAGGAATGCACATCTTTCCGAGAAATAGATTTGATATTCTTGTGACCCTACAGCTTCCACTTTGTATAAAAATTCAGGAGCTTTACTAGCCATGACATGAACTTGTGAAAATGAAATTAAAAACCACAGCTTCCAATTGTTTCACCCAAATTAATTTCAAGTTATGTCTGGGTCTTAACATTCAAAATTTGAAATTCAGTCTGTCAATTCTAAGATAAACCAATCAACAAGGAAACAAAAAATACATGACTTGTGAAAGTGACAAATTAAATCTAGATCTCAAATTTCAAGTATTGGATGTTCTCAGAGTTTCTAACAGTTTATAAGGAAGAAAAATTCATAAAGTAATCTATAAATAATGCAAATAATGAATCCATTTGAGATTTTCTCGGTCAACATACAAACATTTAATGATCACAAGTGGTAGTGCTGTGAAAAACGTATTGTGCTTATATCTCTATATAATTTGGTTGCCCTACAAGCTGTTCCTTGCCCTCCCACATTGCTGCTGGTTTTCATGATGCTGCATTCTGCACTGGTATAACACTGGTGTTGGAGTTGTGCCCTTGACAGCAAGGTTGACCCTGACCAGCAGGTGAAAAACTGGTTGTTAACTATCCAACCCCTAATATTTATAATCATAGCAAAGATACCATCTTAAATACATATAAAAGAATTTAGAATCATAGAATCATTTAGGTTGGAAAGGACCTGGGCAGCCTGTTCCAGTACTTAACAACCCTTTCAGTGAAGAAATTTTTCCTAATAGCCAATCTAAACCTCCCCTGGTGCAACTTAAGGCCATTTCTTCTTGTTCTGTCGCTAGTTACTTGGGAGAAGACACCGACACCCACCTCACTACAATCTCCTTTCAGGTAGTTGTAGCCTCCTTTTCTCCAGGCTAATCAACCCCAGTTCCCTCAGCCAATTCTCATAAGACTTGTGCTCCAGACCTTTCACCAGCTTCGTTGCCCTTCTTTGGACACACTCCAGCACCTCAATGTCTTTCTTGGGAGATGTAAGCTAATAATTCTGCACCTGGAAAATTGGGACCTCTACATAAAGCTCCTGAGAGTTAATATTTCCAGCCATTCATAAATCTTCACTCAAACTTATTGTCTGTGCTCCTTGTTCCTAAATTAATTAAGTCTCAAAATTATAGCAAACATCTGATTTTACATTAACCACATCCAATTACTGCCTAGGTCAACACTGAATCAGATTCAGCTAGCTTACTCTCAGACCCTTAATGATTTGCCCCAGATCCTATTTTCAGCTAAAACAAAAAAAGAAACCCAGGACATGGATCTTCTGGGTGTTGCTAATTCTGGTGGAAGAGGCTGATAACAAGTCAAATCCCTAAAGGAGAAGCTGAAGACCTGGGGCTCCCAAGGAGGGAAGGACTGCAGACATCGGCAGTATATTTTACCATTGGGGAGGAGCTGCTGTAAGCCAAATGGTGTCAGACAAGTGACAAAGGGAGTCTTTGCTTAAGGGTACATGGGCAGACAAAGGACGGGGATGGGTAAGGGATTTGGTTCTGGAGACTGCTTTTTAGGGCAAATTAGTCATAACCCACATATCTAATTTATTTGGGAATACGTTCAGCTAACATTCCCCCAACAGAAATAAATGATGCCAAAGAGTGCCACTACCACCCAACCCTGGGCTGGGGGCAGACGCCCGCCTCTCCTCCTGCAGTGCGATGTCTTGTGGGCACGTTACGGCCGCAGCTGTGTTTCCCGACGCGCTGCTGCAGGTGGAGGTGCCCCCAGGTCTGCCCACCCCAGTGCGGGCGAGCCCTTTGGCTCTGTGCTCCACCCCACCTCGGGAAGACGAAGCCCCTCACTGAGCAACGGGCTGTCGTGAAAATCATCCTTTTTTTTCTCCTGAGTGACAAATACACTTGTCTTCTCAGGCACCACGTGATGAGACAGTAGTAAGCAACTGTGCTTCAGACCAGACGAAGGCACTACCATTCATGATTTTCTGATTTTTGTTACATTAATTTGGGGGGGAGGGGAAGCAGGGCAGAGAAAAGGCTTTCAATCCAGACAGACATGTGTGCTTTAAATTATGTTTTGTGAATTGAAGCAAGGCAGATGCTTCCAACAAGCACACATTTTGCTGCTGTTTGCAAAGCAGACACACACTGGCACATGGTTGTAGGACATGAATTATACTTCTGTGCTTCTGATTTGTAACCACACCTGTATACCCTTAGAAATGCTAATAGAAAAAATATGAATTTAGGCACAAAGGAAAATCTAATAAGAGGAACATTTGAATGGCTAAGGAAATGTCTATTCCCCCCCATACCCCCCCAGTCATTAGGACTGGAGGAACATGCTTATAGTAATTAGGTAAGATTGATTTAGAGGCCGAACACCACCCACAATTTGTGTAGTCTGGGGTCAGGCAGGCAGCTGCAGAAACCGCTCAGCTAATTATGAGAATTCACTGTTCGTTAATAGAATCTCTCTCCACAAACAGCAGCTGTGTGTTTGCTCACGCAGATTATTAATTCTGGCCTTGCCTCAGCTGCAAGTTTCTGCTGCGTCGAAAGGAATCCTCTGATAGAAGTGTCAGTTATCACCCAAGCGATGCCAGGGGAGAAAGGAAAAGCAGAAAGAAAGGAGAATATCTTCTAATCACAGGTGGATAAAGATTTTTTGCAGATACCTTCCTTTTCTGTCTCTTACTCCCAAACAATTAAATGCCAATTTTGGAACTCATTAATCTGTAGGCAACCTAGCGAGATCTAATTTATACCTGTCAGGAGCAATGGGCAGCAGCTAATAGGAAAATAATTGCAATATAAGTCTGCTTTCCCACTTGATAGTATGCTTGCTTTTAATGACAAACCTTTTGATATGGCAGCATCAGAACATTATAAAAGATATTGTCTACATCAGACCTACAGCTAGGTGCGTCCTCCTCTTAGTGACGTGTTTAAAAAAAAGGAGTGCACACTTGTATTTTTCTCAAAAAAAAAAAGAACAGAAGCAACACAACAAATGTGGCATATGATCATTTGCAGATATAAACTTCAGCTTCTTAGCAAATGAGAAAATAAGGTCAGCTTTATGTGTAAGATACCATATCTCACTACGTAGATAGATGTAAAATATGCATATAAATGATTTGCTGTAAAATCAAGATTTGAGTAAATCTTGGCTCAGTCAAAGTAAATGCTGAAACTCATATTCATGTTAATAAGGACAGCAATGCTTCCTAGGTTCTTAAATTTTATAACCATATAGAATATTAGGGCTTTTTTTGAGAGCTGAATTTCCTCTCAGGATTGTATCTGTGTCATAGGACAAGCAAGCTGGTATTCAGGTAGGGTCCCATCCTGCAAAATTCAGAAACATTCTCAGGAATGTTGACATATCTGTGAACAGAAGGTTCCTGTTGTGAAAGATAAAACATCCATATTGTGCATTTGGATGGAGATGTGTGGGAGGCATGCAAAATATACCCATCTGCACAAGTAAAGGGGAGCAAGAGCCCCATCTTTACATTACATCTTTACATTGCCTTGTGAAATAGGTACGTCATGTTTGCTTAGACCATTTAACTAGGCCAGGATATAAAGATTTTCTTTGCAGTGTTACAGAGCTCAATTTAATGGTGAGTGAGCATCAGCGTGAGGAAACACAACTGATACAACGAATTAGTAAGAGACGTATTCTTGTAATAAATACAGCATACTGTTGACCATTGGAAAATTAAACTGTTGGGCTGGTGGTAGGCAAACCAGATCCAGTTAATCCCTAGTGTATCTCTGTTTATTTTGGTACTGCAGCAAAGTTGCCCCAAATACAAACTTGGTCCAACGTGTTTTGCTGCTTTAAATGTTGGTACCCAGAGAGAGCACAGCATGGGTCAGTGGACTGTGATAATGTGATATAAAGCCCTCTAACAAATGCTTTTGAAAAAATGTTTTTTCCTACAAAAGTGAAATGGAAAAAATCCTCTGTGTAAACACTTCGGGGTTTGGTTTTTTTTTTTTCCCATTAAAATAAATATTTCAATATTTGATTTAGGGTTTTTTGAAAATCCCTCAAAGTTTCTGTGAAAGCAAACAAAAATATTCATGTTCACTCATCTTTTTTCATGAGGGAAAACATAATTTTGTGGCCAGCTTTTTCTTCCTGAGTCCTAAATTTGTAATTTTTCGAATACAAACGCAGCCCACATTGGCAGTTGAATTGTTCCAACTTCCCCTCAAATCCCTAATGTAACTATTTCATGATAAGTCTTGTAGCTACATGCAGGTGATTGCACAAGGAAATGCCAAATCTTTCCAGACATCTTGAGCATCGGTACAAATCTGGTCCTTATTAGCAGAGACCTATTAACAGAGAAGGTTATGATAACTTTTTCACTAGAAATGACCTTGGCTTATTATTCAACATGTACCAACTTGCACATTTAAACCATTCTTTCTTGCCTTCTAAACTACTAGTACCCCATTAATAGCAATGAGGCATGAATCCAATGAAAGACAAACTGTAATTAATTTTCTGCAGCGCTTATGCACGTCAGTGTGATTACTGTTGGTAAGTATTCAGGGATCAGTAATGACCACTCTGAACTTGTGAAAGTAATTTGTGCGAGTGAAGGAATAGCTGCAATAGATTTGAATGCTTTTTCTATTACTGAATGTTTGTCATTCATGTTACGCTACGAAAGTCTCCTTAGGAGATTTGCAGGTGTATAAAGTGCCTAAGTTAGGTCTGACTGTGAATTTAAAGTGTATCAGAATACCTACCTTCTAGGATAAACCATGGGTTTGGGGTAACAAACTCATTTAGTTATGTTAAGGCAGGAAAAAAGAAAGTGGAGTTTGAATAAGTACAAGCCAACTAAAAAACCCCAGATTTTTTCCTTGTGTTGAGATAAATTACAAACTTAAACCTGATTTTTGTAATTAATTCCAAGCTGATTTTTTTAAGGTAGAGTTTAAAGGGGATCTACATGGTGACTGGTTTTATATATTTAAGGGACTGGGTATATTGCATAGTTTAGTCACTTATTCTTTACCACGAACTTACAGATGTAAATGTAAAATAAAAAATCCTTGTAAAGCAAATCAGCTATTTCAGAATTCCCACCACAAAGTTAAAAATTCAAGATCTAAAAAAAAAAAAAAGGCTACCCAGTTCTAATGCAGTAACAGAACGATAAAATCATTTAGCTTGCAGATTGCCATTCCTGTGAGGGTTTTTTTATCATAGGTCAGAAATTCAGCTGCTGTTCCTGTTTCTGTGTTCACAAACGTTGTTGACATCTTATACCTTAACTTTCCATTTTCTAATTTTTGTTCTGCATTTTTAATTTTATTCTTTGAATTTCATTCATCTTCTACTTAGAAATCAGATTTGACAAGAAGACCTTGTTCATTTTGGTTAAAGAATATACTTACAAAAAATATCCCAGCAGACCTCAAAAGGTTTAATAAGAAAGCTGTCTATGTATTAAAAGGTCACAAAATCATTCCGTATTTTTTGGTCTGAGTTCTTACCTCCAGCCACAAATTGCTACTGCATAGAGACAGTTGAGTTTGCCTTCGTTGATGATATACAGCTTAGTGCGGACAAAAGTTAGAACTTCCTTACAGAGAGATTAGTCTATCGAAATGGGAATCCCAGTCCAAGGCCAGCTTCATTTACTGACATGGGAATCTAAACTCTCACATGGATGCAGTCAGTTCTGTCGGTCTCAGGCACCCTGGACCAGCTGTGTGGGATACCCTCACACTACACAACCATCTGAACGAGCAAGAACCATAAGCACTTACTGACCCCCTTAGAGACTGGCCAAAAGCATGAATCTCCAGAGCTGGGTCCACTCTAGCCCTTTCATACATTGCTTTTTCTTTTTCACACTTTCTTCTCTACCACAGCTTTCGCTGATGAACTTGTGGTTTCATGCAAAAAACTCCTTCTACCCCAGCATAAGAGAGGCTGGGAGGTAGCATCTATTGCTGGGCCAAGCACCCCCTCCCAGACTGTCTTTTCCTGCAAACATAAATGTTTATTTTTGCCAGGAGACATTTGCAGGCACAGAGCACAGCACATCTCTGACGTTCCAGTTGCTGGGTTGGTCCCCAGCGTGGATTGGGCCCAGGACAATGAGGGCTTGTCCTCATGGACTCTGATAGCAATGTAGACTTTGTGGACAAAGTCTCTTTTCTAACATCTAGATATCTCTCTTCCAGGGCTTGGACTTGCAGTGGTTTGTATTGTAGCCTGGCTTCCCTCCCTAACCATTCCTTCCCCTTTCTCCTTGCATACATTTCCATGCTGCTCTCCATATTTCTCTATCAGAGTCCATCTTGCTAATGAATTAAACAACGCCTTGCTTTCCTACGTATGGTCAAACTACTCAACATATAGCACTATTTAGCAGTTTTTAAGAGATTTCTAAGCAAGTGCTTACAGTTGCACCAGGGCAGAGTGGGAACAGCCTTGAGTTGTTTGGGAGAGGGAGCAGGTAGCCAAGAGTTTCTTTTTCAGCTCACATTTCTGTGACTTTGAAGTAGAAAGTTTAATGACTTCTTTTTCTACAGCCTTGAAATGTTCCAACAACATATCACTGAGTTTTATCATCACCGCTCCCATTTAGATGGCCAGGGATTTGAAACGGCTGCTATTACATGGTTTGCAGTTTTCATGCCAACTTCTAAACACTGAAATATCTGTTTGTGCAGTAGTTACTATATATCACTAATACATGGCTTAAAATGTACGTGAGCTATTTTTCCTAACAGGAACTTATGTAAACAAGTCTAAGGACATATCATACTTTAAATTGTAAAAAGAGATAAATACTGCTGAATTATGATGTTCTGCTTTTCCTATTATATCAATATTTTTATCAAGTGCTTAAAACTGAAAAGTTCTCAGAAAACCTAAGCCTTTCTATCATTAACATGTTATGCAATTTCAACATAATTCATTCCTATTGGAAAAACACTGTGAAATAGAAACTATGTTTATCACTTCACCATGTAATCCTTCTCTGATTCTAATGCAGTACAGTTGCAACTTTGTCAGAGTTACTCCTTCCCCTAGTTTCATTTACACTTACAAGTATTTTTACTTAGTGTGGGTTTTCTAATACCAACATTTGTTGTTTGTGCATCAGGTTGCCAAGCCCGTTATACAATGGGAACAATTTCAAGATTATAATGATATCCCCTGAAATAAATTATTTAATATATTTCTTGAAAAAGGAAGTAAAGGAACTCTTCTGGGTAATTGGTGTGCAGTAAGCCACAGCACCAGTTGTATATTCATTTTTCTCCAATGTATGCAATTATCCACTCAGCCTGTATCCATTAATATTATTTTTCTTTCTAAGCTGGAAGTATATAAAGCCATTAGAAAATAATCCAAAGAATTCTATTTGCTGAATAAATTTTAATTTGCATGGCACCAGGAATTTTTTATTAATGGGAAATAAATTATTGCAATCTTATGGAAGGCGACAAGTTAATAGCTTTGTGAAAAGTAATGGAGAGAAAATGATCTTGAAAAGGTCAGGTCTCCTGTCACAATGTCTTTATGCACAATTAAAACAAGTCAAGAAAGTGGCTATATAATCAGGACCATGAATATGCATTATATCCTAATGAGAGTGTGAAGATGGAGATGGGTTAGTGCTAAAGTCATGGTGAGGTGGTGACATAAAAATGGTAATTTGTGATGTAGTATTTAACTACATGCTTCTGTTTCCGTTGGGAGAATTAACTCGTTGCTACCTGGCTATTCATTATATACCTTTATCAGTATACTAAGTGAGAAGAGACTTCTCTGCAGGAGCACATATACACGTAGGATGTAATTTACACTTCTATAAAGACTCACCCTATAGTTATGATTGTAAATCACAAAATATCTCTCTGATATCACTGCAAGAAGAATTCCATGCAAGAAGAATTCCAGAATGTTTGTTATCACTGCATTTTAAATTACAGAAATTCAAAGGCATTTTCACATCAGATAGTAGATTTAATATATCATGGCTCAACCTTTCTAAAAGTATCTTATTTCCAAGGTGCTCCTGTACCAGGGAGGCACCCACCTCAAAGTGGGAGCTCTTGTAATCCGCCATGGTTCTGGCAGCATCTGTGCATGGAGGAAGAAGTTCTGCCCTTCCACGTTCATGTTTTATGCTGCTGCCCTCTACTCCCTCTCAAAAAGAAGAGATGGGACTTTGCAAAAGTAGAAGAGGAGGATCACGCCTTTGTTTGTGACTACACCCCAGTTCCTGTTAGCAAACCTGTTTTGAAATATGCCTGGCTAGAAATAAGCATCTACAAGAAGAAATTAACTCACCTTCTTAAGCACTGAATTTCCTCCTGGTAATGGCTGTTTCAGTGGTCCCAGTGCTGCTAATGGGTGCTATTGAGTCATGGCAACTATTCTACATTGTAATTGAAAATCAGTATGAACATTCTGATTCAGTGGTCATTTAATAAAAGATAATGGTCACTGAACAATGATTCTGATTAGCTAATGGCAATCTAAAGGTTTATAACACCTCTCACAGCAGTGCTTATTTGGGTATGCTATTAGAAGTTACTCTCTAAGAGCTTGGTTTATGCTCAAAAATAGGAATAACTAGGGGGGGAAGCAGATGCAGCTGGCATCCTATAATGCTCTGTTTGGGTGGCAGAGTCGTATTCAGTCCATGCTGATTAGTTTTCCATAGATGGGCATTCAGCCCGTAGCTCTTCCCGTATATTGGCTCACTTAGTCTATACTTTTCTTGTTTGCTGCTTGCTTCTTTGCCCATCATACTATAGGTTTCTTAACTATGTAATCATCAGATATTATAAACGAGAATAGAATTATGTGCTTTTGTGCTGAAATGTTTGTCAGGATTTTTTTATACTTTTGGTATTATGACATTAAGCTCCAAAACTTACACAATGAGCAGAAAATAGGCTACATATACAATTTACACTTTCATGTCCTGTCTGGTCTCCAGGGGTCAGTGAAATAAGGAGCCGGACCTGTCACTGGTACCCTCTTTAGCCTTGAGCAGGCTTCACCATCTCCCTGTTTCCAGCTCTCCTGTCTGTAAGAAACCAGTTGGGATGTTCCTTATCTGGAATTAACAACTTTCAGCCTAATTGTGGCCAGAGCAGATATGGTACAGCACCCACGGTTACCTCCTACCACAAATATGAGAGAGTTTCTTCCCTGGGATCAGACCTCAGTAGCATTTGTGGGCATTTAAAAAGCTGAGGCAGCAGGTGCAGGGTTGCAAACAAAGTACCTGTAACACTGGTGGGGTTTGTCACTACAGGTCCTCAGCAGATGTTTTGCTGTCCTTATAGCTGTGTATTGTTATTTTGGTGTCGTCTCATAACTGTGTGGTTGGTTGTGGTGACTGCGGCCTCACTCCATGTCATAGAATCATAGAATGAATCACAGAATCACAGAATCATAGAATGCTTTGGGTTGGAAGGGACCTTTAGAGGTCATCTAGCCCAACCCCCCTGCAGTGAGCAGGGACAGCTTTAACCAGATCAGGGTGCTCAGAGCCCCAGCCAACCTGACCTTCAATGTTGCCAGGGATGGGGCCTCCACTGCCTCCCTGGGCAACCTGTTCCAGTGCTTCACCACCCTCATTGTAAAAAATTTCTTTCTAATGTCTAGTCTAAATCTATTCTTCTTGAGTTTAAATCCATTATTCCTCGTCCTGTCACAACAGGCCTTATTAAAAAGATTCTCCTCATCTTTCCTGTAGGCCCCCTTTAAGTACTAGAAGGTCGCAATAAGGTCTCCCCAAAGTCTTCTCTTCTCTAGGCTGAACAACCCCAACTCTCTCAGCCTGGCCTCGTAGGAGAGGTGCTCCAGCCCTCGGATCATTTTTGTGGCCCTCCTCTGGACCCGCTCCAGCAGGTCCATGTCCTTCTTGTGCTGAGGGCCCCAGAGCTGGACGCAGTGCTCCAGGTGAGGTCTCACCAGAGCAGAGCAGAGGGGCAGAATCACCTCCCTCGACCTGCTGGCCACACTTCTTTTGATGCAGCCCAGGATACGGTTGGCTTTCTGGGCTGCAAGCACACATTGCCGGCTCATGTCCAGCTTTTCATCCACCAGTACCCCCAAGTCCTTCTCCGCAGGGCTGCTCTCAACCCCTTCATCCCCCAGCCTGTATTGATATCGGGGGTTGCCCCATCCCAGGTGCAGGACCTTGCAGTTGGCCTTGTTGAACCTCATGAGGTTCACAGAGGCCCACCTCTCCAGCTTGTCATCAGACCTTGTTGCAGCACCCAGGCTTTGAGGTTTCCAAACAGGTACATGGAGCTCGAGCTGTCAGTCTAATGTGTGCTTTGAAGATGGAGAGCAGTGCTCCTGTTGAAGGAAACACTGAATCAAGGAAACTGGTAAAAGTGAAGTGCATGGACTTGGAGAGTGAAAGGTGTCTACCTGGTACAGCACTCTTCTAGAGGTCTGCAAGATTGTCTGAGCCTGATCTCCAGCCTCAGAAGGGCTTTCCATAGAGTATGTCTTCATAGTACAATTTAGCTGCAGAAGTCCGTGAGCAAGTAAATCTTCAAGTTATTGATTTTAGCCATTTTACCCAGGTCTGGAAGTAAGACGATCACAGTCAGAGAAGCAGGTTTTATTAACTTGGAGTGAGAGCCAGAGAAAAGGTGTCTTGCAAATTCTTGATCCAGGCTGGCATAGATGCAGGCACACAGGCATTGCAGGTGGCTCAGCACCTCATGCACACAAGCATCCTGCTCCCAGCTTGGCCTGGGCAACACAGTAGAAGTGCCTCCCCTCTCTCTGTCTAGACAGGCCCCTTGCTATAATGCTCCTTGGCTTCAGCTTGGTTTACTGACGTGCTTCAGGAGGTGGGTGGGGAGGAATGGTTGCTTATGCCGCCAGCCCCTGCCTTCCTCCAGCAGGGCAAGGCAAAGCACTCGTTGGGTCCCTGTCGCATTATCCCAGTTTGAAAACCAAGTCAGGACCCTGCGAATTGATGGACAGATTTTCTAAACATCGACCAGTCACTTCAGCAATAGGCTCAAACTTGCTGGGAGATGTCTCCACTATATGAGATGGTATATCAATATGCTGATGAAGGTCATCTGCATTTCTCATTTTCTACTGACCCTGTACATTTGGTTTTTGTGCTGTTGAAATACTTGGATGGTATTTTCAGGTACCTTGGTTTTACTGTGGGGAAACAGAAGTCTCACCAAGTAATGCAGATGGGAAGACATCATCTGCATTACTCACACTGCTGGTTTTGAAATTAACTGTGGTGGCTCAGGGGAAAAAAATCCAAATGTTTAAATGGATAGTTCAAGGAAATCTTTCAGTTTTGGTACAGTTATGGTAGAAAAAAAAGAGAATATTAGATGCATATCAAACACCACAAAACAGACCCTTTTTCTTTGCAGTTATGATGTCTTTCCCTCAGATTAAATCTCATTTTGAATTCTTGCCATCCTAACTAGAAGAAGTGATAGAAAGAATCCAGAGGTGGCCAGTGAATATCTCTAGGATGGTGGAGAGGCTTCTGTAAATACCAGGATGGTTTGTTGTTGCTGCTGCAAGCGGTAGAAAGAACAGTAACATGCATAACCCTGGTGCTTAAGAACTGCAGTCATGCACCAGGACCCTGAGCTTGAGCAGCATTGTACAAATACTCAGTTCTGAGCAGACATGTACAAAAAAGGTTATGAGCTAGGCACAGAAAATGAGTGGATTACAAAAGACACATAAAATGCTTTGAAGGGTGAATTGAAGAGTAAATTAAAATACCATCTTATCAAAAATGAAGAAAGAGCTAAAAAAGTTGTAAGGATAAAACATTTAATCTAAAACAAAAAGATATGATTTATGCAGTATGTGCTGACCTTGTGAAACTTATTGCCTCAAGATATTATTTATGTGAAGAGTTTAATAGGATTTTTAAAATTAAGATTATACCTTTATATAGGTAAAAGGGAACATGTGTGTCTCTTAAATGGGTAAAAGAGAATCAGAAAAGAACTTCCCATTAGAGTATCTTTCCCAAAATTTCATGCCAGCAACCGCTGCCAGGAGGAACACGACTGTGAGCTATTTCACAATGTCAGCACCTATGTTTCTATACAAAAGAACTGTTCCTCATTCTCTGCTTTCTCTTTTCCTTTGCCAACAGCCCCTCCTCAACTTTCCCAGCACATCATTTTCCCTAGTGATGTAGTTAAATTTTTTGAATGTACATGAGGGGGTGTAAGGTGACCTGATAATAGAGAGGGGCTAGAAACCAGGAGAAGGCTGATAGCCAGGAAATAGCAACTTGCCCTATCTCTGTTTCATTTACCATTGAACTTCTGACGTACTGCCCTGCAATTTCCACTCGTCTTTTTTTCCCACGTGCAAGTATAAAACAGCCATACTTAAGCTGTGTCTTTTCCTTCCAGAGGAATGCTTTTCATGTTGTTTCTGAAACTCCTCACTTTCAAGGTGAATGCGTGCCAGTTAGGCACAGTCAGAGGTAACAAAATGCCACACGACTCCAGAGAGATCTCAAGAAAATATTGTGATTAATAGGGGATCCTTTCCACGGGTTTCAGCTGTCAAGAATGACAACATCCCTCTGTGACACAAACTGACATTTTTTTGCTTTGGCACCAAACAAAGTCTAGATTTATTTAAGATTAATAAATAGCTTAGATTTTTAGTGCTTGCTAAAAATTTGTTAATATGCTCAAATATTTTCTAGTGTTGAGGTCTTGAGAAATGCCTGCAAAAAGGACTTATGAAAGTAGCATGCACAAGCTAAAAAGGAGAGAGTGCGTGTGTGTGCATGTATACATATACATGTGTGTGTGTATATATATGTGTGTGAGTGTGTGACTCTGTGTGTGTATACAAATACAAATTTCCAGTTCCTGGCTCTTTGTGAGGAACCAATTCAGTGTAATAGATTAAGTGTTTGAAATCTGAAAACAATGTTTTGATGGTCAGAGCAGCAAAAGGGGAAGGTGTTAAATATGGCTTATTAGCATTTTATGGAGAAAAAGAAATTCAGAATCCTCATGAGACCAATAGAGAGAGGGAAAAATACAGTACACATGTAAATTAACAGCCAGCAATCCTCGTACCTAAGGAAATATCCGCAGGACATCTTAAATCATCTAGAATTTGGGTATACTCATTAACCCATGGGAGTTAACCATCTGGCAAGTAGAATACAATGCCCTAACTAGTGTTGTTGTGTTGTTGTTTTATAAATCAGGCTGGATCCAACAGTACTGCTTGCTGAATGGAAAGTATATAGTCGTTAACATCATGTCCATTGCCAGATCACAACGCATAAAAATTATATCTAGCACAAACAAAGAAGTCATCCTCAAAGCATTATTACAGTGTCCATAGCTTTGATAGATGTGATACAATAACTTTGCGTTTAAGTACATTCCTGTAAAGATCCGTCCTTTTAAAAAGTAATCACAGTATTTACCAGCACACACGCACAGATTTATATCTGATATCAAATACCACAACTATAAAATAAATGCAAATGATACAATGCCTTCTCTTAGATTGTATTTTGAATGAAAATTAATCATATAGTAAATATGTAAATGTTATACTGACATGGACACAGAAAGGGGTATTTTTTAAATTTCTTGTAATCAGAATCAATGTTGTTATTTGGACTTTGTCGTCGACAGAAACAGCAATCATTTTCCATTTATGTGCATAAAACATCAATGCATCCTCCTGAACAAGGTTTGCTGACACTTGTGAGCAGCTGAAAAACAACTTGGGAGTGCCCATTGTGTCTCTCCATGAACCATCATGGGCTTGGAGGAGGCTAGCATGAGGGTGGTGGCAGGTCTCAGACCTATTTCCAATCAAGCACGAGATAACTGAAATCATGTTCCATTGTTTCCAAACATCTTGTCAAAGAATTCAGAGAAATCAGGTTTAATTTGTGTTTGTGTGTGCATGCACACATGGGTCTGATCAGAGCCACAGCATAGAGAGACAACCCTAAATAGGAGAAAACATGCCCATGCCTCACTGTTGTCTTCTGTCCTGCTCCAGGAATAGGGACTGGAAGACCATGGTGGCATCATGGTCAGCAGGTTCTTCAGCAGGAGGTGAACCAAGCCCGGTGGAGCAGGGTCTGCCCCAAGCACAATGAATCTTGTTATGGTTTTGTTTGTGGTCATGCCCTGTCTGATCCTATGTCCACCTGGTGCCTCACAAGCATAGGACAAAAGGAGCTTCCTGGCCCCAAAGAGCTCAAACTCTACGAGAGGATGCAGGAGATCAATCCAGACAGATGGACAAAAGAATACATAAAAATAATGGGAAAGCACTGATCTGAATGATGCACTATGAGCATAATATACCAACTACCAGAAACAAAGGGAAAAGCTGAATACAGAAAGTGCTACTGTGAAAGATAAAGAACTTTGTCCTATAGTGACTGTATGCAGTAACCACATGACTAGAATTTCATTCCTGACACTGTCTGTAGTCTTGATTGGATTAAATTTATTTTTAAAGACTTATCCGTTTTCCCCTTTCCCCATTTCTTTTCCCTCGTGATGTTGCCACTCTATTAATAGCTTCCCTAGTGAGATCCTAGGGCAAGAAGTGAAGAAAAATATCGAGCCAGATCCTCATTGGTATAAATTAATATAATTCCACGGACCTCAAGTTATTCCACTAGAGTATCCCAGTGTATCTAATTATAAAGATAGGTTAACTTTAACTAAGCAGCAAATATATTATCCAAATTGGAATTTGTCCAGGATTTGGCTTTGGATACGTAAGTCATTAGTGAAACTCCACAGCATCTTCAGTTAAAATTTATCTTCTGAAAAAAAAAAATCCCATTTTAGCAGAAAAGTATCACATTCAGGATATCTGTTGGAGCACAATGCAAGGACACCCATTTATTATTTACTGAGAGAATAGATACACCTTGGAAAATCCTGAGAACTTGCTGTTCAAGCACTGCTCCAACATTCACCAATTTACACAGTTAATGCAGAGATTGCAGGCCCCTCACAAAAGTGATTAAAAGCAAACAAGTGCAAACTGTCTGATTTTGTGAAGTGTGACTTTTCATACCATGCAACTTACTTGTTAGAAAGCTATGGACTTGCTAATAGGATCGTCACTCCAAACAGCACTTACTAGAAATCTCACTTTCCATATGTCAAAGCTGCAATGACTTTTTCCCACAAAGAACTCACTCATATGCTTACTAGTTTCATAGATGTAGTTTTATGGATCTTCTTGTAGTATTTGACACTAAGATCTCCAAAGTCTGAAACACTCAGATGATCATCTAAAGAAGCACATTAGAGTTCATAATTTTTGAGAAGTATTTATCATAAGCTATTAGGAGGAGAATTAAAAATGCTAGTGAAAAATGCTAGTGGAGTTTACTCGGCTCTTACGATTTGTCACTAATCTATTTGTGTAAAGAAGGATCTTGTAATATTCACTGCCTGCACCAATATCAGTTGCCTGTTCTTATTTTAATCTGCAAAATGTATGACTGAGAAGACAAATAGAAGCCATAAAATGGGAAATCACTTTTCCAGTGAGTCTATAAAATTAAAATCATTACAACGTAAAACCGTTCTTGGGAAAATAGGTCCTGGGATGTGAATATCATAAAATATCAAGTGCATTCTGCCTTGCCCAGATTAAAAGGTCTAAGATTCCCTTGAGTCCTTGGATCTAGCAAAGCCCTCATCCAGTTCCCAGAGTACTAGGACCTGGATGCTTTTGGTTGCCATCATTCTTACAGCACCACGTAACTGTCTGTAGTTGAATCAACATACCTCCCTATGAAAAGAAGATAGTATCCCTGCTTCGTCTCAGCACTGAGGCGGGGATGGTCCTACAAGCCATGGTTTCTAGAGCAAACACTGAGTTCAAACCACTGCAGGCTGTTATGAACGCAATAGGGCATCCTACAGCTGGGAATGCAGTGCACAGCACAGCTAATGGTAAAAATAACTGCTTCTGGTCAAGATCACCGCTTCCTCTCAGCTCATAGTTCTGGTATTGACCAAGTTAACTTTCTTTAAGGGTTTGTTACCTTCATGGATGAATAAGATCAGTTTACAGGAGATACCATTTCTGTAATCTGTACAATTAAGTGTATGCACTAAGAGTGGCAGAAATGAATCCACCTAAATCCCTCAAGGAATAGAGCGTGTCAAGTAAATGTATGAAGAAGGCTAAGCAAAAGGTTTTATAAAAATCTCCTTTAAACCCACCAGGGCCAAGAACTTTCCCTTGGGGTAGATTTTAAATTAGTTCATCTTTTCTCTTTTTCTCTCCTAACTGCAGGGAGGTTCGAGAAACCTCACGTCTCCCATGCAGATCACTGAGAGAAGTTGAGAGAATAGAGAAATGTCTGTTCATCTGTGCATAATGCCTGGCTCTAATTTTCTATATAACTGCTCATAGCATTTCTGAACTATTAAGCTTAATAAGGTC
Organism: Pelecanus crispus; assembly: GCF_030463565.1. Taxonomy (NCBI): domain Eukaryota; kingdom Metazoa; phylum Chordata; class Aves; order Pelecaniformes; family Pelecanidae; genus Pelecanus; species Pelecanus crispus. The sequence goes on along the minus strand of NC_134644.1, from coordinate 147,795,300 downwards.
TCATGGGTCTGTATGTGTGTGAATGTTTTACCCCACAGAGCTCCTCTAACTGCTATTATGACTGTAGGCTTATACCGAGAAATCAGCAACCAAACACGTAACCTCCACATCTTATCCCCCCTACTGGTACAGGCACTACCTAGTAAAAGTGATGGATATCTGAGTTTTATAGATTATGAGTGAGTTTGCAATGGTCTGTAAAGTGGCTCCTTGAGGCAAAGAGAGGGGTCGGCTAAATCTATTACCTGTTTTCCTAATCTTCTAACTTTGCTCTCAAGATCAATCCATTTGCTATAGCACTCATTCTTCCTAAGAATGGTAGAAAGATAGGGCCCCAGATAAAAGTCTTTTCAGAAGCTTATCAAAAGCTGAGACAAGAGGAGAGAGGAAATTCTGGGAATATATTAGTTTCCACATATAATGGATATGAAATTCAATGTACTGAACAGATACTTGATCTTTACTTTCTAAATTTCACTGTTAAAATTTAGCTTTAAAGGTTATAAAAAGACAAGATCTACCAAGGCCTGGGTATTTACTTAACAAAATAAAATACAAATAAAACAAAATCCAGTAAGAATAGTGGCAGAGCTGTCTGGTAATTTTTTGTGTAAATGCTTTTCCAGCGTAAAATAGAATAGCCAGAGGAATGTTTTCTAAAATAAATTTTCAGTTCTACCAAAACATTTTGGGTTTTCTACTTAAAAAAAGCAAACTATTTCACCACAGATTAAATCAACCTAAATCAAAACACCTGCCTCTGAACACATTGACACATTTCATGTGAGACTGGTTCAGAATTAAGTTTCAGCCTGCAGAATTGCACTGCTGTTTCTGCCTAGGCACCTTTCTTCCACTCCTGTTAAAGCAGCAGACTGCTGCTGTTTTCCTTTTAGGCCCAATGTTGGTTTGATGATAGGAAGGACAGACCATATTCTACCAGGGGAGATGTGTATAACTCTGAGTAGAAAAATAAAATTATCCTAATTTTCTAGTGAGTTTTCTTGATTACAAAGTAGAAATTTAGTCTGTTGGCACAGACTTAGTGAATTGTTTCAATCTCATAGCAGCAAGGAGGAGCAGTTAAGTTCAGTTGCAGCAGGATAAATCAATTTGAGCAGTGGATCCGGAAATATTCAGTCACATCAGGTTGAGACAAAAGTGGACAAGATGCCAAGGGGCAAACCCCCAGCAGGAAAATATCTGTTTTTTTCCAGATACCCTTGAGTAAAAGGGTGGTCTAAAGTCTTTGGCGAGCAAGTACCTCTTTTCTTTTGGAGGTTTCAAATGAGATTGTGACAAAAGTTTAGTTCAAGCTGCAAGTTAATACCAGTGAAATCCCTGCTTCAGATTCACTTGAATATGGGAGACATTAATTTGTGGCATATCATTGCAGCCATCCTCATGTCCAGCTGCATTTGCCTGTATGTCCTGCTCCAGCCACCTTCAGAACTCTCCTTAACACTAACTGCTGCTATGCTTCCTAGCACAATATACCAGAAAAACATTCGCAGCTGGTCATGTCTACATAGTCAGTGAGCAGGGATTTTTGCCAAATCTCCAGATCCCCTTATTTTCCCTTTTTTTTCCCCCCATCCTGGTTATCTGTTCATTTAGATAGACCTAGATCATACTCACTCTCAAGCATGTAGTTTTCTTATTTGTTTGCGCTGTGTTAAGAACAACATAACCCTGTTCCTTGGATAGTCTCCTGGGAATAATGCAAAAGAAATATAAATGTGCCCATTTCACAGGTTTGAAAATTTATTAAAGTACTTCCAGATCTTTGTACACTGTTAAAAGTATGTTTGCATAAAGTATGAGAAGACTACTTTTCATCAGCCCCATAATTTCACATATGAATTATCTGTTATCCATATTAGCAGAGTAATCTCTCACTGTCTCTAATGCCAAAATATTTTGAAGTATCTTTTCCCACCTTTTTACTTTCAAGAGGGGTTTCTACTTTTTGAATCTTCAGATCCACCTACACACTTGCCAATCAAGCATAAGATCTCTTAATTTCATTTATTAAAGATATTAAACTCTTCTTCTCATTGAAATAACTGTTCAACATACAAACTGCATCTGATTTCAGAGCAAAATTCAGTTTAGTTATGCATTTCAGCAATGGGAGCATTTATACCTGCCTTCATGGTTTATCGACTGTGACTTTCATAACAACCTAAACAGTAACTGCCATGCAGGACAGGCTCCACTGAAAAGCAAAGGTAAATCCAAGAATTCCTTGCAACTGGAATTCCACCACTACTTAAGGGCTTTTAGTTAATTTACTGAAAAAATACATAAAATATTGCAATCTGCAGTGTTCGTTTTTATACAGGCCTCAATTAGAAAGATCCACCATAGATTTTATTTTCTTATAAATATCTATTTAACAGTTGGACTTGATGATCTTAAAGGTCTTTTCCAACCTAAACTATTCTATGATTCTGTGATTCTATTTGAACTCATTTTAACATGACTCAGCAAAGATGACATTTTTCTGTTAATCCCGTCAACCTTTTACTGTACCAACAAGAATACCAGCTGAGAGAGAGAGAGAGTAAGCATCTGTGTATGTCTCAGTTGCAGTTTGGAATATACTTTATTGATTCACTTCTTCCATGTAGCTAACAAATACATTGCCAGTTTCCCTAAAAACCAATTTGATTAAATCAAGCAAGCTTTCTTTCCACTGTCATATGATTGAAAATGGTATATTTCTTCAATACCTGTTTGCAGGGGCGGAGCCACAGGCAATCTGATAAATGAGACCTACTTTACTCCTCTCAAAGACATTAGTTCTTTTTGAAAGACCCACAAATATAAAATGCATTGAATGAATTGTTAGCCCAGGGCTGGATGCATATTTTAATTAGAAATTACCCTGATCCAAAAATCTATGAAGCAAATAATCTCAAATAATTAAGATACTGTAAAAACTAGTCCAGATTTCACTCCTACAAGTGATTTCTTGCTTGATGAGGAATCAAAAAATGTCTGGATCCAGATCCCATCTTCCTTCCCAGCCCCAACAGCACACTCTTCAAAACCTTGATGGAAGCATGACTTAAGCCTGAGCTTTTTGGGCGCTTCATTCTTTGTATAATTTTATTAGCTTTATTTCAAGGTACTTGAAGTTGATACTTTGTCATTCTTTTAAGTAAAATCTGCAGAGAGTATGAACTGGCACCTCCCATACTCAGAGTGAATTAGTGACTCTACGGGCCGGGGACCACTCTTATTCTCCAGTATCACCGCAGCTAACTAACTGCAGAGAAGTCAAGAGCTGTGCCAGTAAAGAGCATAATAAAGTAAAATCAGCATGTTTTTGGAGAGTCAGGTGTTTGATCTCCATCATTTCTTAAAAAAAAAAAAAATAAAAAGAAAGTGTTAACATAACCATCAAACCCCACTGTCACCTAGTGATTGCTGAATTATTCTCTGTCGCCATTCTAATCCACAGACACCGGGAATGAAGAAAAAGAACAACACCCCCTCATTCCTCTTACAAAGGCAAATTAGCCAGATTGAAGTCAGCCACTGAAGGAGGGGGAATATGCTTTTGCCATGTCTTCTTTGCTCCTAGGTATGGGTCCTGGCAAAGATCACATCAACAAGATCGGTCCTTCCTGGGGTGCTGGATTTTTGAGTGGTAACACAGAGGAATTGGTATAAGGAGGGCAGTGGTCACATATGCCTAGCTAGCTCGCAGGAGGAAGCATATGGCTGCCATTTGTTCCACCAACACTGGTGCGCACACACCGCGAGCCCACAGAAGGAATGCTATTTCGCTCAGCCAGACTTCCTCGCGGCTCTTCCAAGACACCCGTTTCTGCACGCCTCCCGGGAAGCGAGGCATAAGCTGGCCAAAACACTCCTAAGAAGACAGGTTTCTTAACAGCGCTAAAGCCTTTCTCTCTTGTCCTTTACTAAGTCAAGTAAGTGCTTTGTGCTACATTGCACAGATGGCTTGATGCTGCATGTGCACAAGTACAGCTGTTAGATTTGGGGTGGGTTACACGGAGCTGGCAACTCCACGTTTCAGTTGATATCTATGAAATTAACCAGCAGGCAGATTTTTAGCGAAAGGAGAGGAATTGCTGTACAATATTTAAAAGATAAGCTAGGTGCTCGCATCTTTAGCACTAGATGCGAAACAATAATCTTCCCCTCTAACAGATCTCAGTGCTTGAGGCAAAGACCCTATTTTTTCTCTTCAGTTTCTTTTCCTGACTCTGTCACTCACACACTGCAATTGGGTGTCAGATTGTTTAGTCTAGAATCCGGACGGCACAAGTGCTCTCATGTAGAGACTCTATTTCTGGTTGGCTGTAGATCAGCTCCTGGTCTTTTTAGGAGTTGTGTGAGACAGAGTGAGCTAGAAGGCAGGCAAAGGTCAGCGCAAAGCGGGCTGTGCTAGCTGGTGTGTGCCTTTATTCCAGCTAACCCAGGCAGATATTTGTGTGCTGTCCCTGCTCCTCACCTGAGCACGCCCAGTTTCTCACCCCAGCTTAGCACTGATTTCATCCCAAGCAATATGGCCACCTGCAGCTGCAGGTAAGTGAGACCATCTTGAGTGAACAAATTGTGAATTTTAGAGAGAATATATATTAACCCACTTCAGTGCCATTAGTCCTTCATTGCCATCCCCACAGACACCCTTCATGCCAAGAGGATCAAGGTCTCCCCACCTTACTGAGAAAGAAACAGAGAGCTGTTCAGCGTACCTCAGCCCCCAAACTTCAAGGCACATGTCTTCAGCTGTTTTAGCGTGGCAGTTCATCAGTATGTCATGTACTGAATTTGCAATGTGTCTGCTCTCACTTGGCCTTGACTAACCCAGGTGGTCAGGATTCACATTAACTCTGTCATGGAAGAATATGTCTATTAGCATGTTTTATCCCACTGATAATCAATCTAGTGCTAGGTTTCACTACAGCAACTTTGTAACAGTAGATCGCAGCAGTGTTTTTTTTTTAAACATTGATGTTGCAATGGACCTTTATCATTTCACAAAACAAACCTATTTTTTCTCATGTACCTTGTCGTGGTTTAATCCCAGCCAGCAACTAAGCACCATGCAGCCGCTCGCTCACTCACCCTGCCCCGGTGGGATGGGGGAGAGAATCAGAAGAGTAGGAGTGAGAAAAATTCCTGGGTTGAGATAAGAGCAGTTTAATAATGGAAATAAAGTCAAATAGTAGTAGTAATAATAACAATATAATAATAATAGTAATAATAATATACAAAGCAAGTGATGCACAATGCAATTGCTCACCACCCGCCCACCGATACCCAGACAGTTCCCGAGCAGCAATCGCTGCTCCCCGGCCAACTCCCCCCAGTTTATATACTGAGCATGGCGTCATATGGTATGGAATAGCCCTTTGGGCAGTTTGGATCAACTATTCTGGCTGTGCCCTGTCCCAGTTTCTTGTGCCCCTGGCAGAGCATGGGAAGCTGAAAAGACCCTGACTAGCAATAAGCAGTACTCAGCAACAACTAAAACATCAGTGTGTTATCAACATTATTCTCATCCTAAATCCAAAACACAGCACTATGCCTGCTACTAGGAAGAAAATTAACTCTGTCCCAGCTGAGACCAGGACAACCTGTATACGGTTTTTATTGAAACTAGATACTTTTTACTATATTGTTTTGTTACCTATTAACTTGATGTAGTTAACACATTCTTTATAGGCTCTCCTGTGTTCTTGATCCTCATCCTGCTAATTGTTGTAAAGGCATTACCTAATTCCAGTAACTGACAATCTGTTACTCGGGTAAAAATTCTTTGCACAGGTCTACCTTCAGAAAAGCAGCACTGAAACTGTTAATTCAAACATATATGTGGCCAAGGTTACAGCAATGCTTCTGAACTTCAGAATAGCATTCCCAAACCTCGGTAAAAAAAACAACTGAAGGACCATACCCGCAGGGCTGAACATCAGTAAGTAGACATAGAGAGAAGATTGGCATCTACAGAATATAAAACAAGATTTAGTACATAAGGTGAAAGAGGTATCTAAGGTTCTCAGGGGACAGACCATTTCAGTCTTGTGAAATAAGTGGTTTAAGTCTTCAGCTTAGCTCCCTTTGTAATAGAAAGCTTATGTGTCCTTTTTGAGTTAGTCCATACAGTATTACAACCCAAGTACAACTACTTCATAAGGCTTTGTTGCTATACATGAATATATCTTGTACGATTTTATTTTTAGAAAAATATTTTAAATGGTATGCATTTTAATGGTGTAATTGAAATTATATAACAATGGGGAAATCAATAGGTAAATAACAAGTAAAGAAATATAGTTAAAAATTATAATTGCAATAAACTCTTCTATTCAACAGATAGCAATAAAGTCACAGGTTTTAATTCCTTCTTGCCTGTACCTTGAATATGCATCATCACATACAGCTGTATGTTCCTGCCTTTCTGACTTTACTTTGCACAGGCAAAAGTGCAAAGTAACTGGTCTCTACCAAGACTGAAAAGAAAATCTTTGGCTTTGGTTGGCTTTGGTCCGTGCCTTCGGTATCTTTATTGCAGTGGTGACTCAGCCAAAATCGCTGTGTAGAGAGCATGAAATATGTGCTTAGCTGGGTTCATGAATATTGCATTTGAGGTTTTTAGTCACTTGTATTTGTTAACACCTCATGCAGGGGCTGAAAGTTTTAGATCTGATGTATAACTGGAAGTTTTAGATTCTCTTGTATCTCAAGGTGAAAAAAAAGAGTAAAGAGGACAATGCAATTTTCAAGACCTATATTTTTGACCAGGTTACTTAAGAAGGTCAGAAAAAGCACTGTTTCCATGCTCTTGGAGAAATGAAGGAAAATATACCTGCATCTCCATAGCAGTCATGATGTGACTCGTTGGTGTGTTGAAAGTAAAGCATTATACACTGTCTTAGAAACTCAGCCACCATGAGGATCAAACTTGGACCCGAATCAATAAAGATGACAGGACTGTTCATAGGATGAGTGAGTTCAGGATGACACCCTTCAAATACAGAGTGAAGAGGAGACATTTGTTTTAGCTGACAGGAAGCCCCAATTAAAATAGCCTCTATCTTTCCAACACTTAGCTGTGGGAAGTCATTAGTCATCCCAGACTTTACATCTGACAGTCAGACAGTACCAGCTTTACTAAGGAGCAGGTAACATAGGTTGAACTAATAAATATAGTGCAAGTACATGCACCACTGGCATCCGTACAAAACCCAGCACAGATCCAAAAATAGCAGCAATTATCAGTGGCAGCAAGACCAAAAGAATTATTGACTGTTGGTGAAATCCCTGTTATCCCCAGACATGGATGTAGAGGACACTGATGGATGGCTATTTACCACTATATGTTAACCTTTCTGTGGACAGGTTACTTTCAAATCTCGTGTAGGATCACACTAACTGACGTGAAGGGTAACTCATGACGTAAAATGTCAAACCGTCATAGTTTCCAGCAAAATGGATAATGACGAATTACCTCTATCACAGCTTCAAAGGTATGACAATGTTATTTACAACATGTGTCAAAGCTATCTTAGTTTTGCTGAATTGTCCCATCCATCTGAACCACACTGGATGCATAGTAGCCAACCCAGAAACATCACCACCACGTCTAAACACTTTGCGTGTTTTGCATTGGAGGTGCTTCAGGTATTGAAGAAGAAAACTCTCAGTCCTTGAGCAGGCTTCAGGGATATAGAGAACAGGGGAGGTCTGGGCTTTGTTTTTGTTTACAAACTGAGGAAGAGAGAATTGCTGAGGTGATCCTTGATACTTTTCCAGGAATTTTAATCTAAACATATAAAATGGGGTCTTTTGCTGCAAGGTCTGTGACATTCAGAAAGTGCAAGCAGAATGCAAGAATGCAGAAGACAATGTTCTGCTATGATCCAAGCAAGTCACGTCATGATTTGTGCCAGTCATATAGGAGGGAGGCAACCCTACTGAACTTTGAGTCACAAGGGCTGGTCTGTAACAAGAAAGGGAAAAGAAGAAACCAGATTTCTTCCCTGCCCAGAAACAGCTCACTCCTGCTGCCCATCTTGAATTTAGACAGTAGTCTGTGCCTCAAGAGTACCTCAGAGATACCCCTAGCTAGGCATTTTTCTTTTCTGTAGGTTTCCTCCTCTGTCAGTTTGTTACAAGGTATTCTTGTTTAGCCAGTCCTTTTCTGTGGGGATTTTATCTATTGCTATAGTTTTAGTTTATAGTAGTGTATATACAGTTTAAAAACTTAGGAAACTTTAAAACTAAAATGTAGATAGTTTATTTTATTACAGACTTTTTCAAATATTCCTTTTGTCATGACATCACAACTTGTTATGGAAATAAATGTGACAATACAACTGTATTTTGTAATAAGTGGGAATCAAGCAAAAGGAGCTGACTGTTTCTGAAGATACTGAGACACTGTTTTCACAGCATTAGCCCAGAAATAATTTGAATAAAAGAAAAAACAAAATCATAAATTACTTTAATGTTGTCAAAATAAATCAAATACTGTTTTTCCCATTTTATCACATAGTGCTGATGGTTCTTCAGGGCAGTAAGTCCCTTTCTAGTTCAAATTGCTTAAATGCAGGTATCTGGTAAAGGTTCGCTGAGACCTGTCCTGTTCCTTTAGCTGGGTTTGAACATCACCAAAAGAGATTTTTGTAATAGAGGTAAAAAACAGAACTCCCACAAGAAAAGTCTGCCTGTAACAGTGACTCTCTGTGGCAATATTGCAAAGTCAAATGGGCATTGAGCATGCTCTCATTGAACTGGGTTTTACATAAGACCAGACCGAATTCTTTTCTGATATGTTGCTTCCTTCTGTAACACGTATCTATTTATTTCAAAGACTTCTGTGAGGGTTCAGTGGCACTTTTTCTTGTATTTAAGCAGCAGTGTGGCCGGTGTGTTAAGAATGGATAGAAAAGATGTCTTAAGCAGAGCAAAATGTCCTGAACAAATTCATTCAAAGTATAAATGCACAGAAACAGGATTCAAATAGCAAGAATTATTGTGATTAGTTATAAAAGTTCCAATTAATGTTGAGATCCTCTTGACTGTGCTTAGAAGTCACAAAAGGCAGGATTCTTTTGTCTTTAATTTTTAGAAGATTGAAGTAAATAAAATAACAACTAACTGCCTCAGACATACAACGAGTTACTGCATCTTAATGATTTATCAGGTTCTGCAAGCCATGGTACCTGACTCTGTCTGTGCTGTTAGCTCATGGCAAATGTGAGGTAAAACATGGCAGCTCTAATTTTGCCAAAGAAGTTTTATTATGCTTATGCACTTTACCAAATATCAGTGATATCAGACCTGGAGGGTGTAAGCATCATTACAGTGGCCCAACAGATGCATGGAGCCTTTGAAGCACCTTCCAGCCTTGGCAACTCATTTCTGAGACATAATTACCCAGCTGCTATTTTAAGCACTGTGGTGCCATTAAGTTTTGAAAAGGGAACTGAAAAAAAATGAGCAGGGTCTATCTAGTGTTTTATGTGCCTGTTCTATAAGGGACAATGAAATTCAGCTTCAGAAAGAGAAGGTGACAGACTGATAGACTAAGCCAGCAGGAAGTGTAGAAAACCAAATACTAAGGTGTACACCATGAAAGACAAAAATGGTACGTAGGAAGTCCTGAAGCTTGTGAGGTCTTAAAGGGTGGGTAGATGCCCTCTCATATACATTAGGTAAGAAAGCCAAATAATGCTTTATTTTCTGTCTCAATTAAACAAGAATTGCACAGTCTGTATATGTCTGTGAATTGTTATTCATATATACTGTATTTTACATACATTTCATGTGGACTAAGTGCCTGCAGGTCAGCAGTGTTTAATATCTTTGGCTGTTTAAGTTGCTTTTCTTTTAGAAACTGTCAACTTGAAGTGCAAGTGTGACCTCATACATGCGTAAAGTCAAGCCTGTGCTTAAGTTTTTATGGGATCAGGTCTTTCTGTAATCTTTATTATTTATGAAGCAGAAGTCTCACAGTCAAGCAAATTCACTTTGCATTCTCCACATATTTTAATGCAGAAATACCATAGAATCGAAGCTTAAAAAATATTCTCAGGCTTGGAGGAAATATTTTCTTTCTAGATCAATGTTGACCTAACAGCTTTATTAATTTATCAAGAGAAGATCTATAACCCTATTGTAAGTTGCCTGACAATAAATACTATGGTAATTTCCAAGGACAAATATTTTTTTGTTGATCATTAAATACTAAATTTTTAGTCACTTCTCCCTCTGGATTAAATAAATACTATTAGTTTTTCAGTTGTGTACAGTAAATATGGATTTTAAGACTTGTTTGTCTGCATTTCTTAAAACATTTATGAACATTGAACAGATGAATTTGTTTTAAGCATATTTTTTCATTTGAACACTTTTCCCTCTGGTTTTTAATATGGATACTGTTCATCACATATTGAATAAAGCAACTTTTACTTTATTTAATGCCTTGACCCAAATCACATTGTCTCCATAAATATTTTACAGTCTGTGTGCAACAAAAGCACAATTACCAAACTCATGTCTGCACTTGTAGGTAACATACTATAAAAAATTGATCATTTTCCCTTCTCCTGTTTTTTAACAGGGAATTGGTGTTAGTAACTGTCCAGCTGAATAGGAGGGGTTGCATGTGCATATATATGGCCGTATACGTATCCCAGTATGTATAAATGTGTGTGTCTGTGAGTATACATATATATTTTAACATTTAGTCTACAGGGATAGGATGCTGGAAATGTGGAGCAGGTTCTTTTGCCAAATTTCTGTCTCTATTAAATCCATACATACACAAAACAGAAAATATTACTCATTGCATGTCTCTCCAGCAGATTTTTAGTGAGTCTGGAAATGAATTTCCAGACTTGAATCACGGCTGCAAGTACAGCTGCATGTCTGGCAGAGGCAGAGTCTTTGCTGGTGGTTGAATTGAATGGGCAGATGCAGCTTAACAGCTACTTTAGAATTTGAAGAAATTATCTTCCTTTTTTTTATTTGTCCTGAATTTTGCTAAGCAAGCACAATAATGCCAGATGGATGTTCGGAAAGAAGTAAACTGAACAGTAAGGAGAAAAATGGGAGAAGTGGTGAATCTCGGCCTGTTATCTTAGGGATGACAAGAGGTGGAGAGTTTTACTGGCACAGGGCTGGGGTCATCACTCAGATGCATTCAAGGTTCCACTCTGCAGAGATGTGATTGACTGAATTAAGGGAAATAGCAGACTGTTTCTCATTCTGAATACAATGAATGAGATTTGAACAAAGCTGGACAGTGTACATGTAATTCCCAATTTGATTTCCTTTACTAAGCATTCCATTTTGGATTATAAAGGCACAAAAGAAGGCGGTGCAAAAACCAACAAACTGAAAAGGGATCATTTCAGCTTAATCCTGCTGTCAGCCATGAGGGGCGGACCATCATGGTTCAGGGCTCAGCCTTCCACCACAAGTCCTGCCTTCACACCTCAGTCATCTCTGCTTTTCCTAAGAAAATAAATACTTACTGGAAGCCATTGGTATCAGCGACAGACAGCTTTTTGCACACATGAAAAGTACATCAAACACTTAATTTTAAAACCGAGTACTAGTATTCTTGACCCTCTTCTAACAACCCATCTTTGGGAAGCTGGCTGCACCAACTAAAAGTGATAACAGTTTCCCACGTGTCCATGTAGAAATGGCGTTTTGCAGTAAAGCCATTTTGATATAAAAATATGTATTAGCATTCTTCTCTAGCTATAAACCTGGCTTGGTCTGACATTCCCTGAAGCCGATGGAGGTTTTCCATTGACTTATTTGAGGCTGAATCAGGACAGAGCTGAACGTGGACAGTTTGTTAAGGACTTGTATTTAGTAACTCTTCCTGCTATTTGCCACCAAATATACTCAGGTACTTGCCCAAATGTGGCCTTACTGCAGCCTGGAAGTGTTCCCATTGGGAATTACTCCTCTGAATCTGCTGTGGCTGGCTCCTTTGGTGCCACATAGGTAAATGCCCGAGTCTATAAGGAACGGTGCAGTCCGTTTGCCATGGTTAAATGCAGGTGTCAGTGTCCCCTATAGTGAGTTGGATGTTTGGTTTTCGGTTTGTTTGTTTGTTTGTTTTAATAATAAATTATTAGTAAGAATTAATTGCATTAGTAAGTGCTTAATACCTCACTAAAAAAAAAAAAAGGAAAAAAACCCTAAGCCACAATTAATCCCATTATACACAGTAGCAGACTAATGCTAATGCTTTCTTACGAATCCAGACTTCTCTCTCTCCTCCTGCTCTGTTCCAGGTCTCAACAACAGGCAGCCTTCATCTGCTTCTAATAAAGGGGAAAAAGCCTTATCCCTTCACCAGACAGCACTGCTAGGTCCACCACCAGCTTTTCAGCAGGGGGAAGACCTGTAATCTTTCCTTCTTCACTTCCCTATCTCAGCCATTTCTAGTAACGGGGCAACCCAAATTTCTTTTCATAATCTAAGTCTCACAGGAAAACATCACAAAGAAAAGCACGGCTTGAGCCTCTGGAAAATGCAAAAGCAAATCCAATCAGAAATTGCCTGGTTTAGGTTCATCCCAGTTCAGATACAAACAAGACAGAGAGACTATTTCAAAAAGTATTCAGTTACTTCAGATAAATAAAACTCTGCTTCTGTGATTGATGTGAGCTGAATAATCAGGCTGTTTATAGCAATGCATTTTACAGGTATCTTTGTCAATAAAACCAAAAGTGAATGTGAGTAGTAAACTGCAGACGAGTTGTGGTAAACATTTCCCAGACAGTGAGTAAAAGCACTTAATTCTCTTGAAAAACTTGAAACCCTTCCTTTGAGTTAACTTCTCTAATTATTCAGATAAGCAAAATTGAATTGACACTAATTACATAAACGTGGCTTAAAACTCCTAGAGATCCTAAAATGAGGGTAATATTGTAATGCAGTACAAAGTATAATGATAATTATTGCATTGGACACTGCACAATAATTAGTAGGTATGTATCAGGGTTTAAATACGAGAAGAATGTTATTCCTAAGATTTTAGCAATTTGTAGTCATCACAGTAACGCTATAAAACATGACTTAAATTTCCTGGTGAGCTTGGGTGAAAAACACCAGTTATTCTTAGCTGTTTGTCCGCAGAGCTCTGTCATATGAAAAGCAATTATTATTAATTGAGGTGGTGTAAGTAAGGAAGATGGGGGGAGGAAGGAGTCCCTACAAATGGCTCTCATGTTAGTGCATGGTTTGTTTATCTTCTCTCTCGCTCCCACTTTGAGCTGCGGAGTTGGGAGTGGGGGCTGGCAGCTGGCAGCTCATCATTACAGACGCACACTGTCCCATCTGCACTGCTTACGGTGGTGAGGTCGCATGGGGTTTTACCCAAACAGGCTCTCAGGGGTACAATAACATACCTCTTGATTTGGCTGTGAAGTTATACTTATTATTAATAGACAAGATAAGAGGCTAGGGCTCTATTCATCCACTTTAGTGCTAATTATTCAGTTTGATCTGAGCCGATTATGATACTGATAGATAACCACACCACATTTATAGCTATAGCAAGCAGTGGCCAAGAACTTTGGCTCATGCTGCTGTTTGGTTTATCTGATAGGAAGGGAGGAGAAAAAAAGAAGCTGCTCTGGTTGATTAGCAATGTGTTGCATGGGACCATTTATAATGAAGCATATCATTTAAATTTTCCTTTACAAATGAGTCCAACTCTCTTTGCAGGCTGCAGGCTCTGTTAATTGTCACAAACATTGCTTTTTTTTTTTTTTTTTTAAACATTATTAGCTCTTTGGCAGGATCTCCATTGTTGACTAAAAACTTGGCATGATCAGGGCTTGCTGAATAATTTAGGTTGTTGGCAGCTGGAGTAGGAGAACACACACATCTAGGCAGGCAGACGTGCTGCTTGAGCTCTTTATATAATAGCATTGTATACAAAGCAGAGTATAGTCAGCAATGACTTCTGTGTCTGTTTATAGGTAAACACTGATGTTAGTTTTACAGAAAAAAAATTGAGGGATACTTCAAACTGTATATAATATGAGAGACAGATGCACTGCTGATTGTTCAGATGACTCCCTTAATCTCTGACTTTCACGGAATATGATTACTGCAGATTCTGAGGAGCGGCACTTCAAGTATGTTTCTGTGCACTTTGGCACTTTGGGTCTTGCGTATAAACACCACTGCACATAATAATGATGCTGTGAGCTTAGCCAGAAAAAGAACTCCTCGCACTTTTCCTTTGTGCAGCAAATGGCTCCCAATTGTACTGTCAGTCACAGAGAAAATGTGCAGCTCGAGAGATGCCCATTTTGGAATTACATTTGTGTGCTGTATGAACTCCCATTTTTATCAAAGCATCTAGAAGAGAAGTAAAATACATAAAACCTGCGTGCATCCTGATGCAAGGCACCCAAGGCATTAATGATGAGGCTGGGTACATTTTTCCAAAAGAGTTCTCTCCCACAAAAATTCCTCCTATAAATAGTATGTGACATCTCTCAACATGCACTTCTTGTCTCATTCATGTACCTTTATGTTGTACTTAACTGTCATTATTGTGACACCTATAAGGTGGAGTCTGGACTTAAAGTTTGAGCAGTATTGAATGAACAGGAGAGAAATCGAAGTTAAATAAAACATGAGGGCCCAGCACTGGATGTTTATTATCCTTTTGTTTCATAAGCATTGCCTCTCTATTTTTCTGAGTTGCCATTCTCTTCCCAGGAAAGTCTTCTCCCTTCCAAGCTCCTCATTCCTTAATTCCACTTTAAATCCTTTGAGGCCCTGGGTTTCCCAGGCCTTTTTCTTTCTGCCCTCAAGCCTGCGTCCCTGGAGAGGGAGGACTCCACTAGAAAACGTCTCATGGATTTCTGTGACAGCCACTTGATGGGTATGATAGAACATAATGAGAAATGAATAAAACACTCTCCTAGCAGTCTCAACAGAGAGAATAACTGAGTTAGGCTGAGAGTGAACCGACTGTCTTCCTCCCCCACATGTATCCCAGTCCTGCAATCAGTGCTGAAGCACGAGGCGGGAAAGGTGGCTGCAAGGAGGCAGTGTACTCTCTTGACAATTTTCATGGTTATTAGCTAAAAAAGACCAAACACTCTTCAAACTGGAATTTCCCCCAATTACGCTGTGACACTTCTACGCTTAACAAGGAATAGCAGGGTGAATATTACCTAAGCACTATAATACAGACTCCATTTAGAGATGCACAGACCTACATGTTTCCCAGAGCAAGCATCTGATAACTGTCAGAGTGGTCTTCCTGCAACATGACAACCTTTGCGATCATTTGTGGGAAGCACTTATGAATTGTACCTAGTGTATGGCATTCCAATTATTATTTACTGTATAGATTTCACTACATAATAATAGCTAGCACAAATCCATGTATAAATGCACTATGCAGCTTGGAAGACTGCTGATGAACCCATCCATCATCATAAAGAATCTATTTTGTGAGACCGTGTTATGATTGCATACTTAAAAGATCATAAATAAATTACTTCACAAATACCTTTTTTTTATTTCCTAGAAAACTGCACAGACACCCCCATCATTTGTTAATGGATTTCTAAGAATTTCTTCTGTTCTATTAATTTGGGTTTTGTGCAGGAACTAACTGTTTATGTTCACCACTGATATGTTAAGGGACATATCAGCAATACCTACGTGTAGGTAAGAGGGAATGTATATGAAAGGCCCAATCCACCTCGACACTACAGCATGAACTTTACTCCAGGTATATAGAAAGTCCCAGTGACTTTAATCTGAATACTCTCCCTGACAAAGCTTAGTACATGCCAAAGTGCTTTGCTGGGTTGAGACCATATTTAGCAGCTGGTTGTAGTTACCTGTGTTGCAGCATAGGAAGTCAGTGGGCTCGGCAGCTGTTAGCAACTGATAGCAACTGACAGATTCTCTTCACAAAGAGTTTAGGGGTCTCCTTTCATGACAAAAAACTGAGGAAAATTTTTTTCCTAAGTTCAGAATTTTTGTAGGAAAATTTGTGGTTTAGATTATATTAAAATGAATAGATGTGAAGTAAGTCCTACACTGTCTTTAAATCAGTTTCTTAAAATGAATGTTTCTCCAGATTTTTTTCCCCATGAGTGTCATGTACTGAACATTTCTGCATGCAATTATTTATCATCATCATGTTTCCCCAGACAAAAAATGCAACTGTGCGCCCACAGTTTGAATTTTGCAACACAGGACCGATTCAATTTGCAGTCAGAAATATCTGAGTTTTCATACCTCAAAATATTTGGAAGTACTGAGATGCATAAGATTTGGGCTGGACGTTAAAAGATCAGGTCATCAGATAGTGTTGAAAATGTGCCCCACTATGTTTTGTAATTTAACATAAACTTAATATTTTCCAAAACAAATGGATGATAAATACTAATACAATGACAGAAATTGCCATTGGGCTGAGTTGCAGAGTAAAGCAATTACGTATTTCTCAAATTCAGAAACTTCACTGGTAAAACCAGGAACATATTTTTGTGCAAACTAATCTCTGGAGAAGAGCAAAGAAAGAAAATCATGGAAAGCCAATGACTGATGCACTTTCCCTAGTTCCTTTTCTCCCAGTAAAAAGCATATTTCTTCTAACGCAACACTGGCAGCTCTTATCTGTTTGAGCATGAGAGCCTCTAGAGCATGAGAACCTTTTAATAAAGAAGACTATTCTCTCGTTATAAATCATTTATTGGGTAAGAAGAGACTCTTACAGGATTAGCAGTGTTACTTAGTTTGATGAATCTCATAATGTTAGTTTTAACAACAGACCCATAAAAAGGTTGCTGCTCGTACTTCAGCCCAAACCACAGCAACTATATACAGGCACATGGCTACAAAATGTCCAGGATGAAGAACTAAAAAGGCTGGGGTTGATTAGCATTTACAAGAAACTTAACAACCAAGGGCTCTGTAATCTGTATTGGAGTAACACAATGTTGAGTTGATTTTCTATTTTTTAATGAGTACTCAACTATGATCCAAGTGTCACTGTGACAGAGATGTTTGATGTTGGGGTGGAATAGACTGAAAGCATCATTGACTGTGTCTGCTCTTTCATGTGTGTCTGCCACAGGAATGGTAGATAATGTTCCTTAAAATGAACTCTGACGTGAGTGCAGGGCAATATAGAATAACTTCTTAGATAGACCTCACACTTCAGATACAAATGAAGGACTTGTCTACACTACCCTGAAGTGTTTTTGGCAAAAGTATAGACAGGTTGCATGGGTAAATCTATTAGGTTTTGGTTTGGTTGTCATTGGGTTTTTTTCCTAATCACTATGTACATTAAGCCACTCCAGCACAAACATCCATATTTGACATCAGCACCAGGTGGCTATATATACACGTCAGTGGACCAGAGCTGGTTGAAAAAGGTATATTCTCACAGAAATCTTAATTTGAAATAAATGTCAGACTACAAGCATTGCTATAAGCTGCACTGCTAATATTTTAATTAATGGACTGGAGAAAGACATTTGCATGTCCATAACAGACTCCAAGCCGTGAAGGTGGAGAACAAAAGTGGACTTCACTGGAGAACAAGGTTAGATTTTTCTCTCACCTACCAATCCCTAGGGGTCTAAGGTCCCATTAGGGTTCACAGATATCTAGTCAGCATCATCAAGATGTCCTAGAAAGCTGCTCAGACAACCAGCCAGAAAGTCAGCTGAGCTGAACTACTGCTCCAGGTTCTACTGACTGCACTGGAGGGATCTCCATTGGCTATGACGGGAGACTTGACACTTCAGGGGAGCTCAGAGTGTATGTCTGTACCTAAACTAGAAGCACCTAATGTCAATGGTTGAACACCATCCCCAGCTTTAGCTATGTAAAAATTGCCTGGGATGAATCACCCTTTGTAATCTTTCACCCAGTGGTTAAGATGGCTACTGAAGCCACTGAACTGCAGGGTCTTAAAGACTTCTCTGCTTCAAGCAAGAAGTAGAAACGTGAATGGCCACCTCAAATGCACCAGTAGCTAATTATAAGACTGGCTAATAAGATGGCTGCAGCAACTGCATATTTAAATAACATACAGTTTGAGGGCCTAAGAAAGGGAGTAACCATGAACCCCAGAGATGACCTTCAGAGGTGAATCTCCTCAGGGATAAGAGGGTATGACACAAACTATCATTCTGCAAAGCACGTCAATCTCTTCTGGCTTTTTGGACTTGTCTTGCAATCATGCTCACTAATAAGACTTTGGAAGTGCTGAAAAAAAAGATGTCAACATGACTGAAGTTTTTCAACAGAAATTCTTTGTCAAGTTAGTGAATAATTCTGCACCACTGAAGCAACATTTTTAGTGAACAGAATTATTTCTTTCTCCTTCTCCAAAGTCACCCATCTTTATTGATTTTTCTCTTCCTACTCCACCTTCTACTTCTGCTCTTTTATGGTGGCTGTGGCTAAAATAACTTCGTACCTGATGGCAAAATTTACCATTTAATTTCAGAGTTTAAAGCAAGGCTGTTTCCAAATCAGTGCTAGACTTGGGGAGGTGTTTCAGAAAATTCTTATTCTTCTAAAGTAGTTTGTTCTTCTCTAGACAAATTTCGCAGTCTGCAAATTTTTGCTACAGCATGACAAAATCATTTTCTCTCTTTAGCTCATCTAAATTGAATAGTTTGGGTAGTGAAACTTTTGATGCACAGGCCAGAGTAGCACTTCAGGGAACAACTGTAGATCTGGCCAACAAGTGGAGTTCCTTGTTCACAAGAACCATTTAGGAGCTGGTCTTATTTGTGTATGAGGTTAAGGGCAGGAGAAGGGGTTACTACTATTTTATAGTGGTCTGGATTGGGGAGAAACTGAAATATTTAGAAATTTTAAATGAACAGGGAATCACAGGGGTCTGAACAGCATGATGTGCAGTATGTGTGGTAGTAGTTTTCCAGAAGTGGTAATTAGGTCTAGAGCCAGAGCTGTGAATGTATAATAGAATTAAGTCTAATAAAAGACACTAGCAATTGCATCCAAACAGAAAAACAAAACAAAACAAAACAAAACAAAACAAAAGAAGGCAGAAATATACTCCCTGTTTTCATTGTGCTGGATAGAGTCCAGTATTACAAAACAGCAGGCTGATCTCAGAGGCCAGTCTGCTGCAGAAAAACTGCAAACTGTGCTCATCATGCCTTGCTAAGGAAAAGAAAATAAATAAGGTATTGCTAGCAGTTCAAAGGCTATGTTTTTTTGTTTGTTTATTATTATTATTTTCCCTTTTACATCCTTTCATGAAGGACCTTGACATGCTTAACTTAGACTGAAATTAATGTAAGAGTGAGGATTCAGGGTAGCTCATGGGTTCAGGACCTAGTTAAATAAAACACGCTTTTCATATCCTTTCTCCCTCTCTTTGATAATAATACTTAAATAGACAATCTGTCATGACACAAATGTTACCTATAAAAAAGTCACACTACGTCAACACACACCACACAGTTAATACTGTTATTTAACTCTCCTGCATATAAGGAAAAGCTCTAGAAACTATAGTTCTAGAAACAGGTTCAAGGTGAAGATAGAAAACACGCTTTTGAGAAACCAGCTTCCCTCATGCCTGCCCTTTTTCCAGTAACAAATGGCACGTGCAAAGGCTGAGATAGCAATAGGCCTTGTGCCTGAGTAGTATGGTTGCTAAACTTTGCTAAAATCTTGACAAAAAAATTGCAACTGTCCAGTTGAAATTGGTGATCAGACATTTGGTTTGTGTTGACCTCAGCTGTCACATCATTGCTTTCTCTCTCGCCCCTTGCCCCTGTGTTATCAACTCATAGAATCATTGCAGGGTTTAAGTGTTTAGGAGCTGACAAAAGATTGTACCAGCAATCTTAGACAGCAGTGGTGTGTATTTATCTGTATACCAACTTTACCTAACGCAGATAACTGTAGCTCCAATTTCAAGTTTTCTTGGCTGTTAAATAGGGGATGATTCTCTGTAAGTCAAAGCATCGGTCAAAATATGAATGATGCATTATTTTGGTGTGGATATGAGCTGAAGATTGTATCAAATATCTGGAAAATAACCAGTGCTTTACGTCAAATAAGCACACAATTGTCAAGGAAGGCAAATCACAACATTAATGATGGGAATGGTCACACCGACCACCCAGAGAAGAAAGTCTCTCCTTGTGCTTTAGATTCTGCTTCCTCTCTTCCTTTTATTCACTGACTCCTTTTCTTCACCTCCTGTCTCTAACTGCAATAGTTTTGCCATGTATGTAGCAGACAGACCTTAATTTAAACAAAAGGCTGCACTGACTCCAACTGAACATGCTGCTTAGATTAATTGGGACAGAAACAAACCCCATCCAATCCAGATCCTGTGCTCCATTTTGTCCCGTCTTTGAAATGAAGGTTCTCTTTGCTCTTTGTTATTCTCCATGCGATACCAGACAGAGGGGGGGAGAATAAAGAAGTGAGTGGGGATCAGGGGAGGACACTCCCTTCCCCTCATCTTCCATGTGCAATGTTGTAGTCTTGCTACTCTTAAAGCTTTCTCCCCTGTGTGCCTACACACTTTATTCTCCGCTTTCTTTACTCAGAACTAAATCACTAGGCAATCTACAGCATATCCTGATGATGGGTAGTCTTTCAGCTGGTCTTGGGCACTGGTTTCAGAGCAGAGCAAACTGCTAGCAGCAAAATGCTTGAACTCCTGGGTTTTGAAGTTTCAGGCTCCCTATCAAAGCAGCAGATATTAATCATCTGCTACGAGACTTTCAGCAGAAGGCATACAATTTTCCCAGTGGTATCTTCCTTTTAAAGAAAGTGTAAGAAGAGTAAAAAATAATTTCAAAAGATTTAGGATTGAAGAAAATAGCTAGATCCCAATGGATACAGAAAAACAGAAAAGTAAAAAGTTTTTTAAAGGCTGAAAAGCAAGCTACTCTTTAAGTCCTGTAAGTTTTCTATTTTATTTTATTAAAGGGACTAAGTAGCCAGAGTCTTAGAGCTCCCACTCTTGGCTTCCCATTCAGGTGCAGACGCAGGCTGTTTCTCAGAAGCTCCCTGCACATTTGCCATTTGTGGGCATTTCTCCACTAGTTCTCATGTTTTATGAATCTTGATCCTTTCTTGTTCTTGCTGCAAATCATACCATCATCTGGATAAAGTGAGTTTCAAGATATGAGACTTAAAAGAGTATGGGTAGGCATAAATACAAAAAATGTAAGGTGTGTGCTATGAACAGCAGAGAGACTCTATTTAAAGATATTATAGATCATAATTTTAAGGGATGGAGATATTGCTACTGTTATGGAAATTGGTGTATCTTTCGGAAATTCTCATCCTGTTCACACCAGTTCAGGTATATCCCTTAGATAGATAAATGATGCTGTATAACCCTTTAAACACCTTTCAGTTGATACAGGCACCACTTTTTGTACAAATCAAAATACTGTCTTCGGGGGGGGAGTGGTATGTATCTTTACTGCATTCAATTCACTGAACAAAGACTTAAAGAAATATAGCAACTTCCTTCCTTCCTTCACAGCAGAACACAATACTGCGTAAAGTTAAAACATGGATCTGATTTATTTTCTTCCTCCATGCTATAGTAACTCAAAAGTAACTCTTGAAAGTCCATAGGCAATTACTGATTCAAATCTTTATAACTGTAATCAGATTCTGGACCAATTAAATTATTCAAAAATTAAACTATAAACTCTTTCTGTGCAAGAGTCAGAAAGAGAGATGTCTGCTCTGCAATGTCTCTAGCAGAACTAATTAGAGTCAGATTTTTACTTGTTTGTTATAAATCTATTATTCACTACAAATCTGCAGAATTAACTACAGTACATGAAAAATAGTGAGCCTTGTTTGTAGTTTGGCTCAAAAAGGTTTGAAAAAATCTCTCCTGTGCAATTGCTCAGTTTTATCTTGGAACACCAGAAGGCATCAAGCTAATATCCCTGGTTTTATCACAGAAAAAAATTGCTATATTGTGAGTTTTATCAGTATGCTTTTTGAAGTAACCAGGTGTTATGGCATTTTGCCCAATTAACCCATGATAGTACCAGAATCAATCTGAAATTGTTCTGGATTTTTCCTCATGTTATTAACATAAAGTCTTGGTGTTTGGGTCTTTGGAAAGTTTTTGTTGCCCTTTTACACATTTCTATGAATGACATTGAAGTCAGTTCCCAACACTTACAATGGAAAAAACAAGGTTAGCTTCTGATCACCATTACTGCAAGACACGTTAGGAGCATTTCTATCAGTCAGTAGATCATCAACAAAATGTCTGAATCCAGACCTTTATGATTTTAAGGAGAAATATGGAAACCTGGCTGAAGTGCCATGTGTGTAAATGGTCCTATGTTGTGCTTGCTCCAGTTTTAGTGCTTGGCTTTGAAGTGAAAAAGAAAGTTGAAAGTTCATGGAAAAATTTGTCATGTTCCACAGAAAACAAGTGTCAGGTGAAATCCAGCAAGTCACAGCAGTAAATGTGTCCGCTACAGGAAAATAAACTGTGAAAAGTTATTTAAAAGCAGTGTTTAAGCCTTTCCAAATTCAATATGCATTGAACAAGCAAGAGCACCAGGCCATAGAGTACTAATAAACTTCTGATGCTCCCACCCAAGCCTGAGTCACTCTGGCCTTTTGCATTTGAATGCATCATGTTTATGACGCTGCTGTAAACCTTGGACCTCAATTACTACATGATAACAGGTTTTTATTGCATTACCCTTTCCAGACCTGAGAGCTTGGATTTCCCTGCACTTAGCCACTGGGACACAGCTGGGAGACGGTCTGCATAACCAATTAGTAGATTACTTCTGAAAATATATATTCTTTGCCACAGAGGCCTAAAAATGATCCATCAGCTCTGGCTACCTGCTGCCGCCACTTGAGAGGAGGGAGCGAGAAAAGATTTGGCTACATCTTTATAATTGCATAAACAATGCATCATTCACTTGACAAACTATATTAATAGCACCCTAGAGGGCATGCTCTGAACATGCAAAATGTTGCAAAGCACTTGTATTTTATGGCAAATCTTTTTAATTTTTCAGTTAAAATGATAATAAATATTGATTTTTCCATGCACCATTACTGTATCTAGAACACTTCCTGGCAGTGTCTGTGAAATTTATTTAAGTCATTTGGTTTGAGTTTTTAGGCATCAACTGTATCATATCAAAACACGAAAGTTGCTTTCCCAGAATCCTGGCTTGTGTGTTGTACCCAGGATTCCTAAGGAAATACTTTATTTTTCCCTCTGTTGTTCCTCGCTTTTATGAAGCAGGTCTGATTTTAGGGTTAGCTGTGGAAGAGAAACCACCAGGGATCTATCAGCAGAGATT
Organism: Pelecanus crispus; assembly: GCF_030463565.1. Lineage (NCBI taxonomy): Eukaryota > Metazoa > Chordata > Aves > Pelecaniformes > Pelecanidae > Pelecanus > Pelecanus crispus. Next base: position 147,771,928 of record NC_134644.1, on the reverse strand, counting down.
TCTGGCATGCAAGGATAAAGTGTTCTCCCACAGAAAGAAGTTTTTGGAACAGAGGAAGCACGAGAAACAGTAAGAGTGTGATCCAATATATGGCACTTTGGACGAGATTATGGAGACTTTGTCCAGCTGGGTGATACCTCTGAAAGAATTTCATCTGTACTACCCCTCTTCCCCAACCTTCAAATAGTGAATAATAAAGCTTACCTCACTTGTAAACCCCTTGGAGACCGGGGGATCGCAAGCATTAAAGCTGAGAGACCGTGTTTCTTGTAGGTATTTAATGCTCTGTTGGTTCCAGTATCACTTCAAATCCTTCTGGCACCGAGGCCTAGAAGTTATTACTAATAATGATTATCATATGAGACAAACCAATTCTGAGAGGAACCGAGGGAGACAACTGGCCCAAATAGCACTCAACACCGCACCTCTCCCCAGGTTTGAAAAGCTGTGACGTAAGTCCCTGAGCTCTCGCCTGCCCCCGACATGTTAATTTTGTTTTGTTCTTGGAACGAGGAACAGAATCCCCAAATTTCTGTTGCCCCAGGCAGAAAGGGGTGGGGGAAAAGAGTAAAGGACAGAGGACTGAGAAGTCCAGAAGTTGAATGAAAGGAAGAAATAGGGTTGGCTGTGCAACACCCCGTCATGTTTGGGACAGGCAGCACTGCACGTGTGCATGAAATCAGCCCCACAGGCTGGGACACAGCGGCACCGGCGCACATTCCCCATCCAGCAGACTCGCTGTGACTCTGGTCTTCTCAAACAGGCTGGAATTACCATCCATCTCAAGACCACCTGTGTAGCACATGCTCTGCAGGCCAGCGTTCCTGGGATCTGCGCAATCGCCTCTACATGTGCTGGAGGCATCATCTGCATGTGGGCAGAGACACGTATAAAGTTTCCTATCCTGTTCCAAATGGATTGCCAGATGTCCAGAAATCCCTGACAGTCATCCAAAATCTCCAAACTCCACCCAGACAGAACTGCCAGGTGGAAAAAGTAGAAGTATCCAAGAAAACTCAGATGATAGCCTAGAAAAAAAAAAGAGCTGTCTGGCAGGAGAGCAGGGAAGAAGAAACAGAGAAATGTAGAGACGAGAAGGGAATGGGAGGAATGGGAAATACAAAGTTTTAGAAAAGAATAAACACAGTTTGGATAAGAAGTCAAATACTTTGGCTCTAAACCAAACCTTACATTTAAACATAAAGAGGTTATATCAGTAGCATGAAGGCCCAAATAAAACAGCTCAGAAAGTAATGGAAATAACCAGATAAGAAATCAGTCATCATCTGTGTAGGTTTTTATTTGAAAAACATATAGGAGCAGATTAAAGCATAAAAATTGCAGATGGTCAATATTACATCACCAGCAGCCAAAGCAATATTTCTTCCTTCCTTCCTTCCACTGAACCAGAGCTTCACCTCCCACATCTTAATGTGTAAACTTTACTGTCAGAGGAGCTGGCTGAACAAGCAGAAGCCAAGGATTTCCACAAATAATTAAAGCATAAAAAATAAATAATAAATGATAGCTGCCAGAGAATATTCTCTCTTCTGCAGATATGGAGAGAAGGTACACAGGAGACCTAAGATAATCAAACATGCTGTTTTTTTCAAGTCACAAACTCATTTTGCTTTCTCCATTCCCACTCCCATATATTCATCACATGTTTCACTGATTCTATAACTACATAGAGCTGGACCCCAGGAGGGTCCAACTCTGCCCTCCTTTTGCTAAGCAACGCTTATGTGAACAATCACAGTGTCTATAGTGGGATGATTCTCACGAGTAAATTACTAGCCAATGTCAGAAAAAAATGCAGAATCCTGTGATGTGTGCATTGTTTCTGCTGAAGAAATAAGGCACATGAATGCTAAATTAGGAAGAACTTGAAATTCTCACATTTTTGTTATATGGGGATGTGCAAATAAGGCAGAAAAATCTTCTAGTTACTCTTTTCTGTTATTTTGTTCTGTTTGGGCTTTAAGTTCAACATAAACCTACAAGGTGGAAAAGGCCAAAAGAGAAGTCATTTGCAGACCTTTATAAATATTTAGGGAGGAAAAATCAATCTCCAGGACTGAGTCATTCTGTTTTCCTTGGGAAAGATATTTAGAGCCTTCCTTCACTTTAGAGCATATTTTCTATTCTTGATTTAAAGCATGCCTGCACTTGAATATGATACAGTCCTACATAACATGTTCTTATGTTGATTTTTTTCTACTGGACCCTTGCCTCTTTCAGCACACAGGATAGACAATGTACTGGGGAGACATCAGCTGCAAAGGTCATTATTTTTAATAGATTCCCTGAATCATCTGGAGCAAAAATAAGGTGTTTAGTGAATAAAACAAATGACTTCAGGAAAATGACTTGAAGTCCAACATTTCCTAATATTTAAGTGCTATATAGTGCAATTTTCACTTTTTAGATCAGTTTGCACGTGTGTTGTATAATTCCTGAGGTTCGTAACAAAGCATATTAAAAATCAGAAATCCCATTTCTGATATACAGCACATCTCCTCTGCCGTGCTGCACACCACCAGGAGTGGGATTCTCACTGAGCTCTGCAAGGAGGGAGTAACTTACAAACACAACAGGTCTCTGAGAAACAGTACCACCGGGGAAGCAACCCTTGGCCAGCAGGTTTCACTGATACTGGTGGAAGACGAAAGTGAGATTCAGGGGTCTTGCCTTCTGTTTGGGGCTTTTGAAAGGAGTCTGCTCAAAAAGACAGAGACCCTGTTGCTGACACTCCCAAGTGATCCTTTATGCTCACCCCAACACTTCCAGTTTGTCCCAGGCTCCGTTTTGCTCTTTTCCCCCTCCTGGCTCTTTCTCCACTTCTACTTTCACCACTTGTGTTTTCCCAGATTCTCTCTGTAGACATTTGAACCAAATGTGTCTCCTCGTGAGCTCTAGTTTTACCCATCAGACCTTTCCCATGTCCTCTCCCAGTCTTCCCATGCTCTGCTCACCTAGCCAGATCCTAATTGAATTTTCATTTTACTTAGCATTCTTCTTTAGTCTGGTTTCAGGTGCTCTTTCCCCTCTGAAACCTTAGACCCAGTAACTCTCAGTCTCCATATGCCTCCTTTTTTCTGCAACTAGACTCAGTTTTCTCTCCTGCCCTACCCCGTGTTCTCCACTTGCCAGCTAGCTGCATTTCTTCTTAGCCTCCTCTTTGCTGCCCCAGCCCACTCTCTGTTTCAGTTTCTTTAAATACACCTCTCATCTTCAGATCCTTCTGCCCCACTTCAACATCCCCCATCATGTCCTAATCTGCATTTCTTGACACATCAAGACAAGATGTAGCTTGTCTCCTTTAAGTTTGAATGAGGAAGTAGTCCTGCTCTCCACTTGGCACCGGTACAGGAGGACCAGCACTGAAAGGACAAAGGCAATCTGCTCGTTGTTGGTACCTCTCCAGGGTCAGACTCAATGTAACACAGCCCAGAGCTGAGCCACAGAAAAGGGCGTTTTCACCCGGGGATGGGTGCGTTTGGACTGATATTTCAGCTGTTGAAATATTAGCTGTGAAAAGTCTGCTGATAACGAGGAAACCAGACTCTTTTCAAAAGTTTGTGCAGTTGGAGGGTCCTTGGCAAATATTAATTAGGAACAATAAAATGTATTGTCAAAAGCACATTTCCTTGCCCAGTTTCTAAGTTCCTAGTATCAGCATCCTAGAGCATGCCAAAGAAAAGCCTGAAAATGTTATTCAACAAGTTCATCATCTTCAACAAATGTTACTTCTATTTAACTTCCAGTTTTAAGGGGAGAATTATTCCACAATAATGATAGGAAACAGTTATTTGGGGCTACCTAGGATACCAGTCAACCCCTCTGGAAAGAAGCCTTCATTTTTTAACCAGGCCTCTTCAGAGGTGCCTATGCAGGAGCATTTAGTACCACACATGCACCCATACAAACGTGTTCTGGAGTGGGCCTTAATTTTCCAGTGTTGCTTTGTGGATTTTAGGGCTTTACATGATTTAGTGAAGATGGATGCACATGACCTAACTTTAGCTGTTTCAAATCAAGTCTGTAAGACAGTTACCTATGTTTTCTCTGTAGTTAAAAAAAGACAGAGATAAGGGCTTCTTCCAGGAGCAATTTATCCCATTTTAAAATAGGTGCCCAAAAGCTGGTTGAAATGTTGGGACCATCCCTGCTAGCTGTCATCAGCATTGACATTGGCTTCAGGTGACCGTGGAACTGAAATGCAAGCATCAGGAGATCAGTGAGGTGATGAAGTGGTCTGCTAGAAGCCCTGGGACTGCATGGGGAATGCAGATTTAGCCTAGACTTGAAAACTCACCTTTTGATAGCTGAAGTTCACCAAGCACCACATTATCAAAAGTCACCAGAAGTCTAAGCATGGAGAAAGATGAGATTTTGCCTACTTACCACCTGTCTCGTACCTGGGTACCTTGGAAAATGTAGTACTGAGACCCAGGTTCAAGAGCCCATGAAATCAGTGGTGAAAACTCCTCTTGCTTTAAATGGACTCTGGTCCTCCATCATCAAAGGAAACCATGCTTGGTTTAGGGCTAAAAAAATGTATTTTTATATCAGAATTTTTCAGAGTTCAGTCCCAGATGGTTAATTAATGAAAAAAAATGAATGTCTCTATTACTTTTTCTCTCCTTCCTTCCAGGAGGCACAAGTGCAGTTTAAATTCTGGAGAAATAAAGAAAAATTAATTAAAAAATAAAATATGTCTCAAACTGGCTTAACTATTAGCTGCTTGTTGTGAATGAACTGCCTCTGTTCTCCTATTTTCCATCAGCTGCTGAGACCACCTGAGCTATTCAAGCAGTGATTTAAACATCTGGGTGCTGCAGCAAGCACCTCCTCACTGAAGGTCCACTGGTCTGAAATTCCTTCCTCATTTCCATTCTGAGGAAGTCTGAGTGAGTTGACCTTCAGGGCACACTGTAAAGCTTAGTAAATAGATGAACTTCAAATAGACTCAAATAGATGGACTCTGGAGAAGGCGTTTTGTGGTGGTAGGTTATACTGGTATAAGATGGCCCAAGGCACTTGCAGGAAAGAAGTGCAGACTGAAATGCAGGCCATGAGGGCTGGGGAGGGCATGTGGCTGGGAAAGTGATACTGTCTGTCTCTGTCAACACAGACCCTATGCAGTCATGGCTGTACATATATATATTCTGTCCTGTGCACAGAAAGGCCAGCAAATGTGAATCTGACTGGCTTTCTGTATAAGCCCTAGGACTCTATTCATTGTCTCACATATTGCATTGCTTCCCAGGCCAAGAGTCTAATTTTCCCACCTGCACCTCAGTCTCATTTGGCATGCTGTACAACCTACAGCAACCTACAACATTCCTCTACTTAAAGAGGAAATTCTCCATCTTTCTTATCTGCCTTCTAGATAATCAGCATCTTCTCTTTTTGTAGTTTCACTCTAGCTGGCTTTTTACATATGGCTAGTAAGACCACTCCCTTCTTAGGTATTCATCCTTACTGGGGTTATTTAAGAGAGGTTGAAGTGCACAGCACTGTCTCAGCTGTTTATCATTCAATCTCCCTGTTTGAGCAACATGTTACTTATGTCACCCATGGGAATCTGCAGAAGAATAATTTAGAAATTACTCACCAGAGAAACACTCCCCCATCCAGTTTCTCAGTGGATGGACAATGCCTTAAAGAACTCTGATCTGACAGAAACAAGTAATCCCAGGAGACACAAAATTAATGAAGCTGCTTTCTGGTGCTTGTGTGCAGGGTAATATCCGATATTTACTAGGACACAAAGACCAGTTTAAGCTTCTCTTGGGTTTTATAACATCTCCATGTAAATTCTTTGATATCGAGTACAGGTGAGTTCACCCTGCAACTTTTCCTTTAGTAGAGGCACTGATATGGCCTTTTTCTTCATCCTGGCTACCTACCTAACTTTATATTCGATTCATATACATATATAAAAGTTTTAATGAAACTTGTCAGTTCTTACGGTACTTCACACCTCAAGCCATTTATCAAATTTGTCTGAAATTGAGTCAGTGGAGCCAGCAGTTAGAAAGGTGGACATGCACACAACATGACTCCATAAGCGCCATTTCTTAGGAAATCAATCTGAAAATAGCAGGTAACACCAATGTCTGGCATGATACCAAATGCCTTCTATCTAGTGCTGTCCTCTTTCTTCTACCACTGAACATATGCCCTATAAAGGAAAATCATCCTTCCTCCTCCATAAATCTGTATGTTGTAATGAGGCCATCTTTAGTGGGAGCTCCGAATCCTATAATGTCCCAGTTTGGTCCAAGTGCGGTGGTTTCAGAGAACCATGCTCTTGTCCACATCATTGCTATGTTTTTCCTAGGACTTAATGTCCGCACACCATGCAGAATTAACAAACACTGATAATACTGTTCTGATGCCACATGAAAGAAAATACCTCTTTAGGCTTTCTTTTAATGTGAGCACTGTCCTAGTTTCATCATATGATAACCAGCACTGTCATAACAAGATAAGCAAAACGACTATCAGCCTTTTTTGCTACAGAAGTAGGATGAGTATGAAAAAGCCTACACAAAAAGTCACAAAATGGCTTTTTTGCACTTCTGCTGATGTTTGCGTGGCTAGCTGCCAATGGCTGAACCCCTTAGCACAGATACTGAAAAGCTTTATGGTTCTCTCATTGCGTCTAGAAGCTGCCACTGATCCTCCTTCCAGGCTTTGCATGAGATCAGGAGGTAAATGGTACGCTCTCATGTACCAGCAAAGGAAATGGCTGGCCTCATCCTTCCGAGGACTGCACAGTTGTGCCTCTTCCCTTTTGCTGGCTTCAGCATGCAAAGGATGGAGACTCATTCAGCTGAAAAACAATCTTTTTTCCCCCCTAGTTAGTCTTTAACTGGATGAGCTCCTCGATCCCCGTACCTGAGTGCATGCACGCGGGGAGCCCCAGAGCCCACAGCAGAGGGCATGGGGTGAGGCCCCAGGTAAGGATGCAAAGGCAATAGGCAATTAAGGTCTGTTAATGCACTCGGCACCTGAGAGTAGCCTTTCCATTTTTGTTTAAATAACTGTCAACATGCACCCAAATTTTAACCACTGCTGTTTAACCACTGCTGTCTTTCTTGTGCAGTATCATCTGCAGTTAATTGCAGGGTGTTTAATTCTGCCTCCTTCATCCTCAGTAGGAAGATATGGAAGTCATAATTATTGGACGGGGCACGGAGTCAGGCCTCTATCACTGCCGAAGGGCCAGGTGGACATGTGTTGTGAGACCCTTCAGCAAAATGACATGACATTAGGGGTCTGATTCAGAAAAGCCTGCCAGGAAGAATGACTTTTTGTCACAAGCACAAGGTGTCCACCTGAAGGTTATGAATGAATAGGCTGATTTTTTTTTTTTTCTTTTTCAAAGAAACAGGTGTAGTAATGATTGTCAGGACAAGAGCTGACAAACATCTAAGTCTCCGCATGTGTTAAACAGGAGACAACACAACACTTTTACTGATGGTGTGGTGAGCAAAGTATCACTCCGGTCACTGGATTCAGACACTCACCCTGTAAGGCCCTGAAACTTGCTGGAGCGGCATTCCCTGACAAAGTGACCTTTTTGTATATTATTTTTTACTGCATAGTTTGCACTTTGTTGACTTGGCTGGGCACCTGCTGTAAACTGCAAATATGTTCCTGTCATCTTGGCTGAAAACAAAAACAGTGAATAGTGTAGTTCTTTGGTGGACCGCAGCTAGCAAAATGCAAAAGTACCTGTGCAAAATGCTGAGGTAAATCTTCCTGTCCCATAACCTTTCCCAGCTTTGACCATGGGCTGTGAGCAATTTCCAGTCATCTACATGGGGCCACTGTTAGTTTTTCTTTTAAACAGCAATTGTTCCCGAATACACAGAACAGAAGATTTCTCCGCTAGCTGATCCCTTAGCATTTTGTCCTGCATGGTACCAAATTCACATGCTCTTAGAGCAGCCGAGTAACTGTGTATAGGCTCATTTATACCCTGTGGTCCACTTCTTGTGTTTGTGACATTCTCCAAAACCATTAACCATCATTTAAAAGTGTTGCCACAGTGTTTTCAGTGCAATTGTGTACTCTGTGTCAGCCTCTGTAGCTACAGCTGGGTGAGTGTACAGTAAATTCTTTGTCTTTCTACCCCTAAGTAATGCAATAAAATAGCTTTCTTGTCTCTCAGTTAAATATTCATCTCCTCTGGTAGCTGAGTAAGTAAGATTGAAATACCTTTTGCTATTGTCTACACAACTTAGCAGAGGCAGAAGCCCCAGGTACAACATAATTATATCTTTGGGTTTGGAGGGAAGTAATTTTTGGAGGAAAAATAACGACCTTTGATCCTGAAACAAATGTCTTCCATCTTTCATTAGAGTATGTACTGGGAATATACCTAACCTGAAGGGAAAAAAAAAACCCTGCTTTATCAGAATTATTATAAGAAGTCCCTTGCAAACAGAGAGCCGAGTTCTCTGCTTCTGGTATTTTTTGCACTGAGAGATCATCATTTGAGACTGGCTTTGTATTTATAGGGAAGAAAGTCTGTACTTCAAACAGTTTCATTAGAGCAGGGTGCCGGTGAGACACTTGGGTGCTCAGGTTATCTCAGAATTGCCACAATAACTGTCTTGTAGAGCACATGTACAGTCACCTTCAGGATCCAAAGGGCCACAGAAAATCCATTTAAAATACTGAAAATTTAAGAGTTTATTTTAAAAGTATGAAGAATTAAACAGACCTTCATTTCTTTAAGAAATGGAGACAATAAATCCATTCTGATAACATTCTTCAGTGCTTTTAAAAATGGGTAATTAGTGGTTTTTAAAAATGAATCCCACTCTTCAGAACAAAGGCATTGGCATTTTGGATTTCTGGTGAAACCAGCACTCCCGTTTTCAACCAGTTCCAGATGCAATTCATGTCTCAGTTCAGGGAAAGCACCTCCTTTGCAGAAAGCATCTCACAGTAAGCCAAGTACTTTCTTAAAACCAGGAGATGCTCGTTGTTGGATACTATCCCAGATCAGATCCCTGCTTCATAAATAGTGTTTAAATTTAGTCTGTTTTTAAGTTCAAATTAGCTAAAGATATCTAAGGACTTAATTTAATACTGATTAATGTTCAAAATTCAGCTCTGCATTGGGATTTTTTTATTCTCTTCAAAAATTTTAGTTTAAGATTCTTATTTGGGTTCTACAAGGTATTTTTTGTGGTTCACAGAAGTCTCACCAATGGATCAGAGCACTACTTTGTGAAGCACAGTAAAATCTCACATTAAAAAGCTTGATTTCTGCCCATACCAGCCTACACTCCATACAGAAAAGACTATCTGGTTAAACAAATTGATGAGAAAATGCAATGAGATCTCGCTCCAACTGCTAACCAGTGACCAGAGCACCGCAGCAGCTGAGACAATGTGAAGCTTTGACAGAAAGAGCTCAACTGGACTGGACTGTGCCTAGAACTGGTTTCTCCAAAATGTAGCAATATTTGGGTCAATATCATCCCAAGAAGACTTTGTAGACAGCCTGCCGTAGTAGGCAGCACTGTCTCAGGCGTATCTATATGCAAAAAGAAATCATGTAATTTCCTAAAGAAGCAAGAAGTTAAAGATAAACAAATGAAAGGGTTCATTTTTAATTTCAGTGTAAGGTTACACAATCCCAGACTAATTAGCTTTCCTGCTACAATCTGGAGTTCATCAGTTGAAACAAAAAGGGAAGAAGAAGAGGAACTGCCTTTCTGAGCCAGCAAGATGCTGCAGTTAGGGAAAAAGGCAAGTGAGATCCTACATGTGTCAGGTGAAGTATTTCCACTGGAGATAGGAAAGCTTTCGTGCCCTTGTGCAAGGCACCAGCAAGGCCTCATCTGAAATACAGCATGGCCATACTGGCCATCCATGTGCAAGATTGATGTGCCTTGGCTGGAACTGTTTCAAAAAACAGCTATGGGGATAGTGGGGAGAAAAAAGAGCCTATCTCAAAGAAGAGAAATTAAAGTATTTTGTTTGTCAGCCTATCAAAACACAGCCTGAAAGGAGATGTGAGTTCTATTTACTATGGAATAAACATCAGGCAGGGATAAGAACTATTTAAAGAAAGAACAGTGTTAGGCCAAAAACAGCTTGATATAATCTAGCCAAGGATAAATTTAGACTGGAAATAGGAAAAATTCTAACCATAAAACCAATGAGGTTCTGGAACAGCTTTCCATGGGAAATAGGATCAGAAAAAATCCAAATAAATTTTAAGATGCTGTTTTTCAGTTTATACAAGTTCAGCAGAATTGTCTATTCAGTTATCCAGTCCTAAATTCCTCTGTTCCTAAAATTTTAGAGACTTGCTAAGATAATAGCATAATCAACACATGAAGCATTAGGATCCAGAGATTGCATCCAATGTCACCCACAAGCAAAATCCCTGGCAATGTCAACATTGTGTTATTATCTATTTGTTGACTTCAAGCTGGACCCTTTTTGTGTCTAAGTCTCCCAGGTTCAGAACAACCTGTCTAACCACAACAATTAAGGTTAGAATTTAAATGAAGAATTAAAATGAATTGAGAAAGAAGATACTTAGTTTAAAAGCAAAATGGTGTTTTTTCACATTGAGAATCCGAGTCCCACATCAGAAATGTTCCCTTTACAGCACATACACCAAAATATGCTTTCCCTCTTTTTATAGTACATAAGAATGAATTCTTCCTCATAGACACTGATAAGTCCCAGAGCCTGAGAAGAACTGGAGCTGTATCTCATTTTCTCTTCATTCTCTCCATTTTCCTTTCCTTCCTTGTCTTTCTTGGCACCCTTAGACACAAGACACAAATATACATCGGACTGCCCAGAAACCTTGTTCTGGGGTGGCAGCAGGATCGCAGCAGCATGCTGCTGGGGGGGATGCTCCCCGCACCCTCCCCTCGCCCCCCGGCTCCGCAGCTGAGAGGAGGGCTTCAGGAGCTGCAGCACCTCACCTCTTACTGCTCTCATTTTCTCATCCTCTTACCATCCATCATCAGTCCCAAGAAACACATGCACTGCTGTCTGAAAAACTTTTGTCGCTTTGAAAGCTACTCATGAGCTATTTTTTTTTCTTATAAGGGCCTTGAAAACATACAATAGTCATGATGTCTTTTCTTTTACTATTAATCTGTCCACAGGAGCCGATTTCTGTACATTTCTGCATGTGTTTTAATTCTCCTGTGAACTAGGAGAAGAGCTGTATTGAAATTTCTGTCCAAAATTTAAATCCCAAGCTTGTTGGTAGAGTGGAGCCTCTGACAGCAGGAAGGCCACGTTTGCACCGTGCTGTCTTTATGGCAGACCCTCCAACAGGACGGCAGAGGACAGACCAAGGAAAAACAATGTTAAAAGGCACTGAGCAGGGTAAAAGGAAAAACAAAAATAGTACTAGAGGATTCTTTATTAAATCTCTACCAGTCTTGGGGAAAAGCCAGAGAAGCTGAAAGCTGAAGAAAGATATCTGGCTGGAGGGTCAAAACGCATTAATGATTGACTGTCATGTCCCCTAGCAGAGCTCCATCATGGGCTATTCATCATCTCTTGACTCTGCACACTCAGACTTCGCTTAACTAGGGCAAGCCACAGTCCTGCTCCATATTTGGGGCTATCTGTGCCATTTCCAAGGTACAGTCTCTCCTTGGAACCCCCCATAGAAACGGGACTGCCTAACTGTCCTTTGGCCATCAAGACCATTGGCGACCATTTGGAGGCTCCTGTAGCCTCAATGGTCTTTCTCAGAGACCCAAGCATAGGTTTCCCTCCAGAGCATGCCTGGTGCACGAGGCTCAAGTGAGGAGTTCAGCCCTGTCATCGCAGTCAGACAGCTCCCTGGACGCTGTTGACAGCCCGTTTGTTTTGGGCCTCCCCGCCCAGACCCCTGCCACTCCTCACTGGGGGCTATGCTTGAAATGAGGGTTTGGCTTGGTCACTGGCCAATGTGTTGTTCCAGGGGACTTCAACATCACCAAGGTCTAGCAGCTCTTTCTACTCACGATTTTACCACCCCCTTGAAATTTCATTCCAGCGCCAAAGCAACTCTCAGGGCAAAATGAAGCCCCTCTTTCAGAAGGGAAGTTGCCCTGGAGTTGTACAGAGCACCACAGCATGAAAAACTGACTGTAAACTGTGCATAGGCAAGGTCCAACTGGTCACAGGGACCTTGAAAACTGTGGGAGGACAAGAAATGAATGAGGCAAACTGAGAGACCCTAAGTATTTCAGGCCTTTCTTTTCCTTAAGAGTGGGGCTGACTGCTTGGCAGGTTTCAGAGAGCTCTCACACAGCTATATTTAGGACTGGAGAGGAGCCAACTCTTCATTGTTCAAGTTCGCATTTCATCTGACTTGATGGAAATTCACACTTTATGAACAAGGTTGCTCTATCAACTGGACCTCAGTGTGGGACTTTGGCAAAAAGGACGTAAGGCAAAGGAGAGTTCAGAAAAGAGAAAGTGTTCAAAACAAGCAAGCAGCTTCAGATTGTTTAAGGGTCTTGTTAAACCCTAAAACTTTTTTTGTTTAATGGACAAATGGTAAAGCTTCATTTGCTATGTGATGCTACTGCTACTTCTTGCTGCAGACTACAGGAGACAAGGATGCTCAGAAATAAAAAATAATGGCTAAAAAAATAAGTCTATTCAAGTTTTTTAAGTCCCTGGAAAGAATCTGTAGGAATTGTGAGCAAAGACTTGCACCATGGGACTTTCTCGCAAAACATATGGTTCAGCCTTCAAGCACACACATGGCTCTGAGCAGTTTTGTTTGGTTTTACATGGGCCTATGCAGCACCTGAAGCAGGGAAGGGGAAAATGGACAGTGGTCTGGAGAGCCAGAGGATGTATTTTATGCCAAGCAGGCACAATCTCTCCATGACTGTTCCTCGTACATGAAACTTCCTCCATGTCCCAAGCCACCAGCTCCATTCAAGCAGCCAGGAGAGAAGACAGGATTTCGCAGGCACTTTTCCCTCCTTCCAAGCACCTTAGCCAAAGGATCTAAGAAATGAGTCCCATGTGTAACACGAAACCCCAGAAATTTCCAATATTTGGATTTGGGTTCATTTCAAACGATTATTCTCATACTGGTTCACTAATTTATTATTGTTTTGCACATTTATTCCAAGCTGTGTGAGGCCTTTTATGGAGGTATTGGATATGTTCTCCCAAGCCCCTATTAACACTAATGGGCATTATGCAGGTGCTTTAGCACAGCCTTCACCTTACGGCGTTTTTGTTACCTTAACTATTGGAAAGTGCATTGCTGTGTACACTGGGTGCCAATTGTGTTTGCGAGAGGTAGGAAATTACCATGTACAGAATTAGCCCCCATCTGAGCTGCATGTATGAGTTATTTGGAAAATATTTGTTTAGTTGCCTTGGAAATAAATAGCTCAAACTTCAGAACAGATTTTTAAGAGGATTCGATAGCATGCTCCTAGATGTCCCCTATGAAAGCCTAGTAAGAGTAAAATGCTTTTCCCTCAATCCACTGTCTGATGTGATCTGAAGTGAATGTGTAAAATTTCCCAGCACATCATTTTGTTGAGGATATTTTTACTAAAGCTCATTAGCTTTTTAAATATATTTTCTTGCTCTAATTTTCCTGTAGCAAGCTGAACTATGAGTCAGTCCAAATGAGATTTAAAATAGGTCTCAATTTTCTATGCATGTAACTGCTCTTAATTGCACAGAACAAGTTTAGACTGGCTCTGTCCAATTAAGACAAAAGGAGAAAAGGATAATTAAAAATAAATCATAACAATCAAAAGTTGCATTTGCAATTTTGCTTTAGATGCTCCTTCCTCCCACATTTTTGAAGTAGTGCTTAAAAGAAATGGCACAGTATCTTAAAGATGCATTGTCCCAGATCTGGCAAAGCAAATGTACCCATCTTTGTTAGGCTAAAAGTACCTACTTCTCTGATCAGATCAGACTTAATTGTGTGTAGAATTTAAACATTTCTTAATTATAACTTTGTTCTCAATTTTTTTTTTCTTATGACCTTGGATGTGCTTTTTCTTATTTAAATATGTTTTACAGAGACTGTCTTCAGGACTAACTCACAAATATCCACTTGGCATTTTCAAGTTTGGGGAGGGAGGAAGGAGCAATTTCTGAAATAGTTACAGCTTGCTTCCAAAAGACAATGTTTTGCATGATTATTTCTTCAGGAGAATTAGTTGACAAAAAAAGTCCTGTGATCTCACAGCTGTGATAAGAAGTATTTTTGGAATAATGTATATTTATATGTATGAATGCTGTGTCTAAAACACGCCTAGAACAAATCAAAAGCTACTGGCTAATGTGCAAGGTACTGAGCTGATTTTAAAAGAGCAGCTTACAATTCAGAGCCATACTGTCCATGTGAGATTTGTTGCAAAATATTCATCAGGTTGCACTACCACAGTGCAAACCAAGGAATGAATTTTACTGAGGGAAACCACTTGTTCTTCATTATCAATGTGTCATTGCTATTGAGAGAGCCAGAATAAATCAGTTTGATTTCTCTCTGACTACAGTATTTGGTATACTTGAGAGACATGGAAGCAGGTGGCATCAAATACATGGAGTTAAGAACTGCTCCATTCTGTTTTCCTGGAGTAGGCTTCATCTCACCTGAGATTAATCACCAGGAAATCAAGCATCTGTTGTAATTTAATGGACTTTTCTGTCTAGGAGGAGAGAGAGGCCTCATTCTGGAGTCAGTATCTAAAATAAGTAAGTAGCTGATACATCAATACATCACTGAGGTTAGACAAATCCCACTTTTTGACTCCATAAAGTAATAAATGTTTCACGTGAGCTTTCTGCAAACTAGTTTCAGGATGTCTGAAGTCAGAGGGTTTATCTTTTATGCTTTCTTCCAACTTATGTTAAACTCAGAAGGCAGGGAAGCTCCATCAGAGACAATACAGTCCTGATACTTAATCATGTGTAGGTTACAAGGGGATCTATAAGATCACTATTTGCAGCATTTGCTCTCTTTAACTATCATTCTAGCTCTAAACTTTTGCTGTTCATCTCAGTTCACTTCCTATAGCCATACTAACGAGTGAAATATTTGGGAAGCAAATAAAATTTATTTGGAAGAGTAATATTTACAGTGCAGAAGCCAGCATCTTCTATCAGTCCTGTAGAAAACCACGAGCAAAGGATGTTAATTCCCTGAGAAAGCAAGGGTTACATGAGATCTATATTTTTGTCTATTTATTCCTCTGAGATGCATTTTCTCCCATTTTGCGTATTGTTTTCCTTCCTTCTTGCTGTTATCAGAGAAACACACAGCTCTATCCCTTCCCTGGGCAGCATTAGCCAACGCTGAAGCTAACAGCATCACCTCTGTGACAGTCCCAAGCTCTGTTGGCCCAAGCTTGCTCCTGAGCTTAGGTCTACCATGTGGTGGGGTGTTACACTATGGTACCAGCTGAGCCATTGAGCCAGAATAAACAGAATGCATTTTAACATAAAGGGATATAGTACAAGAAATATATTCTCAAGTCTTGGAACTGTAACCATGTGTTACCATATTGTCTTCCTTCTGCTCCTTCTGTTTCTTATTTTCACACATTGCTCCATTCTTTTGCAAATCTTTCCTCACAGAATGTTAAGAAACTGAGATCTACCTTAACTAAAAGCTGTTCTGCTTTACATCATATTCATGTTGTTGGGCTGGCTGGTATCTTTCATCTTTCACTTTTCTCATGGCTCTCGACATTTTATATCTATCTCAGCTTAGCTTCATTTACTATTCCTTATACCTTCTTTTTGCCTGCTGTGACGGTTCTCTAATTATTTCTTTGTGCTTGACCATATATTCTGACTTAGACTGGCATTACAATTGATAGAGCTATCATATATCTCTGCAATTGTGAGACAGAGAAAGATCAGGCTAGATTCCATTTCCTTGCCAATATATTATTTCCTTGGCTTTGTTTCTTACAGTGTTTTCCACACTTCATTTTAGACAGTTTCAGTGAGTGGTTCTCGAAGTAGAGTCTACAAATAACTGTTTGACAGCAATGCCATGGTATGTGGTCAATGAGCCATGTTGCCTTTAATAGTGTTTTCAGTTAATATTTTGATGATATACGTGCACAGAGGTACTTGGGAAATTCAGAGATGACCAGTCTGGAGCACAGAAATTTGCTGAAGTGCTAGCTTAAGCAATATAACTCCATAGTTTCCCACTGACTGACTTCAGCCAAGGCATGTTCTGCTGATGGAGTACATGCTGATGAGGGTGGCATTTTAAATTTAGAACAGAGAGCACCTCCTCTGCCACTACAAATCTGCACACTGTAAAGTTGCTTTGCTTCTGGGAGACATACGGAGAGATTGCCTGGTTGTGCGATCACCACAACAGCTCACTCAAAAGCCAGTAGCCACTATATGTCTGATTCCTTGTGTTCAAGTCTGACCCATGTTCCCAGAGAAACAAAGCATCCTATTACACAGACGTGCACTCCTGTAAAATCCTACAGTATTCAAAGAACTACACTGCCTGTCCAGAGACGTTACAATTTTTGGCTAAGGGGCTGTAGCTCCTTCCCGTCTCCTTTTCATTCTTTAGGGCAACACCATAGGAATGAAGCTCCAGGTGATGGGATGGGGTAGCTGCCGCCTGTGCCACTGGTTGTTCCCCAGTCACCCCCACAGATGCATGAAGCATCCCGGGCAGGGCCCTGCTGCGGGACACAGTACAGCCCCAGGTCAGACTAGACCATCCCGGTATCGTCACTGGCTCTGCAGTCTCCAAACCCTTCCAAGGCAAGGAAGAAATACACAATTCTGTGAAATCGTAAAACATAGATATGCCTTTTGTCAGGCTGCTGGGAATGAAAAATAGCTTAAGAATAAGAGCCCAGAAAGTGTTATTTTTTTCCTATCGGAAATCTCCCAAGAGCATCTTTGCTGGCTTAATTTATCTAGGAGAAAACTAAAATGGCTTCTGCTTACCTCCTCCCCCCTCCCCTTTTTTCATATAAGAAAAGTCTGCTTATAAAAAGAAAAATATAAGATCAGCACCAGGCAACTTGGAATATGACTGCATGCAGAAAAACTTCTCAGTATCCCACCAAAAACTGCTGTGAAATTTCTGTGAGTGTTCAGAAAGGGTAAGGGGGGAAGTTGCATTCAGTTTCAATGTAATTCATACTTAAATGAAAAACTTCACTAAATGCTCTTTCTTTGCAAAATCACTGTGAAATCAGAAAAAAAAAACCCAAACATGGGAGAGCAGAATTCTAATTATTTTATTTCTTTCTCTTCATATCTATTGTTGATATTCATTTTTTGCCTTGGTCATAAATTATATACTGTATTTCTAAGCTATGTTCTTTCCTTTCCTGACTTATGTTAATCAATGTGTTTGTTACCACACATCTTGAATACTGCATTTCTCTGGTGGCTGGCTTATCATCATCTATAATTATTCCAATTCCCAATTAGGTCTGAACTCTTCTGCGGCGTTATTTAGTTGCTTCTAGCAATGAGACAACATGCTATATCCTTCTTTTTCTAGGTTGGTGCTAAAACCAAATTTCATTAAAAATTCTCCTGTTGATATTAGAGACATTTCTTGTCCTGCTCATTGTGCAGGTCATTGTGCCTGGGGCTTTCTTGACCTTTTATTCTCCATTATATCTTTTATATCTATCTCAATTATATAGTTATCTCTCTACCCAATTCAATGATTATTTAATACTTGAAATAACCTCCACGCATACAGTGAGTGCCATATATGACACAATAGCCCCATAAACAATGCCACGTAACTGCACAGCCCATCAAATCATGGGTTTAGAAACCTTTCAGGAGAGTTCTTTTGTGAATGTTTTTTTTTGATTCATATTGCCTGAAATCCTGATTACCCAGGAGTATACTCACACTTTCTAACATCCCAATACCAAATATGGAAGTAATGTAGAAAAATCTAACAGAATGGTAGCTGGAGAGAGACACAAATGGTTGAAAATGATTAAACAAGCCCTGTTGGTGGCCTGTGGATGTTTATGATTAATGTAGATTTAATCATCAGCATGTAATAAAAATTCATCTCTTCTAATTGGCTTTTTTTATTGATGCTTCTGCTGCTGAGAAAAAAAATGTATTTCTTTGTATTAATATTCAGAATTCTGCAGTTACAGGTCTGTGTGGCGTACAGCTAGGATGTGTGCAAGATAATACATGCACTCACTATCTCTTTTAAAACGCTTCTCTAATATAAACAGTCATCATTTTATGGTCAAAAGATCTAAGGAGAGGAAAGAACCTGCAACACCTTTTTTGTTTCTCTAATTATTTTGTACTGCATTGATTTTAAATGAATCTGAATACAGGCTACAAATCCTGGCTTTGGGGACTGTTGAGGAAATGAAAGCCTTCACTGATCTGAATGAGAACAAACGTGATAAAGGCATGAGGCAGGCTGATAAAAGACAACACCACTCAGAAAACAGCAAGCCTTTTAAGAAATGTCAGATGATTATTTATTATTTCAACTGCAGTATCCTAAGCACTCCAGTCATGGTGCCATCTCACCAGGTATTGCAAAACTAATTAACAGAGCAGAAAACCCTTCCTCAGAACTCAACAATAAGGTTATAGTTTCAAAATACTTTATTCCCACTTCCAGGGTTTTTTGTGGTCACAGAAAAGTTTCAAAGATTTGAAGTTTCAGAATTACTGTCTTCTGTGTAGGCTCTGTGCTCTTTCCTCTGCAAATGTTTGTAAGCTGCTTTTGTGGCTCCATAACACATCATGTGTTTCATGCTACTCTAAAAGATAATTTGCAATAATAATAAAAAGTAAGAAAGTAACAATAAATGTATAACAGCTCTTATCACTAAACAGTATTTCGCTCAGCAATAATCAGCGCAGTATATCATTGATGTACAAATCAATGCGTACATCTCCTTTCAATTACCGATTGATTCTGTATGGCTTTCCCTTCTAGCAGAGCTTATTTGTTAATAAAATGAAATGTGAGTAAGTGTTTGAAAACCACTCTGTGGGTAGTGAAAAATAGAAGACCTCAGGACCGTTAGAGAAAATGATGCAGATTTGGGGGCCACTTTTTTTCCTACCGCATAAGCATGTTCATAAAGGCAGAAACAAGAGCAAATTGTTTTCAAGCAGAGGTGTCCCCTCAATGACAAGGATTTGGAAGGGGGTATTGGATGTTATCAGGTTCTGCAGCATCTGGGGATGATTTTTGGCACGCCTGTGTCTCGATGAGGATTACTGGGTTTTTTTTTTTTTCCTCCTTGTCGCCCAGCACCAGCTGCATGTTGGGGTCCGGGCACGCTTCCCTAGTTCTCATCTCTCCAGTGAAGTCAACACCGGCGTGACTTCTCACGCACAGGCTGCTGCGTGCCCACCCCGACCCCCAGCCCCATGGCAAAGGCAGGGGCACCCAAGCCCACCCCGGTGAAGGCGGTGAGGCCGCGGCGGGCTGCGCCCGTCCACCTGGCCGCAGGTCCCCGTCAATCAGGCGGCGTGCGCGGGAGGGTGACACCACGCGTGCCGCCCGGGCTGTCAGCCGCATTGTTCTGCTCAGTGTGACGCAGCCTCTGCAAAACAACCGGGACGGATGATTTTAAGTAATTGCTCTGACATAGACTGATTACTACAGTAACAACAGTCGGTTGTAGTTAAGGAGTAGCTTTGGCATATGGTATACATTTGGGGGGGGGGGGTGGGAACGAAAGCTTTTTTAATTTTACAGATTGCTTTATGTTTCAAAATGCTGGCGTTTTCTTTTCCTTGGCTTTATTTAGAAAATATCAACAACAGGCATCTGAAGGAAAAAATTAACAAATATTGTTACAACTAAATGAATTCAAAGCAACATATATCACAGCTGTTAGGATACGCCATACAATCACAAATTAGTCATCGTTGTTATTGCAGGAAATACAACATTTCACCTCATAAACTTTCAGCTGAATTTTCTCTATTGGTACAATCCAATTGGAGCCAAATTTCCAGTTGGGTCTGGAGCTACTTTTAAATACTAGGGCCTGTGGGTCTGTACAGCCTAATTCCAGGGCTTTTTTTCCCCTGAAATGCTGCTTACACCATGTTTGCATTTTTGCTTGCCTGGTGCTTACCCATGAGAGCAGCTTCTGCTCCAGGTAGTGGTAGTTGGGTACCTGTTGGTATGGGAAAACACAACCATCTAACACATCTAACCTCCCCCCCCCCCCCCCTTTTTTTTTTGAGGTCCCTCATGCCTAGATATACAGGAAGAAATTTCGCCCAGATTAATCCTTCACATTAACTAATCCTAAATAGAAAAAAAAAAAAAGGCTGACAAATAGCCCTTATCTTCTTCAGAAACAATGTTGAATATTGCAAGGTATCAGTCTAATTGTACAGCTGTATATTTTAGATCAATTTTGGTTAGCCAGAGGATCACCAGCAGGCCTTTTTCTTTCTCTTTTTTAATACCGAGAGATTAACTGTTCTGTGCCGAGTACATATATGACCCTCTTCTATCTCTATTCAGATCAAAATATGCATATCCCTGAAACAGAAGGGTAAAGAGGTATTTTATTTTTATGTTTTATATGGCACTGTGTGAAATAATATATTCTAAGGCCAATTCTAGCTCACCTTAATCACGTAATAGTAAATTAATATTCTGGAGGTCCTTTTATTGAGGCTTACTTTGAAATGCAATGTGAGTGAGACACTAATCAAAAACAAACTCGGAAACACTTTCACCTTCAAATAAAAAGATATTTTCTAAACATAAAATGTTCAAAAGTCTAATTTCACGTAAGACAAGATAGAATGTAAAGGAATAAAAATAGGGTAATAATGTCACAATCTGGGAGGAGGAAAAGAAAACAAAGGAAATGTACATCTGAAGGAGATTGCATTTTTTTCTGTTCTCCTTGTGATGACTTTTCTCTTACCAGTGTCTTTGGCAGAAGTTTTAAAACATCACTTTGTAAACACTCTGAAATTTATTTTTTGCAAAAGGTAGCATGTTAAAAAATTCACAGGAGCTTGCCTGTTACCACTGAGTCCATTTCCAGCCTGCTTTTTTTATTCACAGACAATGTTGTGAAACAGTTAAAAGTAAAATTAAAGCCATTTCTATTGTAGATCATTAACTTTTATTAAATTAGACTTGAATTATTTATGATGCGAACTGTTTGATCTATACTATATCTGTCATGGATGAAAAAATCTGGATGGCTGAAACGTTATCACTGTTTTAAAGAAATCAGAACTCTCTCCAAAACGTAACAAGCCCTCATGCTGTTTGAGTGTTAAGACTTCTGTGCTAAATACCGAGAGAAGTCTGTGTTGTTTCTCAGATCTGGGTTCTGTGTTTGGATTGCTGAATTAGGTGCAAAATAATTGGCACGAAATAAAATTGAGTGTACATCTGAAGAGCCTCCTGCTCACATTTTACAAGATTAGTTAGTATATCTGGAAAAATATATAAAATATGATTTTTCCATATCCGATAAACACTGTTTCTTGAAAACAAATACCTTCTTGTGATTCATAAATTCAGTCATGTAATTGTACACCTGTGATAAGTCAAGTGCAGGCCAGAAAATATACTTAATAAAATTCAAATATCATTACATAAAAATTAATTGTATTAATTAGAAATTAGTCTAATTTTATTATGTCATTTCAAGATGTGGCAAAAGAAAACAGTACGGTCAAAATCACTTATTCAGTGGTATAAAAGCTTGGGTAAGTCCATATATCATTAAATATAATGTGGAATAAATATGATTACCCATGAGATATGCTCCATGCATGTCATTAGTCTGAGGTAAACAAATTCAATACATGGCATGACAAACTAAAATTTCTAATTCTAGTTTCTAATTTCTTATTTTCATCCTATACCGCCATCCCAGACAGACTTCACGTTCCTCCCCATCTGACGTACAAGGTGAAATCCAGTTCTCGGGGAAATCTCTGTCTCCTGTGGGAGTTAATCACTGACCTCCTGAGTCCAGCCCCCAGCCCATGGCCCTGTCCCACTGCAGCCCATTCTGAACATCACGCACCCATCAGTCCGGCGGCCGCATCCACGCGCATCCGAGCGCAGTCCCAGTGAGAGCACAGATTTGCAAAAGCACAGCCTTAACCGGACACGCTAATGATTGAAAACATGTATTTGAAAACTCCATGCTGCCCAGGGGACACAGGGAAACTTTAAAACCCTGATCTAAGCAAATGGTAAATAATGCCTGCTTGCAGAGAAGTGGCATCTGCAGCCCAAAAGCTCATTCTCGCAGCAGTAGCACCCCGACACCGCCGTGCCAACTGTGGGTTCCGTGCTGGGGACGGCCCGAAAGCTGTGACATGGCAATATTTAGACACTGAAAGGGATCTGTGGGAGGCTAGCAGTTGTAAAGCTGCAAATCTTTTCCTGTGAATAATTCTTTTCTTATGGGAAACGGCCTCTCCCACAGATAATCCCATACTTAGAAGAAAGAAATATTAAAGTATATTAATTACAAAACACTCTTTTGGGGGTGGGATGAAGTGTGCTCTAATTTACTGAAGGTTCAACTTAAAAGTCACATAAGATTGTCGAAAGTTAAGTCCCCTTCAGCTGGCTCACTTGATGATTTTCTTTTTTTTGTTGTTCCCGTTACCTATTTAATAATGCATCTATGCATATATCACCCCTATTATTAATAGTAAATGTGCATTTCAACATGTCAAGTTTTCCTAGCCCCACTTTTGCAATTTTTTTTTTTTTAATATAAAAAAGCAAAGGCATTTCCTAGGGCACATGCTGCCAGACACCCAGCATTTATCTTATCTTAGTTGATGACTTTCCTTTTATCCTGAAATGATTTGACAATGACTCTATGATTTCCTGTACAAATTACCCTTTGAAAGTGGCAGTGGCGCTTGGCAGCGATCTTCACTTAATTACTGAGTGGATTATTAGCATACGGCTTTTTTTCACCCCTTCATTTCTTTATATCTTCTAGATTGCGCTGACAGTTCCCTTTCATTGCGTGCTTTAACTCACTGAATACTAAACATTATGCAGATTGCAGCTGAGAAGTACCCAGTCTACTCCAGCCCTCTTCCCCCACTGTCTGTGCTCCGCATCAGCCCTCCTTGAAGGAGAGTAATTTGTAGGTCAGAAATCAATAGTGTGTCTGGGAAGCGCATTTGTGGGTTCTCTGCTTTAGACTGAGCAGAAATTAATGTTTTAAATAAGTGCTCATCCTAGAAGGTAGCAAGCTGCATTCCTTCTTTTTTGTTTCATTTCTCATGTAATAGTCTTCCTTACTAGGTGCTTTTTTTGATTTTTTTTTTTCTTAATTCATCATGCTAACTGTCCATCAGGTAGCAGTGATTCTGTAGCTAAAATAACAACCATTTTTCCTCCCAGCCAACACCTCCGCAGAAGGGTGCTGTTAAGCTGAACTCCTTTGTCAGACATACATTGTTATTTATTATTTGTCAGTCCAAGATAAATGTGAATGATAAATCACAAAGATTTCCTCCTCGCTTTCTCCCTGCAAGGACTCTTCAGAGGCCTGGACGCTAAGTAGCGTACATGTGCATACACGTCAGGATTTCCAGCCACCTCTGCTTCATGCTGTTTGTCGGCTGGCTGTAGGAAGCCCATCCTGCACTTCTTTGCTGGAAAACGTCCAGGGTGCTTTCCTTGGTCTTAGTTATGTACCGATGAAGATAAATAGCTTTTTCGGGTTCTTCTGGTACCTTGGCTGTGAAGGCAGGTGCTGCTGGAGCCACACAGTTCAGCATTCATAGATGTAGGTGATCTATTAAGAAAAAACTGGCTTCATTTCACTTTCATGAAAAGTCTTGGGATTTGGAAAAAATTGTCATCCCGAAATAAGACAAAAAGCTAGTTTCCTCTCAAATGGAAATTCAGTATATTAAACATATTAAATTCAACATGTTAGAATACCGACCTGGAAGCTATGAGGCTTACAAACTCTGTGCTGCCTAGGAACGTCAATAGACCGAGCTGGCAAAAAAACAGGGAAGCCACATTAGTAAACAGCAAATAAACCCTATAAGTTAAGAGATCACATAGCACGTTATCTTTACAATTTTTCTTCACTCTGTGCAAAGCTTTGTGAAAACAGGAATATGCCTATCAACTATTTCTATTTCAGTAAATCTATATTTTCAGAGGCAAAGACTGCTAGTGAAAATGCCCATCACTCCTTTTAAGCCTGATGTCCTTCAGACTCACTTGCTTTAAAGCCACGTACAGTCAGTAAGCCAAGCCTCTACAGTCAGCAAGGCTACCTGGCCTTCATGCAGGTCAGCTTAGCAACGCCTGTCCCTCTGCTTGTCCTGTTCCCTACACAGCTCATACGTGCTCCTTTTCCTTTTCCACCACTGTCTGTGTTGGCTTACTCCAGCAGTCTGGCCTGGATGTAATACCTTTTAATACCTAGGGACTGGGAAGCAAAAATACAAATGTGGTAGGCAGAACCCTTTCATTGGTCTCCTTCTAATGGTACAGGTGTCCTGAGCAGCAGAAATAACTGAGCTAATTGGTCCAGTAACAGGCATGGCTTGATTTTGGTTTCTCCACTTGGACTACTTTCTCGCTTCCCAAGATACTTCCAATTATTTTTCTTCTGAAGAATGAGATTGGCTTCGACCACATGTGACCAGCCACCCAAGCCTTGTGTCCTGGTTTCGGCTGTGTCGTGGTTTAGTCCCAGCCAGCAACTCAGTACCACGCAGCCGCTCGCTCACTCCCCCTACCCTGGGATAGAGTTAATTTTCTTCCTAGTAGCAGGCACAGTGCTGTGTTTTGGATTTAGGATGAGAAGAATGTTGATAACACGCTGATGTTTTTAGTTGTTGCTGAGTACTGCTTATGCTAGTCAAGGACTTTGCAGCTTCCCATGCTCTGCCAGGTGCACAAGAAACTGGGAGGGGGCACAGCCAGAAGAGTTGATCCAAACTGACCAAAGGGCTATTACATACCATGTGACATCATGCTCAGTATATAAACTGGGGGGGGGTTGGCCGGGGAGCAGTGATTGCTGCTCAGGAACCGACTGGGTATTGGTCGGTGGGTGGTGAGCAATTGCATTGTGCATCACTTGCTTTGTATATTGTTATTATTGTTATTATCATTATTATACTGTTACTATTAGCATTACTATTTTACTTTATTTCAATTATTAAACTGTTCTTATCTCAAGCCAGGAGTGTTTCTCACTCTTACTGCTCCAGTTCTCTCCCCCATCCCATTGGGGCAGGGGGAGTGAGGGAGCGGCTGTGTGGTGCTGAGTTGCTGGCTGGGGCTAAACCACGACACCTTTCCTCAAGTCCCACCTGCTTAGAGGGCCCTCACCCCACGCGTGGTTGCGCTTTACCTTGTGCTAATGCAGCTGCGCTGCAGCGTCCCTGCAAACCAGCTTTGTGCAGGGACCGCCGGGGCTCCAGCCTTTTCTTTCTGCATCCAAAACCAGAGAGAAAAGCTCTTTAGCCATGAACAAATGAATCCATGCACTGAAACTGGGGTGCAAGACAAGTGCTACAATTCAGAAATGTTAGGGCAGCACTGTGCAATGAGGTCTCAGGGCTGATCTCATTAGTTAGGTAGTGATCACAGCAGAGCTGCAGCAGCAGCAGCAGGCTCGGCATGTGCCAAGACCCCACCGGGGAAGCAAGGCAAATAATTGGGTGGTTAACCTACATTGCGCTCCCTCCTGCTGTGCCCAGACAGTAACGCCACCCGGGCTGTTCAGCTTAAAGTAGCTCGGGTGGGTTCCCAGTGCACCCCAAGCACCGCAATGGGCTGGGCATGGAAATGGCTCTGCTGCCTCTCCCCAGGGAGAAAGGTGCCCGTACAAGCACAGTGGCTTACACCTTGCTCAGCAGTACCAGTGCTCTCCCGTGCGATAGTCTAACGGGAAGAGAGGAGCTTGAAAACACACAACCGAGTTATATCTGTAATAAAACTACACCTCTGCAACAGTGATTCATAAGCCTTTTGGACCCTCAGAGTTTCCTAATGGGCACCACTTTTCCTTAAATCATCTGGCGGGCTTATCTTCCACCTTTTAGTTGAATATGCTGTGAAGGCAACGTGAAAACTTTTGTGTAAAGTCGTGCAGCAAATGGTAGGCACTTTACCATAATCGGATGGGTGAACAACATTTTGGGAGCCACTGCCTTAGGGCGTACTCCACAACAGATTTTAAACTTTACTTAAAGAGTTAAGCCAGCCCCTGAAGGTCTTTTACCTCAGTTTTCGTTATAAGTGTGCAGAGTTGCCAACACACTGTGCAAAAATCATAAGGTAAAATCACAAGGTATTAGAAAGCAGTACATGTATGATTTGCTTTTAATTCTGGTTTCGGGAGCCTTTAGGGGATGTTTTTCAAGCTTTTTTGTAAGTATGAGGACTAGAATTTTTTTTTAAATTAAAGCTGATATTCTAATTAATAGGATGGACTTAAGCACTTTAAGAAAAGCACAGATTTTCTTGAGATTTACATTACGACGCTTGGCAGGACTGGGTGCTAGTGGAGTGTGGTCAGTCAAAAGGCTGGAACCAGTAAGACCCCATGAAAGGTTACGAACCCTCTGTATGCCTGCCAAACATTTTATCTTTCTTTGCCCATACCTGATCTCTGTCTCCCGAGGCTGTCTGGAACAATTCGCTACAGGCTACCACATGTCAGTGTAAACAGAGCACTGTTTCAGGCGGATTTTAATTTCTAGCACTTGCTGAAATGGCTGTACCTTTAAAATATCATGCATTTCCAGCACTGGAGTTGTCATCAAGAGATCCTCTAGATAAAAAGTACACTCCTGGGCTTTAACCCAAAGCTACAAAGAGTTTGCTCTAAGCAGCACAAATGAATCTTTCAAGGACATGTTAGGATAAATTGGCTCCCGAATTACCTTTTTCCTTTACCTCTTAGTCCCAGCTGGCGCCGTTCTCTCACAAGGCAAACTCACTTTAGCCTTTCCCGTCTTAAAACAAAAACAAAATTAAGAACCCATCCCTAGCCCTATCTGCTTCTTTGGTTGCCCACCCAGACTCTTTTCTGTTCAGCGTCTGAGTTTGCTGTGTGCCTGGTCTAGGACCACGGGCAGCAGCTCCCACCGGCTCCACCCGGTGCATCCACGTCCCAGTTCTTCCCCGCACCCCCCAAAAGTTTGCAATCATGGTTTCACTCAATGTCCATAATTCCTTTTCTCCGTTGTGCTCATGTGCAGTCAGTGGAGGCTCTGTATCAGTGGAGATGTTTGGGTTTTTTCTGAAAGCAGTGGAGTTTTCCCTCCTCTCTACCCTGTAGGAGTTCAGTAATTTCATTGATAAATTCAGGCTGAACCCCTGCTTTACACAGATCACTCACAAATCTTCCTTTCCCCTCCAGGCCCAGACAGATAGATGAAAACCCCTTTCTACTTTAGGCTTATCAAAACCTTGGCCTGACTTCCTCACAAATCTCTGTTTGTCACTTCCAGCTCAGGTTGGCTAAACCAGAGATTTCCATACTTCTACCAAACCTTCCTTCTGCATGCTTGTTCCATTGCCTTGAACACTAGCACCACCCTGCCTGTAGCTCAGGTGTCCAGTTCAGCTTGGATCCCTTTCTGGACCTTACAGCTTGGGCTAGGTATATATTTCACACATGCTATCTGAAGGATATTCCCCAAGCCATGGCTTCTCTAATCTGTCGGTGAAAGATAAATCTGTTTGGTCTCTCATCATTTTGCATCACCTTTCCTTTTGTTCTGTTGTTGTTTTCTTTGTTTTGCCCTGATAAATGAAACATAGTCCTAATGGTAGTGAGTTGCACAGATCATTTTCCCAATCCATCATTTGGATTTCTTCATCCCTTCTAGGAATCTCTCTAATGTCATTTTATTTTCACCCCAAAATCACCACAGCCTATCTCTGCCTATAGTTTCTCATGATGTGACTGTGAGGACGCTGGCTCCCACCCACATTCAGCTCACTTTTATTCCTGTCACTTCTCTGATATGTAAGCAAGCATTGTCATCCATTTTCTCATATTGCCCCTCACACCAAAAAGAGGGTCAGTGTAAATATCTGCTCAATGCCTTCCTTCAGATCCTTGCCCTGTAACAGTCTATCGTCATACTCACAACACCCAACAGGGGTCAAACATGTTCTGCAGAAGCCCCCACCCTTCATGCTGCTGCTGTTGTCTCATTTTCTTCTCAAGCGGGAGTATGAACAGGCATCCTCCCACTCCAGTTCTCATTTTTTTCTCAGTCCACTCACCCTATTTTCTGAAACTCGAGTACTTAAAGATTGGATTGTCACTATGTATGGGGTTTTCCTCTAAGGAGTTTTGGTAAAGCAGCTTCAGTGGCTCTCAGTGCCCATTCATGTGCCTCTCGTGCTCTGTCCATGCCTCCTTGCCTTACAAGTGCATTACAATGATCCAGAGCTACCTTCTAAGCAAGCCCACTTCAGAAGCAGCACAAAGTGCTGAGCCTGGGCTGCTTTACCCTGCTGGGTCTCACTTGGAGTTAGCGCTAAGTTCCCTGTACAACACTGGTCTGTGCAGGGCAAACATGCCTTTAAACATAACTTTCCTATAGGTTTTTCCTCACCTTAAGCACTGCAGAATCTCATTCATTTTCTTCAGGAAAGAAGAAAGAGCTCTTGTTATGATGAATTTGAAAAATAGTATCTTCTGGTGGGTGGCACACATCCATCAGTTCCCTGATACCTGATGGCTGGTTATTTTCAGAGTAGAAGTCAAATTGCTAGAATATCTCACCTATTAAAAGAAGACTGCAGTTATCCCTATTTCTTTAACAGAGACAAATTGGGAATATTTTCAGTGTCACATCCCATTGCGTAAATTAACAAGTAAGCTTGGACCTCACCACTCTCCATTAAAATCTCACTTGTTCATAATGTGGTGAAGCACTCCTTCCCCCAGGTCGTTCTGCAGGCTCATCAGACCGGGAGAGTCACGCAGAGCTGAGTGCTTGTGTTTTTCCTTTCCTCTTGCTTCTGCAAGAGACAAACAAGTCAACCTGTGACACTGTGCTGTGTTACAGTGAGAGCAAAGTGCTGAACGGGGTGTTTTCTGTGGAACACCGAGCAAGGAACCTCATCAGAATGGAAAAGACACATTATGGTCCTTTGCCTCCAGTTCACTTCACAGTCACAAGAAATCATCTCAGCCACTTCTGCCTGGCCTCTTGCTATAGCCTGAAAGACCTGATACACATCTTTATGGTGGCATTATGTACAGCTTTTCCAGTAGGTTCCTAGAAAGTGAGGGTCAGAAACACTCTGCTGCTGTTACATGAAAACAGAGGGGTTACTGGGAGGCTAAAGACATGAAGTGGAGACTTCACCTCTGATAGATTTGCTCCAAAGTTCAGGTCCAGTTCTATCAGGACATTTAAACAATTTCCCTTTAATGCCACAGAGCTGGTTTTTAAACAGCTTAGCAGGTACCATATGCATCAATTACAGTTTTATTGAGTGTTGCTTGCTAGTGCTGCTGAATTTGGATTGGCTACCATCTGTTTAGAAGCCTGGAAAAAACCTGCTATTGCCTGAGATACCATTGCAGGTTAGCAGTTTCTGTGATGTTCTTCAGAACCTGCCTTAAAATATCCTGGAAATGATGGCTGAAATAGCAGCACTGTACCTGAAAATGTATCCTTAGCCTGAAAGGATATTATTGCAGGGCCAAAGCGATAATGCAATCTGGGATAAATATTTTAAATATAAACATTTATTTTATTATTTAAACATAAAATATATAACAAGATAGTGGAGATTTATTATGCCTTCAGTAAAATACCGGCATAAGACGTCAGACCCAAGTTTTAGGCTAAAAGGGAAAGGCTTCCAACCTGGGGAGGATGAGGCTGACTGCCTGGAGGAGGAGACCAGTAAGTGAATATGAATAAGAAGCAACCTTTCAGAAGACTGTATATGGGGCATAAAACCAAATTTTGGCAGAGAAGAACTGCTGAAACAAAGAACTTCCTGTCTTCTGCATTCTCCTCTGTGGATCTCACCACCCTTTTTTGCTTCCTAGTCTTTTGGCCTATATGAAGTTTTTTGGGATATTACATTATCTCCATAGCTGCAAAGAGAAGACACGAAAACAGTTGATAAAAGGGCAAATGAATTTGTGGGACAGAACATTTTACACATGAAGCCAGGTTCAGAAGTTGAGCAAATGACTCTGAAGTAGCCTTTGATGCAGTGCACTTGCCCTGCTTTTGGACTTCCTGTGAGAAGACTGAAATTACCTTTACTTGATTGCAGCAGAAAACTATTTATTAAATGTTTTGTGGATTTTTTTCTATTGTCTCAAGGAACTGCAAATGGTTCCCTATAACTGGGTAAAAGTCCATACACTACATGAGGTACACTGACCTAGGTAAGTTCACTACAGTTTTTATTTTCTTGATTGCATGACAAATGCATAAGGGTTTATAGAACACTTACCATGAATGATGATGTAATTTCCTTTTTTGAGCTAGACATACCTTTCTCAAAAATCACTTTCAATAAAAGCCTGGGCAATGTGAGGAATTCAAATGTGATTCTGCCTTGGCAGTTTGCACAGCTGAATGGAGGATTCCCAATTCAGTGTTTATCTGTCTCATGCATTTTATTCCAGTGAAGAATTCAGGGAAGCTCTGAGCTTCCATCCCAGATAAACTCTTCCAAGGGTATCATCAAATTTCCTGCTGTGCAGTTTTCCAACTCCAGCCTCAGAGATGGAAGATGGGTTGAAGTGCTTGCCACAACCTGCTCTCAAAGCCCATGGTCAAGTATTTTTTTGGTCTGTTTTGTCTTTTCTCTGCCAAGGCTGTGACACGTAGTGAGAGAGGAACACTGTCAGCTGGTGGTTCCAGAGGTGTGATATCCTACTACAAGACTTCCGGTGTAAATATTTGCATATACAAAGATTGAAATCATGGGTCTTTGGTATTTGCATAAGTAAATGTTGACAGTCACTCATGTAAAGCACACATGTAAAGGTGTAAACATAACCAAAGCAAATTTATTTGTAAATGCGATTGAATTTACATGTGCATTCTGAGGAAGCAGGGGAGGGTGTTTGTTTTTCCTTTCCTGACTGTTTGCTTTGGCAAAACTTGTGCCATCTCCAACCTTTCTTCACATTATTTTTGCCTGCTTTTTTTAGTGTTTGCCTGGGGTATCTTAGCAATGGCCAAGACTATTTTAAGGTCTTTGTGCTAGCATCGTTCTTTGAAAATATCTGTTTTGCCTTCTGGGGAAGAAAAAACAACAAATCACGGATGCACCAAACCTCTTTTATTATGTAAAGCGGTTACAAGAAAAGAGATAAAAAGGAAGAAACAGATAATAAAAGAGAAAGTTTCCGAGTCTGTCAGTGATGCACCCTTTTCCTAATTAGAGCCCCAAATAGTGACAAATTGGTGAAAAAAATGCACATTGAAAAGGTAAACAATTTACAAAGCACTAACTTGGCATGACTGGGGTTTTGAATAGTTTGTTCTTTGGAAGCTGGGGCAGAAGGTAACTTCAAATATTTGAGGCTGGACTTTCAGCACATTCAGAAGAATCAAGCTTCTTTCAACCAGCGTATCATGGTCTCCCAGAAATGGAGGCATACCAAATCCCCGAAATACTTGTGAACTGCCTTGGCCAAGTAGTGGTATATCATGCTTACTATTGCAGATAGACATTCCCTATCAATTTGGGATGACAGCAGTGGCAGCATTACACCACCCCAATAGTGATATTCTATCCCCCAAGTGTGTCCTATATTTTGTAGATTACACTATTTGGAGTTATTTATTCTTCCAGTACTACCAGATCCTGAAGTCATTACACATTGTTCAAACTGAGATGGCCAGAATCAGTTACGTGATTGAATACATTTATAAAATCTGTACTGTACTCTGTGGGGTTTGTTTTCTTCTGGAAGAGGGTAGACTTTAGATGGAGAAGAAATTTGGCTTCCGTCTCCCCTGTGCCCTCTCTCGGTACTGTGCCAGCAGCAGTGCAAGAGAAATATAGTGCTGTATTTCATTGAGCATATACAAAAAAACCCACAAACACTTAAATAAGAACCAAAAGGCTGAATTTTAATGTGAGAAAGGAACAAATTTTAATGTAACTGAGTAATGAGTGGCATAAAAGGTTATAGTGCAGAATTTTCTGCTGAGTAAAGCTGAAACACCTCAGCTAGAACATCAGATTACCAGATATAGAGTAGAAAGCAAAGGAAGTGCAGGCAGAAACTCCACGGTCCTTCACAAGCCTGACCACAGGCACCCATGCCCACCTGGTGGATCTTTTCTCACCGTGCAGGCAGGATTGCAAAGCAGCACTCAGCCTCGGACTTGGCCAGTGTCTGGGTGTAAAGCTGCAGGCTTGCAGCTCTACGTGTGTTATGGGCAGGAGGTAGGCACCGTCCCCACATCAGCTCCAAAAGTCAGACAAACACAAGGTAGGAATCGCACTGTTCTGACAGCAGAAGGAGGCACATTTGTTATGCAGTTCTGCACTTCCACACAGGTATAAATGTAGGGCAGCTCCTACAATGGTTTAGGTTTTGGGGAAGGGGGTCACCCCACAGGTAGTAGTTTCAATAACTACACTTTGTTTGGTCAGTCAGTTATTCAGCATATGATTTAATTCTACAACTGTGGCACTCGGGTTTCTGAAAACACATTAATTTCATGTGGTTGTAAACCTCTGAGACCAGTTAAGCTGTTGCCTGTGCTATATTAAAGAGTGAACATTAATTGGTAGGAGTGAAGAGCTGGGCATCAGACCTCATGAGAAGCAACCCTGTGCCCACTGTAATCCTTTGGCTCTGCATCAGGTGCTGTGAAGCAATTTCCCTCTGTGACTTTGCTAAGTGATGCACTGGTCATCAGGCTTCAGGGTTCATCTCCATGTTAAATGGGTATCATCATACACAGTCCAATTCACAAAGAAGCTTTGAAATATGACTCATTGTTTGAGACTGCGTTGGTATTACTGGATGGCAGTTTATACCAGCGACAGGAAATTATTTGGAGGCGAGGGTGCCAAGGGAAAAAGTTCAGAATCTGCTTTAATAAGGCACTAACACTATTTATATGCACAAGGGGATATACAATTAAATCCTAAACGAAATATCAGCTGCGAGTGCAACTACAAATGAACCATTGATTCCTTAGACAACCATACAGTGCTTCAGATCTCCTAACTGTTCTGCCAGGTATTGGATTTTAGGCTACATTATTACTGGTTTGGGTTCAGTTTTTCTCCTTAAGTCTTTTGTGGAGCTGAAGTTCTCTTTAATGCTTTTTGGCCCCCTACCCCCACCTCATATAGTCCCAGATTTCAGAAAGCAGACAAACTGAATCCTTTAAGCCATTACTGACCTTGTTGTGATAAAAATGGGATGCAAGAACAAAAATATTGATAAAACCAATCAAAATTACATGATGATCTTTAAAAAAGGTCAAAATGAAAAGAACATAATTCTTCTTCAGTATCTTTTTTTAAAATGATCTCATTGAAATCAGCACATTGACTGAGAAATTGCAGAGGTCAAGATTTACAAGCAGCAGCTGAATTTGCAGAAGGATGGTTGTGTTTTTACAGTGCTAGGCTCTTCAGTCCAAGCATTGGCACCAAAGACAGTTTCCTGCTTTTCCCTGGTGCTCATCATTCAGTGCCTCCTGCTGAGATAAACCCTGCAACCACCGGCTGAGCAGTCCCTGGTTCTCCGAATCACACCTATGCTGCATTGTGCTGCAAGAGCACAGGCGCATGGCGTGACACGCGTATTCAGGATCTATTAAGGGTTTTCATTACACAGTCTGTCAATTCTGGATTTTATTACACTCTCTTTATTTATCTCACTGTTTCATATAACACATTTGTCTAAGTGGGCAAAACTGATTTCACTGGACTAACTTTGAACCGATCGCGTTCCTCACTCCAGCCAAATACATTAGCAGGAGGCCAGAACAAAATAAACTGTAACTGTAGGAGAGGACAAGCTTCCTGAAGGATATATTTATTTCACTGTGCTATCCTACTGCTGTCTACATTTTATTTTAAGTATCTTTATTAAAGCCAAAGTAAAAGCATATTCAGTTTATCTTCAAAAGCTCATAAAGAGAGAATAAGTAAAAGCTATATTTTAATTGGTATTATCATTGACATAAACCTGCCATTTACTTATTGATAGCTTAAGAGTGAAGATGATTTAGGATCTGAGCACGTACAATATTTTTTTTGTTGTAGAAGGGCAGCAATTTGATCCTGAACTTAAGCTACCCCACCACCCTGCCTCCAGCTCTATTAACAGCCTTCTCCTTGGCCAGTCAAACAAAAACACTCCTTCTGCATCAGTAAGAGCGAATTGGGAAGAGAGAGGCTAAGCAAAATAGGGGCTATTTACTTCTGTTCTTAAGGGGGAAGACTTAAGACTTCCCCATCCAAAAAAAAAAGATGGCCAAAGGTGGGAGTAGTAGGAGCTTTTCCCTCAGCTTTCACAGAGGATTCAAAGAAATAAATCCATTCACGATGTACTAACAACATTCATGGGTGTCCTATAAACAGCTGGGGAAAGGAAAAAAGGGAATCGAAAAAAACCTGCATTTTTAGAGGGGAAGATAAAATGACACAGCTCATCCCCTGGAGGTGTGGGAAGGAGAGGAAGAAGAGCTGGGGAGAACCAGCTAGGAAGACCTGACAGGTATAAAACCATATGTCTTTTGGGACAGCATTTTCCTCCTGAGAGTGTGGGCTTCTGGGATTTCATAGACAAAATCTTTTCATCTGCACCTAAGAGATGTACACATAGCCTCCTACTGGGAGTTGACAGCAGCTCTAGATCATCCCCTGTGATTTTGACCATACTTATTAGACTGACAAGCCACACGTAAATATAAAATGAGCATGTTTTTAGTGCAGTTTTCCCCAAAAGGTCTTATGTTTGCAATAAACATAGCGGAGATGACACAGCAGTTGCATATCATTGAAACATTACTGAATGGTATCGAAGAACTTCAGACTAACAAAGAAAGTGTTCTGTATTGAGGAAAACAACAAGAAATAATTTCAACAGCTGTTTTAATTGTTTATGTTCTTTGAAATTAATTAGTTCGGTATGTGCATATTTTATAGATTATATATATAAGCATGCAAGATATATATATTTCTATATATGCATATATACCCCTAGATACATACACATGCATGCATAGATGTAGTACACATGCATGTATGAATGCATTTTTTGTTTACTAAAGATGGGAGTTTTATGGCAAGCTCGCAGGGTCCCGATTTGACTAAATGTGCTTTCCATATCTAGCAATGCGTTCCATGTATTAAACAAATTTCTGATAGATTAACCCATTTAAGTTTTGAATCTTAGGAGCTAAGACAAAAAAAAGATTAATTTCTAACCAGAGAAATAAGACCATAAAGCTTTATTGTTAGTTCTGTATTTGTTATAAAAAGGCAAAAAAAAAAAAATAAAATTTAAAGATCAATCATAAAATATCTGTTTTGACACTCTCTTTTTGCATTTGTGTTTCTAGTCATTCCTTAGTAACAAACATCCTAAAAAAGAAAATATTTTATTGTAGAAATAGATAAATCCAGCTCCAGGAAAACTTACTCAGATTATACCCTTGCTCTCAAATACCGTGACTTCACAGACAAATCAGCTTTGTTTTTCTTCAACTAGTCTATGGATATGAATCTTTAAGGCCTCTTTAACTACCCATTAAGGTCAATGAACAACTGCTAGTGGTTCGAATGTATTTGAGCTTGACCAGTGTTCTAGTAAAAGGAAAACCAAAGTGATTATTTATTTTACATTGTGGGTGCCAATGAGTCACTCTCTTGAAATCTGTTTCTCCTCAAGCCTAAATAAAAGACATAGATAGCAAACACTTGTTGATGAACACAGTCTTTATGCAAGAAACTGTGACAACTGAGGCAATTTACGTTCTTATGTTCCCAGCATATGGTAAAGATGTGTATTTAACAATTCACTACATTTTATCTTAATAGGGAGTTTTACTGGGAGGAGTTAGCAAGTATTATGATAATTCTTACAGTAGCTCAAATTTTGGGATATGCTAACAACTTCTTGTGGTCCTGGTAAAACTAATGTTAGTGGTTAAGATGATGGCTACTATACCAAATGGCTGTAAAGTTTGCTTCTACTTAGCCTAGGGTTAGGGTTTCAATGAGAACAACTTTTTTGAATTAAAAAGCAAAGATAATACGCACTAATGTGACAGGAACTACTTGCATCACTCGGTGGTGGGGAGCGCTGTTGTCTCACTTCTTCACCTTGGTAAAGCAAAACCCACAGCTCACACCTGGCAAATGCTATACAAAACATCCTGTGATGGCTGGCGCCAACCAGGGAGCCTCCAGCCCCAGAAAAAACCAGTTCTTTTCTTTTTCCCCATCCCAGCGGTCCCCAGGAAGGTGCGGGAGAGGAGGAAGATGCCATGGGTGGTGCTGGGGGAGCGCCGAGGGCCTGCAGCGGGTGGGAGACGCCGGCGAGGGCAGCTCGCTCTCGTGGTTTTACTGCCATCCCCGAAGCTGCACGCTTCCATTCACAAAACCCTTTGTGAACTGAGCTCTGTGGGGTTCAGACAGCCTTATAATGTACTCTGAGGTACAAGCTGGAGAGCAGCCAAGGCCGTAATCAGAGGTAATATTATTAGTCCAGCACCAGGTCTGGAAAAGGCCAGAAACATATCCCAGAAAGGAGCTGCGGCCCTTGGGCAAAACCACAAAAACAGGCGGTCGCTGAAAAGTTGGCGAAATAATTAATTAACGCTGTCGCTAAACCCAGGTTTATTGAAGGGAGGGCATTGCAGGTCCTCAGTGGGACGTGGGCGCCGCAGCCCTGGGGCTGGTGGGTTCCCCCGGCCGAGGATGCTCCCCGCCACGCCGGGGCCTGCGTGGCCAGCTGGGCAGCCTGGCCTCCAGCATCAGCTGGGCACCGCACTTCTCTGCCAGCCAGAGGAGCGCCTCTGGAGCGGGGGCAATTCTGGGAGCAAGGCACGCAAGGAGAAATATGGTGCTTCCCCTTACTGTATATAAAGGAGTCGAATGTTTGGCTATTCAAAGCTTTTCTCTAAACTTTGGATAACACCTACTTGTTCACAACGGCTTGACTTTATGGCTGCATTGTATATCGCTACACAAGCAAGAGTAACGAAACCACTGCTTGATGCACAGATTTGAAACCGTCTTGGTCGAAAAAAACACAGGAAAGATCCAGGCTCATTACTACAGGAAATGATCCATGTTTTTCCTCAAGAAGGGCCTTTCCTACTTTCCCTGAAAATGCAGCAGTTTGTCAAGAAGTCAAACCACACACAGCCAGACTTTGTTTGTAGCCTTCTACTCCTCCGAAGGACTACTGGGATGATACTCAACACGCAGCATATGCAGGTACCACTGGTCCCTCATTGCTTTGGACACAAAGGCATGCACCGAGGTGGCTTCTGCAGCATTGAAGGCCATCCGCACGGCACAGCATTGAAGGCCATCCTCACGGCACAGCATTGAAAGCCATCCTCACGGCACAGCATTGAAGGCCATCCTCACGGCACAGCATTGAAAGCCATCCTCACGGCACAGCATTGAAAGCCATCCTCACGGCACAGCATTGAAGGCCATCCTCACGGCACAGCATTGACGGCCATCCTCACGGCACAGCATTGACGGCCATCCTCATGGCACAGCATTGACGGCCATCCTCACGGCACAGCATTGAAGGCCATCCTCACGGCACATATTGAAGGCCATCCTCACGGCACAGCATTGACGGCCATCCTCACGGCACAGCATTGAAGGCCATCCTCACGGCACAGCATTGACGGCCATCCTCACGGCACAGCATTGAAGGCCATCCTCATGGCACAGCATTGAAGGCCATCCTCACGGCACAGCATTGGTGGTCATCCTCACGGCACAGCATTGAAGGCCATCCTCACGGCACAGCATTGACGGCCATCCTCACGGCACAGCATTGAAGGCCATCCTCACGGCACAGCATTGACGGCCATCCTCACAGCACAGCATTGAAAGCCATCCTCACGGCACAGCATTGAAGGCCATCCTCACGGCACAGCATTGGTGGTCATCCTCACGGCACAGCATTGACGGCCATCCTCACGGCACAGCATTGGCAGCCATCCTCACGGCAGTGAATGGCAGCCACACCACGTTCTTCACCAACAGCTTTGAGCCTTAGAAAGCTGGGAATATTGTTTAAAAAATGAGTGAGTAAAAAGTGTATTTGTCATGGGATAGGTTTGTTTCTTTGACAGTTACCAGGTTTTACTGGAAAAGCTAAAGCCGATCACCCACCGCCTTTTCAACAGCTGAGCACCAAAAAGTCTGCTTCTCATCAAAAACGTTAAATGTTTCTTAAAACGTCGATAAGAACTGTTCCTCTAAATAGTCTGCTGAAAATGGAATCTCCTCGTGATCAGTGTTGCTTCAGTCTTGCTTCATCACCCATCAACCGGACAATAGCTCCAGCCATTACCTTTGCATACTGTTTGCTTTTCTAAATCAAGCTATTTCCTCTTCCCATCAGCTGATTAACTGCTTTAGGGCTGCAGTTACTGCTATCTCTTCCTTCTCTGCAAGGTAAATTCTAAAAGGCAAGGTAATCCTTCCTTACTCAAGTCCACTGCAAAACTATTGCAGTTTAGAATGACGACACTCTAACAGGCTGCTTCTTAGTTCTTTGTATATGTTTTAGTCAACAGCATTAAAAAAAAGAAAAACAAACCACTACAACTCTAATCTTAACTCGAGTCTGTTAATTTCTTAGTAAAACTGTCATTACAAAGCTGAAAATGTGCATATGCATTTTAAATGTATGATATATGTGGGGTTTTAAAATTAAATAGAAATTAAACTCGTGGGGTTTTTAAAATTTAAATTCTTAATCAATTGTTTGTCCTTTTGCTATTTGAGTTGTGATAATATATACATGCTCAGGTTGTAAATCACAGATGAGAATCGGAGCAACTGTTTTGCAAATAACATTGCAACATTGGAACAAACTTTGTGCACAGAGATCTGATTCCCCAGTTCTTTGAAATGAGCAAATATTGAATCATATGTGTGTTAGAGTAAGCCTATAGCTATGTTGACAAAGTGAAGAATCAAAGAACTAAAGAACTACTGTTTGGGAACCAGGTGCAGCTATCATCTTAATTTATGATATCCTTGTTTTTGTAATTATTTCAATTGTTGTGAGAAGTGCACTTAGGCATTTTTAGGTTAAGAAAGCTGCAGGGGGGACAAAGCAAAAATAAAAAAAATTTTACATTCTAAACAAGTGCTAAAACATAGTTCATGAACACCCCACACTGGTTGGAAATGTATTTGATGGGTAAAGATGCTAGACTTTCTCTACCTTTGGTACTTGCCCTGACAACAGAACCAACTGTTCCCAAGAATTATAAAGGATACTGTTAAGACTGCAGGAAGCTGAAATCAGAAATCAAAAATATAAATTGGTGCTTTATGCAGACATTATTTTGATGCTTTCTAACCCAAAAGAAATATTTCTTTTAGGGGTTAGAAAAGCAGTAGAAGCACTTGGAAAGCTTTCAGACTGTAAGATAAATTATACTGAATGAGTTGCATAGAAATATAGCTACCAACCTGTCATAGGAAGAACAAAAGCAATTACAACCTCCCTATAGATTTAAACAGGCTCATTACTCATTGAAATACCTGGAATAAATATACTGTGCCAGCCAATCCAGACAAGTTGTCTATATTTAACTATTCTCACATAAAAGCAATTTTTAAAAGGTGGAGCAAAGTCATCATCTCTTGGATAGGAAGAGTTCATATTAGTGAGGAGGAGATGGTTGAGAAACAGGATGCAAAAACTTTTGTTTCAAAGTCTGCCTGAAAAATACTGATTTTGTTATTACAGTTACAAAATCCTAAGAAAAGTGGGGATTATTTTCTACTATATACAGATGGGTATAGCTCTGCAAAAAGT
This sequence comes from Pelecanus crispus, assembly GCF_030463565.1. Taxonomy (NCBI): domain Eukaryota; kingdom Metazoa; phylum Chordata; class Aves; order Pelecaniformes; family Pelecanidae; genus Pelecanus; species Pelecanus crispus. The sequence goes on along the minus strand of NC_134644.1, from coordinate 147,731,876 downwards.
TAATCCGTTTGGTCTTAAATCTAAAGACACCTAAACCAGATTTTTTAACTGCAAAGGTATTTATCTTTGCATATCTAGGTCTTAAACATGCGCTAAGCACTTTAAGGCACAAAGATACTCATGTGCCTAACTTTAACATATATTTTAAATACTGTGCAAAAACCAGCAACAGTAAATATATATATATATATGTGCATATAGGTATGTTCGTGTTATTTGCGTACACAAGTTTTTTTCAAATTCTATATTAAGCAAAATCTCATCTTGGCAGGAGGGGGAGAAGAAAAGCCCGATATCACAGGTCAACAGGAACAGAGGCTACGCCTGCAACAGACTAAGTAGAAATCCTGCAGATAGATAGCCATTGTCTCCCTGATGAGCCATATCTACCCAACAACCCAACTTCCATCTCCATTATCAGTTATTGAACAGATGGTTGTTCACAGGACTGGGTGAATAATGCAAACCAGTGTTTGCGAACATTGGTTCAAAGTCTGAACGGCTGCTTGATTCAGCCTTGTTCATCCACTTGTTATTCAGTGTTCACAAACATTCATGCTGAATGGGTTTCTCTTCACATGGATGTTTGGAGAATGGGTCTTTTTCATACAAAACCCCATATTCATGTGCAAACAAGGGCATTTGTGTGTGAACAAGGGTGTTCCTTATTCACCATTGGTTATTTGTGCTTCTCTACCATTATTCTCCTTTTTGAAGTGTTTGTTGTCCACTCAAGGTGCATGACCTAGGTGATCAAATACAAATCAAAAATAAGAGTAACAAGCGGTCAAATTAAGCAGTTCATCACGGTCTAAAAATAGTTCATCATCTATTAAATGTAACCTTTTCAAAGTAAAGACAACTTGTAGATAATCGAGGGAAAAGAGGACAATGCATGAATGACTATTCCCCCAAATTTATAAATATCTGCAATCGTTCTAGATATTAGTGCATTTAGTACAACCTAGTTACCTGAATGAGAAACCCCCAATCTAGTGTAAGGTTGCAGCTCAACCGGTGGTCAGAAACAGCTGTGTTAGCATAACAGCCTGCTTCCTCCCTTCTGCTGGAGGTAATCAGCAGAAGGAATTGCCTGAGTTTGCCCTACCCCAAGTGAGCACTCACCCAGGCTAGCTCGGATCAGCTCCAGCTGTGATCCAGCTGTGATCCCAGACCAGGTGGCTGCGTGGTCCTGAACCCCTGGCAGGAGGCTCCCGTGTTCTGCTGGCTCAGCTCAGGGACTGCAGCATGTTTGGATGGTAACTTCTGACAGAGCTCAGACTGGGTCCATAAGAAGTTTTCCGATTATGGCAATTGTAAACTTTATAATAAAGTGAATATCTAGAATATCTGGATTAAAGTGTCTATCTAGATGTGAATATCGAGTTGGCTTCTTCCAATAACACAATTCTGGAGCTTTAAGACTTTAGTCACAGAAAATAGTATAAACAATTGGATCGCTATCTAATACCAGAATTTTAAGTCATTCTTTCAGCTATTTTTACCTTTTAGAGTATATCAATATTAATATTCTGAAATTAAGATTCCTTCTTTCGAGAGTACAGATGTGATCATGTGTTACATTTTACTACCCTGGGCTCTATTACTGTATCATTCTTTTTTTTTTTTTTTTTTTTTTTCTTCTTCAGTGCTTGAGAAGTAAATGTAAATTTGGAATGAGTTCTTTGAACCTTATCTGAGAAAATATGCTAGATGTGAAAAGCCTGCTCTCACACCCCGATACTACAAGACCACTAAGTTAATGCCCTTTATTATGTGGCTGTCAGTTATATAAGAGCTAATTATGAATTATTAAACTGTAGAACTAAAGCTACAGCAGATAGCAGTGGGTTATGGAGTCTAGTCACTTCTGTGACCAGGACTTGGTAAGTGGGTCTTTGTTGTGTCTACTGCATAAAACCTTTGTGGATGACTGTCAGAAATGTAGTATCGCCCTGAACTGTAACCTTTGCATGGTGCCGTCCATAACCAAGTGACCTGCTGCAGCTCATTAAAATTAATGTAATGGATCATTTTCTTCTAATTGTATTCGTTGGCAAATTAGACTCACTTTTCAGCTGGCAGTAAGAGAGAATACAGTTAAGTAGACTGAATGAATAAAGTATGTTCTTCTGTATGTTCCTTCGCTCAAACTCGTGAGTGTCTCACATGAGCAGAACTAGGATGAGGTGATTCTATTATAGGAGAACACGGTTTTTACACATGTAGATTGAAGAAGTTTAACAATTTACCATCATCCTTTTCTAAAGTAAGTGCAAGAAAAGCGCTTTTCAGCTCATGTTCCTTCCCAGGAAAGACCTCAACTTCATCAAATATTGTGTTCTGTTATTACAGATTAGTCACATACGTCAACAGATATATTGTTAGAATACATGCTGCACTGTATTAATAGCACTTTGCTCCTAAAATTACTTTATCATCTAAAAATAAGTATCTGGTACTTGTCATTGCTTTCCAACATACATCAAGATCATAAGAAGTAGCACATGTGTTACTTAAAAACTGCATTTCTAAAAAGAAAATATTCTCTTGACAGAAGCAGCCTACTAATTCTAAAGCCTCGGAAGAGGTAACAAAAGAGCAACATTTTTCGTAGGAGTACCATATCCTCTATTCAGGATAGGGGTTTTTTTAAACCCCTTGTATTAAATGCAGACAATGTACTGAAATAGTGTGCAGTCAGAATCCCTTTCCATGCTACAATTTGGAAAACAGGAAATATTTATTTATGCCTTTTAAAATATTTGTTATTTGCTTAGATTAGGCACTTTATGCACCTTGTGGTCTTACCACTGTCATATTCATTCTCCCTTCTAAGGTATTCTCACAACACAGCTTTTTGGCTCCTGGGGCACAGCATCCCATACTATGGGACCTGCTCGTGTAATGACAGACACCAAAACACAGGTAATAAGAGGTTATCCTGGATCTTAATGCTTCACCGGCCGCAGTAATTTGTGTTGATATTAAATAACTGATGGAGTCAGGAGGCCATCTCAGTGTACCCAACTTTAAAATATAAAAATTATATTTGATATATATAACATATAAATAGATATTTAATGAATAATATAGTAAAAATTAATTAATATCTAAAGTACAATATAGAGTATTTAGTAAGTAGTATAAAGAGGAAATGGCCAAATGTATTCATTGCACACAGAATACATATTTCTTTCCCCCCACTTGCGGACATTGTTTCAGCCTGCTTCCTTCTATATGGCTCTGAATAGTGCCAAGATTCATGTGCAGGTCCAAATATCACAAAGGACTATTTCCTTCCAGGCACACCGCATGAGCCAGATTTGGCTGTTGTTTATGCAGACCCCTGTCTCTGTGGGTTGAGACCCAAAAGGCCATGGAAGAGAAAGAAATTAAAGGGAAGCTGAAGTGGTGCAAACTGGCCCCAGTTCTCACATCATCCTGCCACCCTCAATGGACATCACCTGACACGCCAGCAGTGCTGGCTGGGGATGGTGGGGCTACCCCACATAAATGCACCGTGGTGGGTTGTCCCCTGAAAAACAAAACTGGAGCCCACAAGAGATGACAAATTGTGGGGGTGGGCCTTGGCAAAAAGCTGCTCTAGAGCAGTGCGTGCTATGTGGTCAAAATAGGGCATCTGCTTTTCCGTACCTCTGCTGGAGGGGATGACTCAAGCCTTAGGAACTTACAGAGGAATGTGCTTCACTTCCACATGCTCAGAAGTGAATCCTAGGTGCAAGGATTCAAAGTCAAGGCTGCTCATGTTCACAAATTTTAATTTATAAATGTGGTACTGACTTATTTATTGAGGAGAAGTTTGGAGCTACAGCAAGGGTCAGAAAGGATGGTTGAACAGGGATTGAACTGAACCCTTCCTTAAATGCTGAGAAGTCTGAGCTACGCTTATTAAACGTTCATATTCTTTAGCATTTCTTGCCAAAGGGAGACAATACCAAGAAGCTAATCTCAGGTATTTCTGACCAGCCCATACTACAATTTACCACAGATCTGATGAACGCCTCTCCTGAGGAGATTTACGGTCCAGATTTTGATAAAATCAGAATGCTTATCCCAACTGAATCTCAAGTGCTGATAAAACTGCTGTCTGCCAACAAAGAAGCCCATGCAAGCAGGCAGAGCAGGAACTGGGAGATTCATCACTAGCAGGACACCTAACCACATCCCCTGTTTTTTTTATTTTGTAGGCTCTTTCGTTCTCCTTGCAGTATGCCTGTCTAAGCATACCTCCCTTACCACCTTCCTTACACCTCCCTTACCAAGCACTGATCTAACCCCTTAAAAAATCCAGGTCTGCTCCCTTTTTCCCACTACACCAGATCCAGCAGTGCTCCAGAGCTTGTATCAATACTGTTTGGGGAAAGTGAATAGACAGTAGAGAGTGCAACATTTTTGTATAGTATATCAGGGGCTATTTGCAAGCTGTTGAAGCTAATATTCCTTTTTTGTAGTAGCTGAAGGATGGGCTGACTGGAGAATTTTCCATGCAGTATTTTGCCCTTGTGTTAAAGCGTTCATCTTGAATTGAATGTTTCAATACTTGAGGTTAAGCATCTGCTCCAGTACTTTCCTGCATGAGGGCCTGTATTTCTAGCTCCTGGACTTATTTGATTTCTGGTCAAGTCACTTAACACCCTTACATTTCACTTTCTCCATCTGTGAAATGCGGAAAATTAAACTTAGCTGTCTTATGGTGGTATGGAGTGTAATTCAAAAATGTTTGTCAAGCACTTTGAGATCATAAATTGTACTATTATAGCATTTAGCAGATGTGATTGTATCACACCACAGAAAACAGTGTTATTGGAGAGATCCTTGTGTGTCTGTGACCAGGTGGCTCCACTCAGAAACAGGTTGCCACATGAGACACATGCAGAAATTAGGAGACTCGCATGCAGTTAGAAAGACTGGCAGGAAAGTTTGGTCCAGTTTCCCCCTCCTCCTCAAAGACAGTTGCCTATTTAAGGGAAATGAAGGGGGAGGTCAACAGCATTTTGTGTCACCATCTGACTGGGAGCAGGATGCTAAGGTGCAACAGGTTCTGCCACTGTCCCTCAAGTATCCTTGGGTACAAGCAACTGTTTGGCTTTAGGCTGGGGCTGTGCCCAAAGGCTGCCTGTGAGCCACCAGCTTGTGTACAGGCTGAGCAGGGTGCGGGGTGCCAGGGCACCCTGGCACCTCCCAGCTGCTTATCAGTCCATTGAGCTCAATAACCACCATTCTCTGTAAAAAAAAAATAAAAGACCATTCTCCTACTTCCATTACAGGTCTAGCTAACAAAACCAGCCAGAATAACATGGAATGATGACTGACTTTTTAGTATGTCCTGAATATTGAATTTCTATTGAATTTCCCCTTTTTCTAAGAAATATTAATAAAACTCATTTTCATTAATATTTAAGAATCTGAGTCACCTTTTAGATGCAGCCACCTCTTTTTTTTTTTTTTTTTTTTTCTTTTTCTTTTAGGCAAGAGCTCGTTGTCATTCTGAGGGAAGAATCTTGGTCCCTGGGGGTCTGTTTTGGAATAAATTCATGGTGCTCTGCTGTGATATGCTTGGTGAGACTGAACTGTCTACAGGAAACTCCTGCTTGAATCTCTGTCTGGATCTCTTGTTTCATCCTTTAGAAAACCAAAAGTTTAGAGCTAGCTGGAAAACAGTTGTTTTCCTACCTAAATTGAAAAACAAAGAGCTAAAATATTTCTCTTTTTCCACTGGCTATTCATGTCAAAGGAATTTCCTCAATAAAAAAGACATTTTCTAGGGCGAGTTGGTTGACGTTGTTTTTTAATTGACCATTACCCCATTATCAATCAAATCTGTTTTACTGTAAGATTTCTAACCAGCTCTGCCACATCAACATTGTACCTATAGGAAAGGATAAATTATTTCTATTTTTTTTCCCTCATTAAAAAACATTAATATTTATTGAGCAAACAAGCATTACTTTTAATCTACATAACTAAAAGTATTGATCTATACACTGGACTCAAAGATATGTTGTCACTAGCACACTCATTTAACCTATTATACAGTGTTTTATAGCCATAAATAATGAGGGTTTAATAAAGATATCAGACTTGCCCCTAATGCTGCATCTGATAACATAAGCCAAGGTAGTATGATATGATGACTTAGTAAAATGTTTTGAGAAAGGAAGAAGTCATTACAGATATCAGTCTTCAAGGGTACATGATATGAACTTGTGAAGAAATTCTTCTTCTTTTCCATGCTCTCTCTTCCCTCCCCCGTCCTCCCCGTCCCCCCCCCAATTCTTCTGGTTCAGTGGGATAAAATCTTCAAAACAAAACACCAGGGCATAAAAATGCCATTAACATGAATAAAAATAGCACGGGTAACTCCTTAGTGACAACTGACTTCACAGTGTCAAAATCACACAATTTTATTGACCTAGTTGAATTTCTTCCCCTCAGAATCAGAAACTTACCCAATTTCCTGCAGGAATGTCTGTACAGTTTTAGTTTAGTTTACTCATTAATGTTTCAAGCCTTTCTACCACAAAGGAACAGACACATGAAAGTGAAAATGTACCTTTTTTTCACAGCAGGGAGCCTTCATAATGAAAACTTGGCATGCACACCTGAGGAGAACAGTAAAGCTTATAGAATTTACATATGAGGATTGTAACGCTTTTTTTGCAACTGCAAAAGAAAGGAGAATAAAAAGAGAACATGTGACATTTTGGCACCAAGGTTATCAGCAAGACATAAATTTTACTTCTGTGTTAAAGATTCAGAGAAGACGTGTGAATGTGTAATTTTAAGTGTTCTGGACATCTTCTACAAATTTTTCTGTACATCCATGACAACTAGTATTATTATTGGGTTTTCTTATTCTATTTCTCCAGGGTGCTCTATAGAAAGGACTCAGTTCATCTTCAGGATCTAGGGGAAAAAGCTCTCATTAATTTCAGTGGGAGGTGGTTGAAGACCCAAAAGATATGAGAAACAGATTTGAAAACCTGGGATGTCTTGTGTTTAGAGGCAGCTAGTTACAAGGTTGCATGTTTTCCCTGTTTTGCCTCAAATTTGGGTTTCCATTTCAATATCTGGTGGTGTTTGGGAGATTTCTTTATTTCTCATGATCTACAAATTAAAATAATGAAAACTGAAATTAAATTAATTCAGCTATTTTCTTCTAAATAAATGTAACACTGTACCTAGGCAATTAAGGCACCTAAACGTACCCATACATTAAATAAAAACCTATTTCTAAGATGAATTGAAAATGATGCTCTCTTAAATGCAGATATAAATTTAGATGGAAAATAACCCTCTGTCACCATCTGCCACGTTTTGTCCTTTCTATCTTATTTTCCTGCTCTGTACTTCCACACACCATGGCATCTATAACAACCCATGTTATTCCTATTATCAGCAGGTTAAGTTTTCTTTACAAGTCATCTGTAAGTAATTCACCTGTGGGTATTATTTAGCTGCTATATTAAAAAGGAGGGGAAAAAAAACAAAACTAAACTAAACTAAAAAAAAACTTTCTTACAGCTTAAAAAATGAACCTGAGTTCTGAGCATCGCCTCATTTAATCCTCACAGGAATTTCAACTCACTTCATCTGCCTCAGCTTCCCCATTTTTATGCTGGGAATAAAGTCATGCTTCCTCTCATAAAATAGCCTAGCTATTGTTTGAAGTTGCTAATTATTATTCTATAGATAGATAAGAGCAGCTGGTGAAAGAAACAGATTTAAAGGTATATTGCCAGCATAAAACCTTTTGTTTCATCTCTAAAATATCATGAATCATTTGTGCTAATGAGCCATGGGGGCATTTTTTTGTATCAGTAATTCATGCTCAGGTTTCTGCTGAACTTTTCTGCTGTTTCTGCTGGAATGAGGGATCTCTTTGTATGTCTGCAGATGTCTGACTAGTTCTCAAAATTGGCGTATTTCCTATGTTCATTTCATGAGTTTTCACTTTTCTAATGCTATATATATACAATTTTTGCACGTCTTTTAAGCTCTCCCTCCCCCCCAGAATAGTCTCCTGTTATCAATCACAGAAAGAGGCATTAATTGAAATAGAAAAGGAAGCACATTTTTTCTAATGGAGTACAAGTATAGAGTATGTAAGTATATATAAAAAAGAAAGTCAAAGTAAGACAAAAGAAGGTATATAATGAACAAATGACAATCTTTTAACTTGCTCTTCTACAAATAACTTACACTTTATTCCATCAATCTCAAATATAAATTATAGTATCTCTGATGCTTCTAAGTGTCTACAGCTGGGTAATGAGTTTTTGACAAAATAGTGTCTCCTTCCCACAGAAGAAGTCAATTGTTTCACACTGTAACTGCAACGTAATTCCCAAGGGGACATGAAACCTTTTAACAAGTGAAGTGGCAATGTTTCCTTTGCCTCTGCTTGGGAAAAAAATACATTTAAACTTGTATTCAGTACATTTCAGAGAACTGTAGCAAGGCCTAAAATGAAATTATAAAAAGAAAAGAACAATTCAAACCAAAAACTGCTTCAAAGGCATCTCTTAGTATCTGATCAGAAGTGAAAGGAATAAATCTTCACCCAAAAGCAGATCTTCCACAGGCAAAAATTTTCAGGAAGGAAAAAGCACAGTCAAGGGAAGAATTTTGTACAAGTGATTGTCTTTAAAGGAAAAGGCATATACGCACTGATAATACACATGTTGCATCCTGTCTTTGACCATATGTATCCTACAAGAGGGCGAGTTCCCTCTTCCCCCCATCCTGGAATAACCAACCACAGCACTGATGCCACGAGCAGGTTCATGAGTCTTTATTTCTGCAGAGTTTGGCTGAAGCAGAGTTGGGTCCTGAAGACCAAGGGGCACTTGGTGCTCTTAAAGACATTTGTCTTTAGGGGAAGGATGAAGTTTCCCTACTGTTGTAATTTGAAGCACAGGAAGAGAGAGCTGCCTTGCAGCAGAGGACCCCAGTTCAGCCCACAGCTCGCTGCTGGATGGTGCCAGTCCCTCCACCAAGAAGCTGTCCACCAAAATGCAGTTTCTAGTCCTCCACCCCCAGCGTGGGGCAGGCTGCGAGGAGGAGGAGTGCAGAGGTGTGTGCCCTGAGGAGGGGATGTGCACCCAGGGTGTGTGCACCAAAATGGGGTCAACTGGTGCACACTTCTGCAAAGAAACCCTGTTGTATTGAACCCCCCCAGGGAGGCTGGTGAAGATTATGTCAGGGCAGAAAAAAAACCACCTCACCTTCTGGAAGGTACCTATGTGCATTAAAGCCATTTAATGTACCTGTTAACACTGCAGCACAGGATCTCCCCCAAAGTGGTTATCCCAGGAGAGACCTATCTGAGATCAAAGCCATGGCATCTGCTGACTGAGAAAGGGCTTGAAGTATGGCTCCAGAGGAGCCACTAAAAGACAGATCCTCAGAGCCATTTAGGCACCTAACTGCTTTGAAATCAGGGAGATCCGAGCATTTCAATAACTGGGGGAATCTGGGTGTGGGACTGGCTTTCAGTAGGCATCATATTTTGAATTCATAGTACTTCCTCTCCATCTTGGCAGGTTTTGTCTTGCTGAGCAAAACTAATAGGATCTGTGGTCAGTTCCTAGAAATGTACAATATTTTTTTTTGTAAGAGAGAACCTGTTTTAAGATGTCCTTTGAAAAGGAAAAAAGAAAAAGGAAAAAAAGAAAGAGAAAAAAGAAAAAAGAAAAAAAAGGAAAAGGAAAAGGAAAAAGAAAAGGAAAAGGAAAAGGAAAAAGGAAAAGGAAAAGGAAAAGGAAAAGGAAAAGGAAAAGGAAAAGGAAAAGGAAAAGGAAAAGGAAAAGGAAAAGGAAAAGGGAAAAGGGAAAAGGGAAAAGGGAAAAGGAAAAGCCCATATTTCCAAATAATCTGTTCTTTCTCCCACAGTAGAAAATGAAAGGCAAATTACAGTATTGCCAGGTATCAGTCCAAAACCCTGTAGGAAAATGAAGTTGTATCAGCATATGCAAGAACCTATATTCTCCATATTACATCACGGATGGCCTTAAATTTGTCTGGCTCAAGGTTGTCCTTTGATTGGTATTCAAGTGGAGTGGTAAGTGTGTGCTCTCTAATCCCTGCAACACATGGTAATTTTTTCATTCTCTCTCCGTCTCCACCTGTTCCATGGTCCAGTGGAGGGCTGCAAATCCTATCAGGGGAGTGCAGCACTGCTAAGCCTGCTTCCCTGGCTCCAGTCCATCACATGTGCACTCAGGCTGCAGAGCACCGAGCCAGCTGCAGCCCAACGATCATGTTATCAGATGACGGATGGCTTCATATCAGGTGTTTAAACTGACGAGCTGCCCCATCTGGTAAATGATTCGGGAAGCCTGGCCTTGCTTGATGAATGGGGAAAGTGACAATGCCAATCAGTGTGACCCCTGCAGCTTCCCTGCTGCCCGCCCAACAGCCACAATCAAGTATATCCCACTGGTTTACTTTTTCAATCCCATTGTCACTCTACTGAGACCTACTGCCACTAAATTGCCACTAAATTATATCATTAATCCAAATATTTTCCTTGTAAGAACCTTCACAAAATGCGTACTACACCTTCAGCAGAGCTGGAAACCAGTTTAAGTTGACAGAAGACAGTTATAGATGCTGGGGGGTCTGTTACAGACGTTTCTGGCGAGCAGGCCGGTGACACAATTATTGAGGCACTTTTTCTTGCTCCCTTGAAATTCAAAAATCATGGGGACGAGCATCAAACATCAGGGGAGATACGATGGACCAGATTCTCACCTGGCACTGATTCAGAAAATCACGTACACTTAAAGAACGTGATGAATTCCCTCTAACTTCAGCAAAGCCAGATTAATTGCCTCAGTATTTTATTAAAATACATATTACAGAATATGTGATTGAAAACTAACACTGTTTAAAATTACTACTGAAGTACCGTTTCATAATGCAGCATTTAATGTCTATTAAAAAAATACATCCTGTCTTTGTTTAAAATATTATTACTGTATTACTTAAGTCTATGAAATATAAATTACATAAACATGGGAGCTTGCACTTTAATGCATTGTTAAATTTTCAGCCATGTACTTTATGCATTTGGCTTAGTTGCACAGTGTATCGCAAACTGGCTACTTATCGTAATAGAGATCAAATAATGGAGACAGGGCAGAATACACAGAGACTACAAAAACAATTTTCAGTACAATATTTATTTTAATCAGCAATTCAAAATGACTTAACTGGAGTTGTGAACAATCCAAATGCCATTTTGTTTTTGTTCTCAACCTAAAAACATATTTTTCTCCTCAGCCCCTTGATACATGTGGGGTTTTGTCCACCCCTATTCGAAAACCACTTTCTTAAAGAACAAGCAGCAGTGAATAAACTAAACAAAAGAGAGATCCTAATGAAAATGACAGCACAGCAGGTACGCTTGTGATTTAGTGTCATTTCTCTTTGCATGCTGCAAAATTGTCAAGTATTTCAGGTATAAAAAGCAAAACCTTCTATTCTGTACAGGATAACTGCTGCAAATTGGCAACGTGTAGATATTTTAATAACAAGGCAACCATCAGCAGCTACCTGAGGTATTTATCAGCCCGCACATCTTTACATTTACTGTGGATCATTCATGATCATTCCTTTGTGTACCATAGTACTTATTTATGAATTTGTATGCTCCTGGATGTATAGAGAGATTGTACGATGTGATTTATGTTTTGCTAAGTTGTACAAAGCAGTTTTATCACTGAATCAGTGGCTAGCACTTCAATTTTATTGGTTATCTTTGCGTAGGTCTGCCTCAGGTGAAATTCTATCGTACTCATGACATAAGGAACATATTTGGGTTTTATTCAGTTATTAACCACAAAACTTAGGAGACAGACAGAGATAATTCTCATATGCAACAAGGGGGACATGCATTGTTCATATTGGCATACACTCATATTCGGGGTTTTGTTGTATTTACCGTATACACATAATGTGTCAGAATCCTGTGAGAAGACAGACTTTACATTAAAAAGGTCATCAGGATTTAACATTTCTACTAACGAGACACACGGCATGGTTCAGTTGTTGTGCAGCCATTGGGTGTGGTTCTTCTTGCATCTCTTCTAAGACCAAAGGACAAGTTTTGATGCTCCGGTAACCTTTCTTCTTGTACTGTTTCTCTCCTTTTCTTCCTCATACGACACTGCAGTGCATAATGGCAGAGGACTGAAGGTACAGAGTGGGAACTTGCATAAATTAACAATGGGAATGTCAATATTTACTAGGAAACCCCCAATATATTTTCAGAAGGAAGCCCAAAGCCAAGCAAGAAGGGAAAAGAGAGAATGCTATTTTGCCTCATTCTCCTCTCACCCTCCCTTCCTTTTATGTCTTCATCAGACAGAAAAGATATTAAGAGCCATAAGGTCTGGTCTGGGATTGCTGGGTCCTGAAAATAGGCAGTGATTTCAGTATGAGTTTTGGGTACACAAGGAATGCAGAAGCCTCTGCAAAATTAGATTTTTGTAAACAAAGACTGTATAAAAGTCAAAAATAATATATAGTTGTTTTAAAACTGATTTGTATGCATAACACAAAAGTATAAATGACTTCACCAAGATTTATTGATTCATGTCAAGGCATCATTACTTTTCAAAGTGTGAAAAATGATCATATATTTATGACCTGCCGACTGAAGCTGTTTTGTGAATTAGCAAAAGCTCTGGAGAGGAGCAGCCTAATTGCATTATCATAGAATCAGAGATGGTTGTCAATTTTCCCCCATTTAGCTTTTCTCCTTTAGTTTGTTAAAATGAAGGTGCCATACGTTGGTTGAATTCACTAATACCCTGATGAATGAGGTATTTTCCCAATAGGCTCACTACGAGTATAAACAGTGAATTAGGGATGATAGGTCATCAATCATATCTCCTTCAAACAGATCTTTGCCCTGAGATTATTTGTTATATATTAAGAGCACTTACAAAGTTATCATAGAAAACACGCTGATGGAAAGACACTAAGTTGACCTTAATTCCTTCTTAGTGGGTTTGTAAGGGAGTTTGTCTGTTCAGATAGATATCCCTGTGTGATGGCATACTCATATCTAGTTTTGATTTTCTTCATTAACAGTCTTTGTTTCTTTTATCTGTGAAAAGATGTGCAATTTTTGTAGTATTCTCCTTTAATGTATCTATATGCTATGGCTGAAATTCAACATCTGCTCTGAATTTTAAGTGAGTATTTTCATAGGTTTGAGGGTGTTTCTGGATTTCGAGAGCTATGTTAGTTACCATTTATATAGGAAACCATCATTTATGCTCCTCTTTGGAAAGGTATTTAATCATCATTGGGGTAGCGTCTCCACACACACTGTACTGTAAGCAAGCGTTTCATCTCTGCTGATGAGCACCAGCCCCTGGTGGAAGTTAAGCATATGTTTAAGCAGTGTCCTGGCTGGAGGCGCTTTCCTGGATGTTATCCTTAATTTAAACCAAAAAAGGTCAAAGGCAATCTATAATTCAGAGTACCTTTCACCTCCTGCAATGTGACTATGGCTGGCTCCAGCTGTGCTGCTGAGTCAGGGGGGGAGGCAGAGCAGGAATTCATCCATAATTGCGTCCTGCGACCAGGGCTGCATCACGTGAGGCCCCATAACAAGCTGTGCTAATAATGTGCTAACAGATGCGGGAGGGCTTCTGCTCCTGCTCCCAGCAAATCTATGACTTATCATGCTTATTAAGCTGGAGGTAAATTTGCCCTTCAAAGATGCGCATCCAACACCCACTGAAATCAGCAGGAGGACAGTGCAGCAGGGCTGGCGTCAGCGTTGGCTCAGCCCGTTCATTGCCCTGGCTGCTTACGAAGCTGCCCCGGTGCGTCCCTTCGGTTTCCAGCCGGGAAGGTGGCATGCGGGGCAGGGGCCAGCCGTGGTGCTCAGGGCAAGAGCTGAGGAGCAGGGTGTCAAGCAATGCTTCCTTCCCCACGCATCAAGTGCTTCCCGTCCCCAAAGTGCTGGGCCAGAAGCTGCGCTTCATAGAATCATAGAATCATAGGATCGTTTAGGTTGGAAAAGACCTTTAAGATCATCCAGTCCAACCATTAACCTACACTACCAAGTCTACTCTAAGCCAATCAAGGGTAGACTAGACTAAACCATGTGTGTGGACTAGTTTTCCTAAGAATTTGCTGGGATCATCATCCACTGAAATGAAATGTCTCGGGCACAGCAGCATGGCAGAGAGGGGACAGCAGGTAGATTGGAGCAATTATAAAGATTTGAGTGCTGGGTTTGTAGGGTGTTTACATCCAAGGGTTGAGATTTGCACAGCCACTGTGGGATAAACCACCACCTTCAACAGAGAGCTGTCTATACTCTGGAATCTGGGCCAGAAGGGGGACGATCCTTCATTTACCTCCATGATGAGCAGTTACTCACACTGACAGCAAACATTAAAGCTCTGCCACTTATTTTACAGCTCGAGTTGTATTTTAATTTTTTTTTTTTTTCCCATCACAGGGATTTGAATTTGTTTGTAGCCAGCGCACTTATGCTTATGCAGTCCTGTCTTGAATGGTATGGCCTAATTATATTGCCTTATTTAATTCCCTGTGCTCAGACTCTAACTGGAATTTTTTCAGATCTCAGGCACAAGAGAGTCACTTTTATGTGTTGACCACATTTAAATGCATTCATGAAAGTCTCTGTACTTGGATGTGAGGAACACAGCCTCCGCTGCTCTTCCAAATTACAACATTGTGGGCATCTTTCTGAGAAGTCCCAAGGATACTTTGAAGGCCATCAAGTTACAGACATGAATTTGGAATCCTATTAATATTTGTATAATAAAACCTTTGTTCACACAAGTGTTAAGGAAACCCAAAGGAGTGCTAACACAGTGTGTGCACATTCTGACTCACCTAGACGTTTATGAATAATTTTTCCCATTAGGCAACCAGCTAACACCTCCAACACAAGAACCTGCGATGTGCAAAAACTAAACATTGAGGAGAGAAGAAAACTGATTGCTGGACTGAAGCAAAAATCCTTCAGAAGGCAAAATGTTTGTGAGACTTCAAAGGGATTTTGTCTAAGGAAGGGTGGGCTTTTGCATAAGACAAGTACAATTTCCCATAGACAGATTTTATCAGGGAACCTACTCCCTTGAGTCTGGTTCCATGATCATGGGGTTTCTTTGGGAAGCAAATTCTTCAGAAACTTGCTGCATTCCTATTCCCACCACTGGCACCACAGGCGTTGCAGGGCTAGGACTGCAAAGGGGATTCAGACTTGCTATCAGTAGCTAGGATTCACCGAATTGATTATTTTCATTATTCATCAGGCTAAAGAATGGGTCAAGTAGGTATGATAAGGTCAAGAAGATTAAGGTAAATGCGCAAACAAGCTGGGGTAGGAGATTGCATGGTACTGGCTGCCCCTTTCCCCGCTGTACCCTGTGTTTGGCTGTTACTTTAACAGCCCTTAAAATTCATGGTGAAACTTTAAAGACAGAAAAGATCTTTAAGGAAGGAAAGAATGGTACCTCTTTCATGAGGTTAGTGTTTTCTTTGAGAAAAAGCAGGGAGGTTTAGGCGAATGGGGAAGGTGTTATTGTAATAGAAACATAAACTGAAGTGGGCTATTTCTAATTTAACAATGGGTGGCCCTGTTTTTATCAGTTTATGGTACCGTGTGTTTTTGTCTTCGTGAACACTCTTCTTTTGTCATTCAGCTATATAATCACCACCTTTTGTAAGATAATCACAGGTAATTAACTTTGTAACTGTTCTTGTCCTGTTAGACTAGTAATTGCCTGTCTCTGAATCACATATCTAGGAGGTTTCTCAGATAAAGGAAGATATGATCTATCCGTAATTTCAAGTCTTTTGCCAACTGATTGAGGGCCAATTGTTTTTACATATGGTGATATATTTATGGCAATTCTCACTTTGATAGTGGTTCTAAAAGACTAGACTGAGATTGAACCACACATCCAAAAAATGCATCGCCTGTAATTGTGAGCTCTGTGCAATCTAACCAGACAGACCATTTAAATTCTACTAGTTTTATGGTTTTTAGAACTTTGATTTACCCTTAAATGTACTGCATTGAGGACCAAATGGAACAATTCAGCTCTGAGTAAAGAAAAAAACAATAGCTTTATCAGTTCAGAACAAAAGTCCATCTTACCCAGTAGTCAGTCCCTGAGAATAAGCTAAGCACCAACAGTTGCTTGAAGGGAAAAAAAAAAAAAAAAAAACCAAACAAAAAAAACCCATGGCAAATGTAGTGATATCTTCTCAGAATATGTTCCCAGCCTCCAAATATCTGTATCTCAAGGGCATTTTGAAATGCAGGTAGAGTACTTTAATTGAACAGCCTTATGTGGTTTTCTACCATGAATTTGTCCACTTTTTAATCACTTTTTAATGTGCCAGAAATGGATGCATGTGAAGTTTTCACATTCATTCTGTGATCTGGAATTCTACAACTTAAGCACAAATTGTATGAAAGACCACGTTCATTTGCTTTGAACCTGCTGTTTCATGTGGTGCCCCTATTACTCTCCCTCACAATATACCCCTTATGATTTTGGAGATGTGCATCAAATTTCTCTGCAGTAACTTTTTTTTCCCAGCCAAAAGAGCCCTAGTCCACTCACCTGTTCCTCATGTGGAAGGAAAGGGAAATTATCTTTGCACCTGTCATCCTTGAATGGGCTGCAGACTAACAAAGATGTTGTATGTTTTATTGCCCAGACAACTTAATATTGCTAAGTATTATTATGCAAAATTATGTGACTCAACACTCTTTTATCTGATATGTTGCCACTGCATTAATAATTGGGGGGGGGGGGGAAAGCCAGGAAATGTAAATATCAATCTCTCATCTTCAACACTGTTGTTGCTTGGTTAGTTGGCTGGCATATTTTTTCTTTCCATTTTAATCTCAACTGCTTAGCATCGGAGGCTTAATTCTTCTTGTAGTGATGCTAGTTTTTGATCACTGTAGCGGAAATGGGCTCATGTAAAATAATATCTGGGGAAAGGAGAATCAGGGCCATGTTGTCTGTTATTCTTTCACTTACTAGAGCAACATGCTAGAAGAAAGATGTCATTGTAGCCCAGGTCTGGTAGCTTTAGAGTAACTTCCCTGGAAGGCTTTTGCAAACCCTCTTCTTCAAGAAGCTTTCTAGGAAAAGACCTCTGGAGGGGAGGAACTGGCAGGCAGTAGCCCAGGTCTCCAGACCTGCAGCCCTTTACTCGATGGGTAGGAAGACCTTGTGCTCTCTCCCCTGGCACACTCCCTCCCTTCAACAAAATTGATTTGGAGGAGTTTGGGGTTTTGCTCTTGCAAGTGCACCTAGAAACATTCCGCAGAAACACAAACTCCAATACACTGCTTCATGTGGTGGTAGATTTAAATGAGGCTTTGTTGCTTCTACTGTCTGAGGAAGGGAATATTTGAGAGCAGTGCCAGGAATCATGGAAAATAAAGCAACAACAGGCTATTTGCAGATGTTTGTAAATTGCTGCAGTTATCAAGACATAAAGCTCTTTGTTCATTGGTAACTAAATATAAGCAAACTTTCAATTCGTTTTTAACAACATGGCAGAGGAAAATATGTTGGAGCATTTTATATTCAACTAATTTCAGTTTAGTATAGGTTAATAAAGGTTTCCCTATGGTGTCTGTAATTTGTATTCAAAATTTTTATTATTACAGAAAGAAGTCATTTTTGTCAGTGCTCAGAATGTTGAAGGTAAGAATCTCAGGAATATCTATATGTCATGTTAGAAGTTATCGTTTTCCTTGAGTTTAATTTTAATTGAGTTTAATTGAATAGTGGCAGAAATTTCTCAGGTATGTGGTAAGTCTTCACCATGTGGAACCTGGTCTGCATATCTTAAGAGAAATAATGTAGTCTGGCTCAACTACAAGTTATTGAACTATATGCAGCAATAATTTAGTGAAATTCTGTGGCCTCTGTAATGCAAGAAGCTAGATTAGATTACCACAGTGGTCCTTTCTGGCCTTAAAATAAATGGAATCTATGATATAAAATTGGCTTCATTCAGGTTAATCATCATTGGCTGAATTTTGCCACCCTTACACATATTGAAACTCATTCATTTCAGGGGAATTACTCTCCATTCTGTGCACGGGGAAGGAATCAGACCTGTGTTAATGAATGTTGTAGTGCAAAAGGGGATTGAATAATGAGAGAACACACCATTTGAAACAGCCTGATGGCTTATAAATAGTATGTTAAATATATGAAGAACCAAGGCGAAAAGGTTTTGTCCTCCCTTTTGGCCAGTATCCATAAAGCTCAAAACACTGTTGCAAGGAGCAGAAGAGTGGGGTAAATGCAGGGGAGGCAGGAGTGGAAAACCTCGGCTCCCTCCCTGGCGCAGATCAGTGCCACAGCGTCTTTCTCCATCCTCCGCAGGGACAGCACGGTGGCAACCAGTGGCAGAATTGAAATCACACCAACATCGCTCGTACATCCACAAATCCCAGTGCCATTCAGACTTCGATTAAACATCCAAGACAGAATTCAACACCTGGCTGAAAAGTTTTGCGCCTGGCTTCAGTGCTCGATTCTCGTACGAAGAGGAGCAGAGGGAACACACCTTGGACTTCTTCCAGCACTGCCTTTCAGAGTACTCATGTGTGCAAACAGAAACAGGAGGTCAGCAACTGAAGAAAGCATCGCTGCCACAACAGCCACTGCCAGGCAAAGTGGTCCTGTCTGCATCTGTCAGTGGGGCTGTCACTTCGTCACTGCTGACTTTGGGGGCGATGCTAATGGTTGAAGGCTTCTGTGTCCCTGCTTGTCTCATTTCCCCGTCTGACAGTAAGCTGCCTCTGCAGTTGTGTCAACATAGTATTTTGTGAAGCGAGGTTAGGAACCAGAGCTGGAAATCAGCAACTGAAAACTATTTCTCTTAAAAAAAAACATGGAGGGGGAGATGGAGACCTCACAAGTTACCATTGCCCCCGAAGGAAGCATCCCTGGACCCGTGGTTCTGCCGCACTTCAGGATAAACATGAAGTCTGCATAGCAGAACATTGTCACAGGATCAGGATTTCCCATTTCAAAAGTAACCGTCAGCTTAGCCCCAAATTTATTTTAAGTACCTCAGCTTTGCCCTGGTGTTCATGTAGCAGCAGCAGTTAATTTTCCTGTGACAATGTTCTATTCTACTGACATTATCTCTTAAGTATAAGACTATTCTATTAAGGTGGATGAATTGAATTTCATTTCCTCTCACTTCAAATAACGGCATTCTATTCACATTGCTTTCAGTACATCATGGCAGAGTATGGACTTTTGTTAGAAGCTGGCACCCACTAATGCTGTTATAGTAAGAGTAGAGATTTCCATTATAAATCCTCTTTTACGGTGTTTTAAATCAGCTATAAAAGTTCCTTCCAAGATGAAATTTGGCACCAGAAAAAAAAAAAAAAAGATTTTTTTGAGGTTAAGAATGATTTAGCTTTGTTGTTTTAAACATCTTTCAATTGTATAAATCGAAAAAGTTTATCAGTTCAAGACGTATTTAAAATTTCTATAAATCAGCGTCTCTTCTGCTCAAGGATCTAGTTTGACATTAGTTCATAATGTATTCTAATTGCTTTTTGTATTATGAAAAATAACAAGTTCTTAAACTTTGGAGAGTATGTCTTCTACATGTCAAGTAACTACTTTTCATAAGGAGTTTTATTGCATATATTCTAAATATGTTTTTATCCCAAAGAGATGTTAAAAATAACATATTCATAAATCTGCCTTAATTCATGCTTTCATGGTAAACTTTTAACACTTATGAAACAGCTGTTACAGTCAATTTCTTTGTGTGTTATAACAAATCCCTGTTTAAAGCCCATGATGTATCCTGATTCAGAAAAACACTTAACCAGGGCTCATAAAGCAGGACAAGGAGCAAACAAGACAACACGGAAAACCAGTCTGTTCTCCCAGGCAAAGAGGCTGGGATGGACAACCACACACTCTCGAGAACATGGCAGCTGTGGGCTCTCTCTTCTCTGACTCTGCTGTCATCTGCATGTCCCCTTCAGGCTTTTATCGCTGAAGCATATGCATTCTTGGACACATCATTCCCTGCATCACCCCTAAAGAAATCCCTTTGTGAGGAGGCTGGATCACAAAACAATAAAGAAAATTCTGGACATAGCAATTTCTCCTTCATTCTAACACTCTCAAAAGATATACCATCTTACCAGCAGCCACAATAGAGAGAACATATGCATGTTTGCAACTTTAGCAGCAAAACACTTCTGTTCTTTTTATACTTTATAACTTTCTAAATTATTGTGTCTATTTGACACTTTTTAAATTGCTGAAAAAGTCAGAAATGTGTGTATTCATTACTTATCGAATATTCATTGGTCAATAAAGATGCCCACCTACTCTGCTCTTATTTATTAACCTTTTTATTAACCCACAGCTTCCACTGCACCTTAGCAAGCACAACATTAAAGTCCAAACATGCGCTCTTCGAATGCTCACATATGTTGCATCACACTAAAACCCGCATAAGAAGCATTAATAGGTGCATTCATCACAGCAATTACACATTATTGTAATGTGCTGCGATCATGAGAAGAGCATTAAAACATGTACTGCTCACAGATGTCACCAGTTTCCAACCTGAAGCCTGGTAAATGCCTGACTCCAGGTTTCTAAGTAGCAACTGGTTTGAGCAGGCATCTACTCTCAGTCTAGCAAATTCAAAGTTAAAAGTAAGTCTTTTCCCACCAGTCCCCTAAATGTATGTTACATTCTTCTATAGACAGCCAGGGTGAGCAAAACAGTTTTGTTGTCCCATTGAGGTGACCAGGAAAACCTTCTCTAGGGAAGCCTCATCTTCCACAAAGGGTGAGTGAATAGCAAAGGCTGAGAGAATAGCATGGGGAATAAAATTTCTATTTGTCATTGCAGAATATGTCCAGTAAACTAAAAGTGCTGAACTTCAGAGCAGTGCCCATCAATATAGTTGAGCTCTCTAAGCAGTCATTAGCCTGGCTTTCAAACACCTTGAAGAAGAAACTCTATTTATGAATTCACAAGTGCAGTGTGAGGACCAAAAGGAGAGCATAGGTATCTCATGTATTGCCACTGAACATTTTAGGAAACCAATTCATGAAACATTATTAAAAGCCTTCTGTGTGGTACCCTGTCTTCTGATCCAGCATCATCTTGCTAAATCCTTTACACCAGTGTTACATTCTACCGTCATTGAACTCCTTACCTACATACAGTGCTATGAGAACTATCAAGCTCTCAGATAGCTGTAGCAATGCAGATAGTTGTCATGTGAGACATCCACTGCTCCAGGAACCTGTTAGAAAAGCACACTTCAGCACTCAGTGCTTCTGTCACCAGATGTGCAACACCAATCACAGCAATCCTTTACCATTTACTGATGTGCAAAGTATAAAGCCGCCTCAAAACAAGTTCTGTGTGGAGGATTTTTGACACTAGCTTCCACTTTTTGAGATCATGCCTGGGCTCTGCAATCCCATTTATGACTTTTTGATATCTTTGCAGAAGCCTATTTTTGCTAATCACCAGAAGAATAGCATACTAGACCACACGGCTAGACAATACCCAAAGAGCAGTATGACAGAAGAAGAACAATAATAATTTAATTTGACTTCAAATTTTGCTATCTGCTATTGGATTCCTACAGTGGAAAATAAGACGAACTACAGCACATCAGCTGAGGAATGTACTGTGGGATCTATAATTGGAATTCAGAGTATTTCCGCTAAAATGTCACCATCCTAAGCAGAAGTCATATGGCAGTGTGGACAGCAGCGATACAGTGTGTCCACACAGATCAGTCAGTAGTTGTTACAGATCATTTCACTTTTTTAAGAAATACCAAAAAAGCACACAGTAAATTTAAGTGCAGACATGCCCAAATGCCTGAATGATCGGGAAGAGGGACTGCACACATGGGTAAGAGAGGCATACATGCTATTCCAACCCATAAGTAAATGCATGAAAAATTGTTTCCTCTTTAGGTAAAAAGCTTGTCTACATGGAAAAGCAGATTGGAAGAGGTATTTGAAATTTGGTGCTACAATAGGGTCACACTGCAGACAAACCCATAGCATGGTTCCAGTTTTGTAGAAATTTTTTGACCTGAGAATGACCACAAGGGTCCCCAGGGTGGGTTTTAGGGGAGTCTCTCTGCTAGATCCCTAGCAGTGTGAGCTGAAGCGCTCAGGAGCTATTACAGAGGAGAATGAGCATGGCTATGCTTATTGGGCTAATAAAGAGAATAGAAAAGGACATGAACCAGCCATGGTGATACCGCAGCTCGTGTGTTGCAAGAAGGAGCAAAATCAAGGTTTTCAGGTGTCATTCATAACAACATTCATACCAGCTATTGGAGACACGGGGATCTTTAGTCCCTTTTCCATGAAGGCAAATGATATAACAAGGAACAGGCAAATATATATATAAAACAAATAACATAGCTGGCTTCAAGAATGGTTTGGATCATCTTGATTTCAGAGGACATATGTGAGGGTGTGGAAAGGCAACAATTTCTTGATCTAAGAAAATGTGCTAGTGAAAGCAGTGTAGTTAGTATAAGGACACATGCCACTGGTAAAACAAGACATTCATGGGCACTGGGGGTCAGATGTGCTGACACTTCTGAGATAACTTGATTGTGAAATTGCTGCATTAATGTTTTAGAGGAAGATGGGTAAAGTTAAAAAAAGATAAAACCCTCTTCACTTTCCTAGCCTGAGCAGTTTAAGAGATGCTCAGCTGTGACTGGAGAGGAAAGGATGCCAACTTTCCAGCGTGTGTGTGCACATTTCTTTTGCTCATAATTAATAGCCCCTGTGCTTGCTAAGTTTTTGGAAAGCAGCTCGCAGCCTACCTAGGTAATGCCTTCTGACAACGTTTTGAAGATCAGTTATGTCATATGGCTGCCTTTTAGAAAAAAAATTGTAATGCATAGCAGTGCCATATGGCATCTCTGAAGAATCAGCCGGATTGGACAGACATTCATTGGATAAAGTCCCACAGCACTTGGAAAAGAATGTAGTCCTGTTGCCAAAATGTGGCCTTTGTTAATCTCCTAACTATTATTGTGCAGAAACCAATTCATCTGTATTAATTATAAACAAATTTTAATTACTTCAGTAAAAGCTCATTATACAAATATCTAATGCCAAACAAGCTGCCTTAACCCTTTGTTAGACTCCAAAGAAAACTTTAGATATTTGACTGTGGGTGTTCTGAGAAAAGCTGAAATTTCAGCAAGTGTGCAAAGTACAATTGTGTGACATTTATGTTTTCCTTTTTTCATATTTCATACTGTAGGTGTTTTACAGCCTCTATCAAAATAGTGTGTCTGTGGGTATAAAAGGTCATTTACACCTCAAATTTTAGAACACATAACCGAACCTGACATTTTCTATTGTTTAAGATTTCAAAGTAAAATGCAGTCCATTTAAAATTGCAATGATTCGCCATGGCATGAATAACATGACAAACTGTGACCTGCTCATAGTTAGCATTCATCGCGATCCAGGCTTGCTTGCAGTTTTTCTGCCTGGCTTGTAGACCAATCCATCTGAGATGTGAGGGCATGGTGTTTGGGGGTAGCTCAGGTGCACCTGTTGATTCTGCCATCCACACCCGCTGAAAGACTACTGGGTTTGTTCTCTCTCAGAGGAATATGTGTTTTACAGTAAAGTTAAGCAAAACACTGCAGTTAGTTACACTCACCAAGTCTTTGTGTAAAATTTTCATTTGTTTTTCATGCATACAGATTTGTCCTCTCCAGCCTGGATTCTTCCATTTGTTGGAGTCACTTTTTGTACCATGATACAGCATTCCTAAATCCAGCATAGCCTGCCCAAGGGATTGGTCTCCATAAAAAGGGCTCCTTTAATTTCACTTTGGCATGGATGGGTGGCAATGCTCTTCCTTCTGACCTGTCTATCATCAACAAATGTGCTAGGAGTCTGGAGAGGTTAATTCATTCAGACTGCTCTGCCTCATGACATACTCACACAATGGGCCCAGGGTCAAGAAAACACAAAGAAGGACCCTGGAGTTCTGCCATGAGTTTCAGCTTTGAATTAAATCCAAAACTCAGTGGAAAAAAAAAAAAAAGTTCTTAGTTTGAAGTTAAAACCATCCAACCTATCTTAACTATCCATCTTATGTGAATTATTAGAGCATACATAACCTTATAGTATCAAACCCTTACAGTCTTAAATCTCTCCAGACTTGCTGAAAAATTGACCCACCTTAACGAAACCTACTGGAGTTTGACACACTGGGGTTACAAATGGCATTTCACAATTATATGTATTTTCTTATTTCACAGGAATTTTCCTATCAGAAAGCATAATCTTAAAAATTCATACTTGTGTAGGAATTTTTGGGTAATATGTGAACTTGAGCGCTAGCTGTGGTTTTATTTCACCACATCAACCATTTTGTCTTAACAAACATTCCCGGTAGTACTCAGATCACTATTTGGACCTCAACAGCTTAAAACCAATAGAACCACTTTGTGCCTTCTTCCTGCCTTAAACTTTGGCATTCTCACTGAAAAAGTCTGTCTCACTTTAATTTTTCTGCTTTTGCTGTATTGGCACAAATATTGTCACAAAAGGTAATTCCAGGATAATTAATACATGGCTTTATCTGTATCTCTTCATTTGACTCTTTCGGTAATGTTATCTCTAATCATCAAGGTTAAGTACACTTTCTCTATATTAAATCGACAGAAGCACGTTCAGTGGCCTGTACGTAATGGCCTTATGACCACTGAATGGCCTTATGACCAATAAATGGTCTCATATGCAATGAACAGTCTTTAACATTAGGGACCATAAATTCCAATGGCCAGTGCAAACTGTTGAGCAAAGATGTTCTCTGGCATAGCAGTCTGTTTTCCTGGAAATCACTGACTGAACTGTTGTCTAGAGAGCTATTTTTTTTCTCCTTAGAAGACAGAGGGAATTCACATCACAGAAGAAGAAATATGAAGTGGACAGTTTTTGTTAAAAGCTTGCTAACCCTATCTCATTTTACATCCAAATGTACTGGCATCTTATAATAAAAAAAAATCAAGTCAAAACACTAAAATCCAAGGACTTTTAAAGAATAAAATTGCCATAGATAACTACTTGCTTTTCTGTTGTGTTTATGGGAAACTTTCCTGTGAATTAAAAATTAACATTAAGACTGAAAATGTCAAATCTGGATGCTTAAAATTAGATACCTATGACATACTGAGATGCCTGGTTAATAGCTGGGTACTCAGAGATACTAACTATAGAGTCCTCACTGAAGTAATATTGACATTCTATATAATTTTTATACATAACGCAAGCAATCTGTTTGTGTTTTCTAAACAGAGATTTATGCACCTAGATTTAAACAACCATGCTGATATTACTGAACTAAGTAAAACACTTTAGTAATGGGCAGATGAGGAACAAAATACTATTTTCCAATTCTCTTCCCAGAGGTTCTGTCTTACTAGATAGCTTCTTTTATTTCAACTAAGTTACAGAAAGAATATGTTTTCATTATATCCAAAATAAAAAGCACGGAACCAGAAATTTTTATTACCGAAAAATCAAATATGTTGTAGAAAATGTATGCTGAAAGTCTTACATTACATTTTATGTTTTGCCTACTTGGTCTTTTTTCCCATTATCTCTTACAATTAGGCCTTACTAAATTGAGGGTTACAGTCAAAAACAGCAAGGAAGAATCATGAAGCTGGCAGGACTGACTGTGCAAGTAGCCAGAGCATCTGTTTCAAAACAGTGCCATGAAATGAAACTGCAGGGAAGAAAACGCATCAAGGAAGAGATGCATTATCAAGAAACCAGAGGCAGTCAAGAGGAAAAAGCCAGAGGAGCCCAAATTAAAAGTGATACAAAATTTGGTGCCACCAAAATAGGTGACAGGTTATGCACTGACTGCCAAGGTTAGACTGGCCTGGACCTTGCTTGGAGAATGTCAGAAGTGAAAAGCACTTACCAGAAATAGGGTAGGCATGTGTGGAAGCAGCCAAAATGGAGAAGTCCCTTATCAGTAAGCTGTGCTCCCTACCTTCTTTTTGAAACTGCCAGACCCTAACCAGAGCAGCAGCTAGGATTTGTATGGGATGTGTTTCTAGCAAATTTCTTTTGTGTTTGTCTTTGTACTATATTGACTGTATAGTATGCAAAAAATAATTAACCAGGAGAAATTAGAGGGAGACCATCAATACTCCAAGGCCAACTTATATCTGATCAAATGCAACAGGGGAAGCTAATCTGGGAAAGTAGTAAGAGACTTAGGTTATGCATGTCAGGCCTGGACTATCATTCTGTGCTTGTGTAGGGTTGCTGAGAGCAAAATACCTGGGGAGAAGTCAAAAAAGTAGTAGGCCACTGTGCTGCCATGTTGCATGTGTATTAAAGAGCCCTGGTATAGCTTGGGCAGATTGCTGTTTCCCTTTATCAGCTAAAAGAGTTAGGGCCTCTGATGGTAACAAGCTCCAGTATTTGTGTCAGACCACATTCAAAATGCATTTGTGCTATCAGCCAGGGAAAACTCTATGTTGGACCTTTGTGCCCCAGGTTAATAAAAACTTCAAAAGGAAGTTAATAAAAACTTCAAAAGGAAGTTAATAAAAATAGAAGCTGCCATAGTATTTTTTTTCTTGGAAAAAAAAAAAAAATTGAAACCTAGCAATGTGAAACACTGTACTTTTCCTGTCTTTAATATTAAGCAATTAGTGTTACTCTAAAATTTACCACAGCACAAATTAATAATAGGCTTATTTTTAAATTCTTTAAGGCTGATTGATTAATACCGTGGAAAGAAACCACTTCTGCCTCGTGTGTGAGGCTATTTTTATTTCTGTGATGCTGTGGTTTCTAAGCCTAGGAAGAGGTTTGGAGAGGTTTCCCAGTTCTGATCATTTTACATTAGGACAGGCTCAGTGTGAGGGAAAGTGATCCCTTTGGGTTCATGGGTCTGTGCTGATGCCCTTTCCTCTCAATGATGAACTTGCACGCGTGTCACAGAGGAGTTTTTGATTTACTGGAAGTTACAGGAGGTATGTAACTTTGGTGAGATTTTCTTTCATTGGGAAGAAAAGCTGGTGGCTTGTGACTATTAAAATCCATCACTGAGAGGAGAACCGGTTTCCTCCTCTGTGGTTCTCCCATGGGAGCTATCATTATCGTGTTCAAAAAATGGGTAGATGTGGCACTTCGGGACATGGTTTAGTCTAGTCTACCCTTGATTGGCTTAGAGTAGACTTGGTAGTGTAGGTTAATGGTTGGACTGGATTATCTTAAAGGTCTTTTCCAACCTAAACGATTCTATGATTCTATGATTAGGCTGCGTTTGATGGGTAGGGATGGGGTGGGAGGCCGGCTGTGCTGCCTGGGGCTGAGAGCACTACACTGGTCCTGGTCCTGGTCTTAGGGTGATCCCGTGTCGGTGACTTTCTGGGTGTTGTTATGAGCTGTGGCTGTTGTTCATGCTGTGCCTCCATTTCCTCCCCTACTTCCTCACCTCACCTCATCTTTCTGTATGTGAAGTACATTGGTGAAAAGCACTATGTAAGAGCAGAGCACTATAATAACCATTAGAGAATCTGAGAAAATATTTGTAGTGTTAAATGCTGTGATCATGCACTTTGTGACATGATACCATTATAAACACTTGGTACTTATCAGAAAGCCTGTGAATCATTTCCCCTCATTTTCTTCCTTACCAAGAACCACAGTTGCCACAAAAACAGATCTATTCTTGATTCCTTTTTAAAGAAACTATGCTTCCCAGTTCTGCTGAGTGGTTGAAAAAAGCACGCGACTCAAAATAGTCTATTCGATAGTGTGAGTACCCTTTGAAATGATCTGTGGTATTTTTGCTACAGATACCAATCCTATAGCATTGCATAATAACATCCAAATAGTGAAACCTGTTTCCCAAGACAGACATTCAGTTAGTCTGAAAGAACTACCCACCCTGTGTAGGAAGCTAATACATGCAGAAATAAAAGAGATGACAGAGCTTTTCTTCTCTCTCGTTGTAATTTCAAGTCCCATATTTACACACCATGAATAGAGGAAACGATGGAGGGAACTCCCTACTCCCTCTACTGGGAAGAACCAGGAGACCCACACCAGACACCTTTCCTTGTATTTTTATACGTATATTTACTAAGTGTTACTTTCTCTGAAGCCTTTTTTTTGTAATTAGGTCATATTTCAACATGCGTGACTGATCCTGTGTCATTATCAGCACCCTACTTCTGAAAGACTGCAGGCACTACTGCGCAGTGCGTGCTATGGGTAGGGTAAATCTGACTACTGGCACATTGGCTTTGCTTGGATACTGAAGTCTGGGTCTCAGCAGGGAAGCAGGATTACTGCTAGATGAGGTGAGGGCACCATTTTGGCCTTATCAAGATTGGTAGAGTGAGACCGACAGTAACACCAGAGTAGAGCGGAGATGGCGGTGGTCTTTTTGTGCCCCTGTAAAGATGGAAACTATAAAAGAGCAGGATCTCCTGCCCAGCAGTGGTGCCAACAGCAGTGAGCTCCATCCCACCTGACTGTAAGCAGCAGAGCTGAAAACTCTTACCTGCACTGAGTGGATTCGCAGTGGAGTGCATTTGGCAGGGATGTTTCTATGAGAGCTGGGGCAGAGCTGTAGGGCCACTCCTGAGTATTCCCAGCTGATATATGAAGTGAGGTTTTTGGCAGATAGATTTGTGCTGAGATCCCTATGACCTTGACACTGAGAATCTGGTACAGGCTCTAACCAAAGTGTTGACATATAAAATGGGGCAGATTTCATATTTCTGATAAGAATACTACAATGACTTCAATGACTGGCAGGAGAGACAAGGGAAGGGATCATACTTCCCCCCCACACACACAAATCCTGTATTCTCTGTTACTCTGGTTCTCATGGGAAATATAAGTACTTGGTAGTATGGAGAAACGCTTGCAAATATAATGAAGCAAGTTTTATTTCCTAATTCACAAGGCCAGAAGTATGATTATAGGAAAAGCCATAAACCACAGGATGCTATTTTTTTAAGAAAGACCACTGTGACACACTGAACATTGCCCCCAGCATTGCCACTGGCCTCTAAAAGTTACATCTGTGAAACAGAGTAGCTCTTTTCTCTCTTTTTATACTCTTTTCTGACACCATATCAGAAATCAATTATTTAATAAAATGTAATGTTGTCTGGATTTCCAGTCGTGAATATAATCAAATGGCATGTGTGAAATTAGTGCTACAGAAAACTTAGCATGAGGAGCAGTGAAGTACACTTTAGCAGAAAGAGTGGTGATGTTCACGTTAGCACGTCAATTTATCCAATGTGAAGCAGAGAATATTTATAAATCGTTTGTCTTTCTAAAGGCAGGTGATGCTAAGACAGTGCCTTTAACATGTTTGATAAGCACGTTCTGATGTGATTTAAGTCTTTAGATAGACTCAAAATGAATACAGAGCCTTGTGCCTTTGATACCAACAAGAATGAATACATCAGAGAGCGCCTGATATGTAGGATTGTAAAGAACTGACAAATACGCCTCACAGAAATCTTACAGTTAAAAGCCAAGGTAAATTTAAAAAAAATGTGGGATAACTGGCACAGCAATAATAACTTATGTAAAATGAAAGTTTCTGTGAGAAAGAAAGAGAGAAAGAGAGAGGGAGGGAGGGAGGGAGAGAAGGAAGGAAGGAAGATGAGAAGGAGGGAAGAAAGAAGAAATAGAGAAAAAGATAGATAAAGGAAGAAAGGAAGAAAAGAAAGGAAGAAAGGAGGAAAGGAGGAAAGAAAGAAAGAAAAAGGAAGGAAGGAAGGAAGGAAGGAAGGAAGGAAGGAAGGAAGGAAGGAAGGAAGGAAGGAAGGAAGGAAGGAAGAAAGGAAGGAAGGAAGGAAGGAAGGAAGGAAGGAAGGAAGGAAGGAAGGAAGGAAGGAAGGAAGGAAGGAAGGAAGGAAGGAAAGCTTAAGCACCCCTTATCAAAGAAATGGGACAGGCCCGGCATGGATACAAACCAGAGACCCTAGGGTGACCATGTCTCCACACAGATGAAGGAAGGAGGCAGCTCTGACCCTCAGCCGTGCAGAAGGAATGCGTGCTCACAGGCACCTCCTTATTTTCAGCTGTCCTTTACCTTTACTGTGGAATAGGAACCGCAGTCACCAGTAGGAAGAAGCTGAGGACAAGTAAGCAGCTGAAATGCAAAGAAGCCAGTACTGCCAAGCCCAGTTTTGGTTTCCTTGTCCCGGCTTTGCTGAGGAAGGTGTCTGTAATTTCCACTTTGCTTTGGTGATGAGGGATCAGGCTGGTCCTGGGAGTCTGAGTCGGACTCTTTGGCTTTAAGCAGCAGAAAGGTGAGACAGGTCTGGGACACGAGCAATCTGAAATCATTTACAGTGTAGCCCAGGAGAAGTGTGGAAGCAATCTGAAAGGAATTCCTGATGTCTCCATTAAGAACAATGGAAAACAAATCCTCTCTCTTTCCTTTTTTTGTGTTTGATTTCTTTTTTAAATAACTCTAAAAGTCTACAGCTACGCTGAAGAACCCCAGGGTAGTGGTCAAAAGCTCAGCTGGACAGAGACATGTCACACGCTGAATCAACAGCTGCTTTGGTTATTAAGGCAAAGATCCTATTCTGGTGATTTTTTCCCCCATGATAATGTCACTGCAGGTAAATATTTCAAATAGGCTTTGCACAGTGCCCAGAGGAGGTAAGGCAGGTTTGGTGAAATCTGCCCAATTCAGGAAAAAGTGGTTTAACCCAACTGAAGTGGTATAGGTTTCTGTCATGGCAGGTACTGCCTAAAGTTGTATTTTCCACAGTTTAAAAGAAATCTTTGTAGGATGGCAGAGAGCTACAGATCAGAACTCAGAGCTGAACTGACACTTGGCTTGTTTCTTTGGTATCATTTGTGGTGAAAATACCACACAAGTAGACTTAAGAGGTCTTTTCTTGGTCTGTTCTTGTCAGCAGGAAGATATAATTCACAATCAACTGATACGCCAATATCCTTGCAAGATGCAGCTAGAGACTCAGACAAAGTCTACTTCATCATGACAATGCTGAAATGATGACATCATTCAAAAGTACTGCTTTGATCATCAGCTGGGCATCACAGATAGCTCACAATGATTCCAAAGGAATTCCTGTAAGCCCTAAAAGGAGTGTATAATTATAATTGTAGGTTATTGGGAGTTTGAGAAACATTGCAACATGAGGGTTAACACAAGTTCTGAAGGCGATTGAAGCTGCCGGCCTAAATTAAATAGGAAAATACAGGCTATGGCAGTCAGGATATGTGACGAACATGAAATAAAATGGAGGCAGAAAAAAAAAATCAAGACTATATTTGAAATACCTCCATATAAAAATGTATCAGAACTAGTATGGTTCATCAGCATGATAAAATTTGAAGCAAATTCATACTTAACCTCTCATTAAAAAGGCCAATCTTTTTTATAAACTGCTTAGAACAGACACTGAAAAGAAATAGGATAAAGAACAGGAGTGTGCTTTTGAGAGTTTAAAGACTCTATTGACTACATCCCCACTTCTGGCATTTTATGATGTTTCTAAGTCTACAGCTGTTTCAGCAGATGCCAGCAGCTATGGTCTTGGTATGGTGCTACTCCAATTACATGGACATGATTGGAAACCTGTAGCTTATTGTTCCAGATAGCTTTCAGATGCCAAAACCAAGCACAATCCAATAGAGAGAGAATATTGGGCAACCATATGGGCACACAAAAGAATGATATAGTATGTTCTTGGTCTTGATAATGTCTAATGACAGCCCCATGATACCCATGTTATTAATAAGGTACTGTTTAGACTGTAGAGATCATTCATGCATTTGAAGTACAGACATATTCCCCTACTGCAAAATATGGTCAGATTAAGTTCATTTGGAAACTTACAGAGATCATTCTTGTCAGTTGAAGCGGTCATCAAGGCCAAAGTGTAAGTTGGTGTCCTTTTGACACACTGGCATCACTGCAGAAATCAGATGGGTTAAACTAATCATACATGGCTTATGCACAATTGCTACATGTATTAGCAGTGATCTAACCCTCCTAGCTCAGGCATTTCTCAGTGACCATCCATGGCTTCTGTAGGCAGAGAGACCTCTGAAGTCTGAGACTAGTTGACTATAATTAACAACTGTTCAAGTTTCCTGTATCTTTTTTCTAAGAACTGTAATTTGCATATTGGAAGTTATTACAAAAGATCCATTAGGGACCCTGGTATTCACCCAAATGCAGGGCAGTGGCCCAGAATATTGGTATAATAGTTCTAAGTAAGTAGCTCCAAAATCATGGGGTAAAATCACGAATCTCATGATATCCAGAAAGAAATTCAGATAACTCTCATACACACAATATTATGCGGGGACACTTTGGGAAAGAATAGCAAAAGCACTATCTGAAGGAGAAAAAAGTCTGGTTGGTTGTTTGGGTTATCTCCATTTTTTGTTTTGGTTTGTTTTTTAAGATGTGTGGCCATCCTGCTTCCCGCTCATTCCACAAGTAAGTAGAACACAGAGACATTTTATATACTTTTTTTTTTTTTAAATATCTATATATATGTTTGAGGTAGATACTCCGTGAGATATACAATGCCTGCGAGGCCTAATTCAATAGCTTTTGTGATGTGGAATAACCCCCAAGACACCACATCCGGCCTGATGAAAATCTTCTATCTTAAAAGGCTTGGCTTAAAGGCCTTTAGATGAAGAGATGCTAACTCTAGGAATCCTCAAACTTTCTTCTTTAACTATTGGAATGGATCCCAAAGCTTATGCAAACTTAAATTAGGAAACCTTGTTCTGATATAGCTAAATGAGAAGGTATATTAGACTCTCTCAGCTTTTTTCACTGGCTGTTATTGACCTCTGCAATGCTGAGTGAGTAACAGTGATTGCAATAAGGAGATAATTTTGTTGAAGAATGCTAAATTTAATAAACAGAAATCTCCAGCTTTGAAATTGGAAATCTGAAGGAATCCATTTCAGAAAAGTTCCAAAAAATTGAGAGACTGACTTCATCTAGAAATCACTGAAGCCTACGGTTCATCAGGATCTGCAATTTGCTGCCGTGTAGCAAATTTCACTACAAGATTGTTTATGGATCGGGAAAGGTGAAGGGAGGGCATGGGGAGATGTATATTATTTTCTCAGAACTATATAAGAAGATAAACAAATAAGACTGGGAAGCTTCCAGGCAAAAATTGTTAGGAAGAGAAATAGGAAAAGCAACATCAGATATATCGCTTGGTTTTTATTAAATAAAGATTGAATAATTACTCACTGTGAGAACAGGGAAATAGTTCTGTAAATAACCACAAAGGTATTCACCTTCTCACAGTAGTCTAGTCAGTACAAAAAAACCTCATTATATAAAACAAGAAAAATTTAAAAGGAGAAAGTAGAAGCTCATGCTATGTCACCAAATAGACAAATACAAATGATTCCTCAACTCTAATTTAAAATCTGAACTTTTTTTTATTATTTTCCTTGCAGATTTGCCACATCAGAGCTGAAGAGCAGGACCAGCTGGAAGTTTTTGCTTTGGCTGCTAACCCAGGGGAGATCTCACGGTTATGGGACCAAGAGCCAGCCCCCACTGATGCGGGTCTGTAAAATGCAAATATCAATATCCTTACCCAAACTCACAGACACCGGAGTGATATCGGAAATGCAGATATTTCATGAGAAACGGTCTGTTTCTGACACGGGACCTTCCAAAAAGCTTATTTTCCAGTTCTTTAAGCTGCTTGCAAAGTGGCAGGGGCTGCTGTAAGCTGGACCTTTCGCAGTACCATGTCCCGTAGATGATGAGAGCGGCTCAGAAGTCACATCTTCTTGGGTCTCTTGGATGATTTAGAGACACAGTTTATAAGTTGTGTCACTGCTGGCAGTGAAAAAACACAAGTCAAAACAGGGAAATGAATCCTTTAAATATTTTAACATGTTTATGTCTTGCAGAGTAAAGATAGTTTCTACTTTTGAAATTTTTCAAAACGCCTTCTAAATTTTACTTACTTGGTTTCTGTTATATAGGACATAACTATCAAATACACTATGTTTACTTTTTTTGCCCATGGTTAAAAGGCACGTGATTGTGTAAGAAGGAAAGAAATTTGAGCTAAAAATACGTTATTTGAAAAGTAGAGTATTTTTAGTAATAAGGTCTGTGAGTGTTCTAGTTCAGCTCCTGTCCTAGGAAATCAGTGGCCAAACACGTCAGTTATTTCAGTGAGACAGAATCAGGTTGTTTCTGCAGACGGGCAATAAATTATTATGGCACTTCGGATGAGATTTTGACACATGCTGCAGCACCTAATTTCAAGAAAAGTTCCAACAAACTGACGGAGAGCACACCAGAATTGGTTGCTACTCAGTTCAACTAAAGGTGGCTGAATTTAGCTCTTTATTTTTTTAACTATATAACACGTGGGTTTTCTTAGGCATCCTCATTCTTACTTTCCCTTTAAAATGTTAATTTTTTACATTGCACTGTGTAGTGTTAAAAGTGTTATGTTTATTTCCTTGTTGTTCTATAAATAGCATATCTTACGCTGTGCTTTGCTCTTTCTGAATATTTCTGTATTTTAGTTTATTTACTTCCTATGTCCTCTTAACTTACATCTTTAAAAGTTTTTAAAAAGAAAGCTTTTGCCAGGGACAGAGGAAAAAATACTTCTGTCTTCTATAAGACATCATTTTTTCATTACTTCTACTTTTCCTATTTGTCTGAGGGGAGAAATAAGAAGTGACTGATATATCAAATCATCTTCCCTGTAATGATGTGCATATGAGAAAACATTTTAAGTCACTATTGGTCTGCAAATAACTATTCCTGAGCAAACTAGATTTCACCAATTTCTTTCTAAAAATAAACCAGGCTTTAAATAGAGTCCAACAAATGAAGTAGTATCAGACTCAATTATCTAGCTGAGTTTTTTCCACAGCAGTCTGAAACTGTGAAATATCATTTTTGTTTGCTGTGATAACTGCTTGGGTTTTTTTTAATAAAATACCTACTTTACGTTAATATGTGGTTTTCAGCTTGAGCTGTGCACTACACCCTAGTTAAAACTTGATTTTTAAATTGTTGTCTTGTGAATTGTAAAATAGTCATGAAAGGACTATATCTGAGCAAGGCAAAGTCTAAACTTGATTTTGACTTGCATAGGAACAGTCAAAAAAAGTAAGTACATACACAATTGTAAATACAATGTAAAGGAAACGGGAATACCAAAATCTCTGAGTGGCTTCTAGAGTATTTATGGATCTCTGTGAGGGAGTTTTCCAGGTTATAGAGACACATGCATTTTAAAGCAATCGCTACAATAAAAACTGCCTTCAAGAATAGACTTTTTTTTTTTTTCTCAGACAAAGGTTTTAAAACCTATCTTTGTTTAACTTAGTTTGATGCAAATATAAACAGTGGTTGGGGGGTGTGTGGAAAATGCGGTTTCAGTTACATCATACTGAGGTCATGATATTAATAGAGTTCCCAGCTAGACCAATTTGTTTTTATTTACAGCTGGAGACATGGAGATCTGATACACCAAAAGAGGACTTCACCTCTCTTTATGAAATCCGAATGAGCCAGATTTTTGATACGGGAGCAGGGTCAGTATATTGGTTAGTTGCAGCCAGCAGGGAATACAGTTATATTGCCAATTTAAGCTTGTGTGTAAGTGGAATAATGTACTGTCAACATGTCAGTGAAAAAGATAAGAGAGTTATGTTGTTAGCCTTCCGTATACAAAATGTCACTGTACTTTTTAGGAGACATAGCACCGAGGGACTGTGTATATACAAAAGGAAACCTGGAACAGATCATGCACCTTGGATTCATTACTTTATAGTAGCTGTGCACTATTACGTACCTTACAGATGGTTGCTGTCTCTAGTTAAACAGTAGGTATATTTAAAAAGGGAACGTGCTGGCCTTCAGAGGTTGTCCTAAGAGAGGTCCCCGCTTCGCCTTGGAGGCAGGGGTTCCCCAGCCTGCAGCTCAGCTTTTGAGGGACTTCTAGTGGTGTTTAGGTAAACAGCTTTGGGGCTGCTTATTTTATTACTGTCTGATAATAGACCGCTATCGTTTATTGCAGGTGGCTGCCCAGCAGGTGGGAAGTTAAGGAACTGTACGCGTGTGTGTTAGGGCAACGGTTTCCCCTGGTTAGGCGAGGTATCCTGTGTGAGAGTGTGTGTGCGTGTTGCGTGGTGGTTAATACAGCACTTATTGCTTCCAGGAACCTCAACAGCAAAATGTTTCCTGCTCTTTGACATTGATGGAAACCAAATTTATTATTTCCATTTTGGTGTTTTCACGTTTGTGAGAGAAGCAGCGCTAAGCCTGTATTATTTCAGCGCAATCCACTGTCTTGGTTTCAGCACAGACGAAAAAATTTCAGCACTAATGTCTGGGTTTCAGCTGGGATAGAGTTAATTTTCTTCCTAGTAGCAGGCATACTGCTGTGTTTTGGATTTAGGATGAGAAGAATGTTGATAACACACTGATGTTTTCAGTTGTTGCTGAGTACTGCTCATGCTAGTCAAGGACTTTGCAGCTTCCCATGCTCTGCCAGGTGCACAAGAAACTGGGAGGGGGCACAGCCAGAAGAGTTGATCCAAACTGACCAAAGGGCTATTCCATACCATATGACGTCATGCTCAGTATATAAACTGGGGGGGTTGGCCGGGGAGCAGCGATCACTGCTCGGGAATTGTCTGGGTATCGGTCGGCGGGTGGTGAGCAATTGCATTGTGCATCACTTGCTTTGTATATTGTTATTATTGTTATTATTATTATATTGTTATTATTAGCATTACTATTTTACTTTATTTCAATTATTAAATTGTTCGTATCTCAACCCAGGAGTGTTTCTCACTCTTACTGCTCCAATTCTCTCCCCCATCCCATTGGGGCAGGGGGAGTGAGTGAGCGGCTGCGTGGTGCTTAGTTGCTGGCTGGGGCTAAACCACGACAACTAAAAATAAAAATTTTCTCTTTAAAAATACATTTACTATTAAATATTCATTTAATAAATATTCAATACCTATTTATTTGCATAAATAAAACACAGACAATGGATTAAGACAAGATAAGCTTTTTGCTTCTGTGAAAAAGAAACTTTTCAAAACATTTTTTCTCCCTCTTTTTGCTTGGTATTGCTTTATTTAACCAGTAGAATCTTTTCTCTTGAAAAGACTTGATTTTTAATAAGAAGCCACCTTTCACTGAAAATGAGGGATAAAGCTAACATTCCTGCAAATGACTGCCAATATATAAATTTTGCTTATGTGATCTTTTCCAAAATAACCCAGCTCCCCTTTTTCTGTCACTGTGCATATATTCTTCTGCAAAGTGCTTCAGAATGCTGCAGCATTCAAGGGGTTTTAGGAGTCCTGACAATGCCAAAAGGCAAACAAGAATGCAAAAAATGTCATCAACATATAATTTATATAAGGAATATCCCGAATAAATAAATGTACATGAAGCAGGGCTAAAATCTATCACGTTAGACAAGGAGAAGATGTCGAAACGTACATCAGTGGAGCTTATAAACTCCTGAAAGTAGATAGCCTCTCTTTTTTAATTAGGAAGGAACTTACTACGTTTTCCTCACTACCAAAAGCAAAGGGGGAACAATAGCATGAACCGAGAGAGAAGCAGGTAATATGTCAGCTCTTGCAGCATGTACATCACCTAGTGGACATGCTTTGCATACTAAAGGGTGGGGATCTATCCTGCTACTGCACATTTTCTGCTCCCGTTATCAGGCGCGAGTCCCGGCGCACGTTTCCCCCCACATGCGAAGCTGCAGAGCGCAGCCGGCAACGCACCGGCCCCCTGCCCCAGCCCGCTCGCCGAGCCCCCGCGCAGGGGGCAGCGTTTCTGCGCCACGGGACTTTCGATGTCTTTGCTGCTTTTCTGTGCACGGGTCAAGGCAGGTTTTAGCCTTTGCTGCAGCTCAACTGGGAAGGATTTCCTGAAGAAAGCGTATACAACATTAACGTGAATCCCGCGGCAGTCTCCGTCCTGCTGCCGTCCTCTGGACTGCACGACCTACGAAAGGTGTGTGAACAGACTCAAATGAAAATTAAGTGCGGTCCACACTAACATGTAAAATATACTTGTAAATTAGTGGGAAAATTGGAAAAACGTGGTTAAGGCAAAGGTTCGTACGTTACAGCCGTCAAGCATCCAGCTTAGCATTCTATCTGACTATTTAGTTTTATATGAACATTTCCCGCAGCACTCCATCCAAAGGAGTGCTTGTCAAATGAATGCTGGAACACCTACATACGGCCCCGACCCACACGCCAAGGCCCAATCCAGCTCCAGTGGAAGCAAATAGCGAGGTTCTCACGTGCTTCACAGAGGGTGAAACCGAGCCTTTTGGGAGTGAAAGACGCTTTAATCAAGAGACATAGCCGAAAGAACAAGCACGGACTTAAAGTCTGCACAGTTTGAGTGGAAAAGTGTTTGAGGAGATTGTCTGAGCTCTGGATGGGGACGTGTGACAATGTGTAACGCTCCGAGCTGCAAGGCAGCGACAATTAGGAGGGACATACTTGTCTCTATTTTTAGACAGCAATGAGGTGAGTTGATATATAAGTTCTCTTCCAAGAATTTCAGTGCAGATGACTGCCCATAATATAATTATTCACAGTAAAGAGTAAGCCATGTTTCAGTTCTGAACATTTGATCGGTCTCTGTACAATCAAAATATAGTCAGATTTGGACAGCCTAGCAGGATATTTCTGACTTCCATGTGCAACTATACTTTTACCAGCCTTTCTCTCACACAATGTCACACAGTGATCCACAGTGTAAATCCTTCATATGTCAAATCAGACATGGCATCTACAGTCTGCAGAAAAAATCTGCAGGGTGTAAAGTTACCAAGTATTTGTGAGGTCTACTGTGAGGCTGCATTCTTTTTTTCTTCCTGAAACATGAATTTGTCTTTCAAAGAACATGTTTATTTTTCCTTTTTCACTAAGATGTATCTACTTTCTCCAGGAAGTAAATAGAGAAAAGAAAAAAGTATGGAAAAGAGAAATTTGCAATAAGCCAGGCTTCAATCATCAGCTTTTCAATACAATGACAATACTTGATGGTTACAATCTTTTATTATTCAGGAATCGTGTCATTTTTTTCTCCCAGAGAGTCTGAGAAAAGTATAGTTGCCATGAAGTAGTCAGTACTTACCGCTCTCCACTATGCTTCGTTACCTGGGTAGGCTTTTGTCCTTACTGGGAGCAGTGGGAAATGCTGTGCAATACAAGCCAGGGCTGGTGGTTTAATAGGTGATTTCTGTATTTTCCTCATTATGGGAAGAGAAGACAGAAGTCTAAACTTAATAAATTTGTAGGTGGATATTTAATAGCTAATAGCTCAGTCTCAAGTTTCCAGAGTTTCTAAATCTAAGCCGACGTTCCTTCCCTGTTTTGGCAGATAATACCTAGAAAGTCGATTGATCTTTTTGAGTGAAGGTACACAAGAGGAAGCGCTGTGTTTTGTTTTTTTTTTTTTTTTAAGCTGTAAACTGAGAATTGGGACTCGGTGTTCAGTCCCTGACACTTCAGCAAAACATGCTCTGGGGCCATTGGCAAATCTCTTATTTATTTTTCAGCTTACACACACAACAATTGGGATGAAAGTATCATGCCACAAAGATTTTCAGGCTCAACTAAAGTTTCTAGATCTGCCGTAGACAAAGGAAGCCTTTTAGATTATTTTAAAATATTTGAAAATACTTTTTTAAAGGTTCTCCCATAACTTTGGCCTTCAAATAGACCTCTGTAAAAAAGACAGCTTTTAAATTAGACATCAGTGCCAGACTTGTGGCTTCTCACCATTTTTGTAAATTGAAATCACAGTAGACCAAAATGTGTCCTGATTTATGCTCTGTTGAGCTGAATTTACTTCAAGGTAAATTTGACCCCATATTAGTATATGCCAACCTGTTCATTAAAGCTCCACGTCCCTAAATATCTGCAGAAAACGTAGATTTATCCAGATCATAAAACATATTTTAAACATATTTTCAAAATCAACTGAATTTTCAAAGCCAGCCATGGAGGCAGATAAATATTGCTATAAATATGCTTGTAAACATATATATAAATGCTTCCCCCCCATTGTGGAAATGTGTACATGCTTATGATAAACACACATAAGGTTACTTTGCATTCAATAGGTCTATTTATGTGCTTAAAAGTAGGCATTTGTAAATTTGCAAGCTTGGGCCTATAGCACGTGTGTGAGTGTGCACGTGCGCGTGCACGTGTACGTACAGGAATAAAGAATGCAGTTTGATTAGAAGTTCTATTCTACGCTCGCT
The DNA here is from genome assembly GCF_030463565.1 of Pelecanus crispus. Taxonomy (NCBI): domain Eukaryota; kingdom Metazoa; phylum Chordata; class Aves; order Pelecaniformes; family Pelecanidae; genus Pelecanus; species Pelecanus crispus. Next base: position 147,691,430 of record NC_134644.1, on the reverse strand, counting down.
CTTTTACTTAACATCTGACATTTGAAAAAATGAAGCTGAATGTCCAGGGAGTTCTGACAGTTCCAATCCATTATCTGCAACCTGAAAAAAGCCACTCTTTTCTAATCAATATGTGAAGTTGACGCGTTGCTTTTTTTTTTTTTGTGTGTGGAGGCGCCTTCTTTATATAGTGTCAACACGACAGCAGAAGCACCGGTTTGCTGTAGGTTGTATGTCTGACAATAGTATTCTCTGCAAAACGTAGAGGGGAATAACCGATGAATCGGAAAATATATGGATGCCTACCGAAACGATTATGTAATGAAACACGAAGTCAAATGGTGGCATGCTTCTATTAATTGTAGATGATAGTAATTAATTTCCACTGCAGTTGCGATCGTGTCAGTGCTTTCCGAAGGATCCAGAATCCCCTTCCAGGAAAGTGTGAAATTGCATCTGGGTTCTGCAAGCCATGAAAGACTATAAATTTCAAAAAAAAAAAAAAAAAAAGAAAAAAAAAAAAGAGGGAGGCCTTCCACGGTACTGTACTTTAGAAAGAGGGAAAAACAAAGGGAAAAAGAACATGATAATTGTTTTCTCTAAGGCTATTATCTAATGCAAAAGCAAACAGTCTGACTGGAAATCAGCTAACAGAAGGGGATTAGAGAGTAGATCTGAGAGTGGCTTGATTTCTAGCGCTGCTGTCTCTTCACACAGTGATGAGACACAGGCAGAGCAGCCAGGAGCTCTCCAGATGGCTAGAGAAAGTGTTTGTCTTGGGTTACTGCAGGGCAGCCTGGACTCTTAAAGCCGGGGAGGCATCATTAGGGAGCAAGCTAGATGTCCACCCAGTAAAAGCGAGCGAAGGGAAGAAAGAGCAGGCAGGCTGCCCGAGAGGGACCGCGCTCGCCTATTGTTAACATATACTTGACCCCCACTAACCTCCTCACGACACAGATGTCTCCTACCTCTATCACCTCCCACTGCTTTAAGCCCTCCCCCCCTGCACCTGGGTAGCGGGGCCGGGCCGGCTGCCGGCAGTATGCTGCCTGCCTCGCGAGCTGCCTGCTAGCGGGGGAGCCGGGCGCAGCGGCGCGGGGAGCGGCGCGGCCTCGGGCGGGCGGCTCGGCTGGGCTCGGCTGCGCTCGGCACCGGCTCGGCTCCGGCTCGGCTCCGCTCGGCACCGGCTCGGCTGGGCTCGGCCCCGCTCGGCTCCGCCGCGGGCAGAGCGATGCGTCGGCTGCCCGGGGACACGCAGAGCCCCCGCCACTGACAGCGGCCGCTCCCTGCGCTCCACATCACGTTTGGCTGCGGCGGCGGCAAGGAGAAGGACGTGGGCATTAACTATCTCGACTTGGAGACTTTGCTTTATTTTTGGTTCTTGTCCTTTCCCGTGGAACCACTCGTCTCTCTCGAGCTGATCCTCCTTTAAAAAAAAAAAAAAAAGAGCGAGAGAAGGGGGGGCGGGGGGGGGGGGGAAGAGCAGCTGGAGTTTCTCCTCAGCTCGTTTTGACTTTTGTGGACGTGGATCATCTGGACTGGGAAGGGAAGCCGCGCTGCGCTGCTCTCCCCTTTCCCACCCCCTCGCCCCTCCAGCAGCCTGGGCTGCCGGCTCTCCCCCGAGCAGGACGGGAACTTTTATTTGCAGCTCGCAGCCCGTGGCGAATGGTGGGAATCTCCGGTCCTTTGCAGTGTGAGTACGGGGCGCGGGCAGGGCAGGGCGGGGGGAGCCCCAGCCCCTCTTTCCCCCTTCCCTTTCCCCTCTCCCGTAGGGCTGCCCTGGCTCCGGGGGGCTCCCGTGGCTGTAACTAACCCAGCCGGACCGGGGGTGCCGCTGCGCCCGGGCGAGGTTCGCACTGCATGCAGCTCTCACCCGCTGTCCCCGGCTCACAAACTCGCACCCCGAGTATTTCTCAAGAGCCCAGAAACCAAGCCACTCAGTGGTTTGTTTTTTTTTTTTTTTTAGACAATAACCCTCCCGAGCACATATTCTTCCGTAGCCTAGGGTTTCTGTCTCGGTTTAGGACTTGCCTTTTTTTCGCCCCTGCCTCCCCTCTCTCCAGAGCACAGCTAGCCAATGTGAGTCGGAGTGCCTGAAATATTTCTGGTGAGGCTTCTTTTTTTTTTTCTTGTTTGTTTGTTTCATTACAATCATCGGATTATGTAGCACTGGCAACATCACTTCAGGCTATTTTGTGCGAAATATTTCAGGCGGCGCACACCATCTCTGGCTGCGCCGCGATCTTGCAAGTATCTGTTTTCCTAAAACGCTAGGGCAACGTGAGGGACTGCATTTCCAAAACTGCAATACAATGTATCATCTCGTCTAGCTGAGCGGAATGGTTCGAGTCCGTAAATTGGTAACGCGCCATCGATGAGGGAGGTGGAAAGGATGAAGCCCGTGCCTCCCGGACGTTTAGACAAGCTTTTTGACTTTTGGCGTAGTTGGAGTCCTTTTGTTAGTGCCAAAGTTGCGAGACTGGGCTCAAATTGGGTTTAGGGTAGGGAAGGACTTGCCACCCTAGCAGGGGCGCCCGCGACTCCATTACGCGTTAATTTGTGGAGAAATGCCTGCGGTGGCGGTGTTCTCTGCTCCCCTAAATGTTAGAGAGAAACTGAAAGTAACTAATCGGGCGCAGCTCTCAAGCCGCTCCTGCTCCAAGCGGGAGCTGAAATGTTGCTTCCTTCAGCTCAGCGAGACGCTCACGGGAGGGAGGGCGAAGGTAAGAGGCGCCGGGGCCGCCTCCCCCCCCAAGTTGCAGCCCGGGGCCGGCGCGGCGGGACCGCCCTGCTCTGCCCTGCCCGGCCCGGCCCGGCGCAGCCGGGAGAGCGGGGGACAGCCGCCCCGCAGCCGCTCGGGTTGCCCCGGTGGAGCAGCCCCGCACCTCCGGACCCGCAGCAGGCTCTGCCGCTCGCCCCCTCCTACCTCTGCCTTGCCCTAAATCACGGCGCGGAAAGGAGCTGTCTCCTGCAGCCTGCTAGTGCCGCCCGGGAGCCGGCGGATCGCCGGGATGCGGATCGCCGGGATGCGGATCGCCGGGATGCGGACCGCGCTCCGCCGAGCCCGCGGCGGCAGCCCTTCCCTCCCTGAAGAGCTGCTCAAGTTGTTTAAGCCGGGCGCAGCGGGGCTGGCAGCGCCGGGCCGTGCTCCGGCGGGGCGTCTCCGGGGTGCGCTTCGGGCCGCCCGGTGCCCGGCATAGCAGGGGCCGGGCGGGGAGAGGCGCAGCCCTCCCAAAAGCAGTCTGCGGGAGCTGCCGTGCTGGCCGTGGGAACGCGGCAAGTGCCAAGCGTTTGGCTATAGGCACAGCCCTGGCCAGCTAAAAGGATGTCTTCTGAGCCTTGGCGTGCACAGCCGAGCGTCTGCTCCAGCAAATATTCCTGTGCTTAATGTAACGCTGACCCCTTTAACTTTTAACATCGCTTTTCCTAATTAATCTGTTCAGGCCCCAGACTTAAATGGCTGTCCACAGCTGCTGCAAATTGATTTATCCCCTGATGGTGGTCCGAGTTGCTGACCAAAGCAGGATTTTTTTTTTTCTTCCTCCCCCCCCCCCCCCCATTTTTGGTTTACTAATCTGTTTTGACTTATTTCCTACTTACAGTAATGCTTGCATGCTTTTTGAAGGACTTAGAAAATATTTTCTTGAGACATGTAGCTAGAAACATAATTATTGTATTTGTAAACACAATATGTTAGGGCTAAGGGTGAATATAATTTATTTAATTATACCCTTGTAGCCTTGTATTTCCTTCTCCATTTCTGCATCCTGACAGATGCGATGGAAAGTTTAAATAAGCAACTTTGTTAACTGTAGTTGAGGCAAGACGTGAAAGACATTTTTAGATTTGGATTCTATTGTCCAGGTTTTCTGTTCTGCTTTTCTGTTAACGGTTTAGTGAATCTGGATAGCCGAGAGGATTGAAACTGGTTTCTAATGGTTGTTAAAGCTGATGCTTGACCTTTCCATGGGAAGTCTGAAAACCTCATTCAGTTTATTCTGGGCAGATTTCCTTAGGAAATCCAATATGATCAGGGAATTTCCTTCAGCTCGGCTGGATGTTAAAAAAGTTAGTCTATCTTGTTTATATGTTCTGTTTTTAGCAGTAGGTGTTTCTGTGTGCTCCCCAGCAATAGAAAAAATACCAGGAAAAAGATCTGAATATGGCTTATCCGTAACTGTACAGTCTCTGAAAATACAAAGTTGGCAAAGGCTTTGTTTAGGCGTGAGATGCACAGCAGACTCGCTGTAAAGGCTTGTAATTGGGAAGTTACACTTTATTTGACAATTGATAACTTTTCTAAGGTCAGTTTTATCGTATCTGAACCTTCAATGTAATTGCTACTACTTTCAATTCATGCGTCATTTTTCTTTGCTGTCATGGCAAGCTCAACCACGCATCAGCGCAAGAAAACCCCAAACCCCACCAAAAACCCAACCCACCCTTAAATCCGCTGATTGTCTCTGGCAGGCTGAAGCCAGGCGAGGCGTACAGGAGATGATGGCAGGACTTCTTCTTCTTGGGCCCTGCGTTTGCAGGAGGGTGAGCGGCTGAGCCGTGAGCATGCTGTAGGAGACAAGAACCATTCTGTTTGTAATGGAATGCAGACAGCAGTGTTAGGTCACTGCTTCCTGGCAACTGCTGCTCAAGTTGTTTTTCTTCAAAGGCTTTGAGCTTTTAAATAGTTTCCAAAATCTTTTTAAGTAAAACGTTGCCTTCTACCATTTTTGACCACCTTAACGTTAACTCGTTTCGTGCCTTAATAATGGACCAGTAAAACATCACACGGTGTCTCTCATCTGTACGCGCTTAACACTGTGTATGCCTGCGTGCACATGGAGTTCTATACTGGAAGTATTGTTTATAGAATAAAGGGGAGAAAAATATCTCCACCTGGAGTGCTGGTCAGTGGCTAGTCAGTGCAGGACATTCTTCCCTGTCAAATCCTGTTTCCCACTTCTCTGAAATGAACTTCAGACGACAGGCGTTGAATGCGAAGCTCACTTCACTGAGGTACTGTGCAGACTGCAAACTCGTTGCCAGACACTTTGGGTGAAATAGGCATCTGCAGTATTTGCATTGGGGGTGATGGGAGAAAGGGCTTGCAATTGTCATTTTCATCATTCAAATCCACTTGCCACAGTCCATTACGATTAAATCTTTAGCTAATTGAATAAGGATATTAGTATGTTGCTATTGCAGGAGCTTCAGATTTTTTAGATGGGGTGGGGGAGAAGATCTCGTTCTTTGTTCTGTAGAAACTTAAGTTGTCATGCAGAGATCAAGAAGCCTTATCAGCTGAAATAAAACCTGAATTTGGTGGTGTGCAGGGGCTATTTCTCATGGCTTGGCTAAAGAAATGTAAAAAGAAAATTATTTTAAATCTGAATAAATTAAAAAACTTTGATCCACGTAGTTAGTAGCAGCCTGCTCTCTTTCATACAGCCTTTAATAGCAACCTATAATATTTATAAAAGTTTAAACTGACACTGAATTTAGCATAAGTAGTGAGAGTGTAAATTCTTAAAACGTTGGCTTCCAGGTTTTATTTTCTTCACATTCTTTCATGTGAAAGATCTAAAAGAGTTAGTTTAAAAACTGAACTTTTAATGTAAAGGGTCTTGGTTTTCCACATAGATGTTCCTTTTTAAAGAACTGCTTCAAAATCACAGTTACCCTGTTCTTATTTACTATAAACTTGATTAGTTTAATATATGGTAGCATAAATACATCAGGAAATAGTATACTGTGTGGTTTTGTGGATAAAGAAAAATGATCAGCAGATGCAAAATCAAAGTCAAAATATCCTGCCCTTTAAAAGGCGCTTTTTTTTTCCCTCCCCAAAATATTTTCATCTGAAAGACATTGACTTCCATCTTCATTTTTTTTCTGCCATTGATATGAAAGTTTCCAAATAACGTTTAGAGAACAGTGGACATTTTATTAAAGTAAACATTAGTTCAGTATAATGGAGGTAATTGTAAGTGATAAGAGCAGAGCAGGTTATCTGTGTGTTGTTTAAACAGAAGGAGCTATTTTGCACCATTTCCAGTAGCCATCTGTGGAGAAGGGTTTGCACCTGTCTGTCCACACTAATTATAGATTAGGTCCAAAGAAATGAAATTCGAGTAGGCTTTCTCTTAATGAAATCCATAGTGATTTTATTGTAAATGTGTTTTGTGTACAGACGGTGATGGTTGGGCTGTGAGTAAAATAAATTGCTGTATGGCTGTCATGTACTTGTAGTTGTAAAGCAGGATACTGCTGCATTAACAAAGGTGCTGAATAAAAATGCAGCGCTCCATTTAAGTCCTAGGCTTCAGTGGTGGCTTTAGCTAGGTTTAGTCAAAAAGGTTCACTGAAGGCACAGTCTTTTAGGGGTATGTTTCAGGGTAGACTTCTCAGTTACCATCACTTTCGTGTCAATGTGCTGGTATATAGGTGGTCCTTCGGCTGAAATACGAGGTAGAAATGGTTTCATGTTAAATAGGCACACACGTACATGCAGAGTGTGTCAGAAATACCTTCCTCTGGTTTAACACTATATTACTAAAATAAAGCGGAAAGAGTGAGAAATGCATTCTGCAGTAAAAGGTCACATGAATTTCTACCACATCTGTTTATAGTAATTATGAACATAATTAACATAAGAATTACAAGTGAAGTAATGACAAGCTGAGCTATGAGATATTATGCCATAACGGTCATATGTTGGAATTCTCACATTATAGCACACTAGAATTCACATATTCAATGCAAGAAAGAAAATGTTAGATTTTTATCTATTTTAATGCTTCAAAACTTATCTGCCTGGGGCAGATGGACTTTACGCTTTATAGGAAGGTAACCCATTATTAAGAGAGAGTCAGCTGAAATTAAGATTTCTAGCCTGCAGCTTGGACTTTGAGACAGCTGTGCTTATGGAACGCCACTTCTGTTACACATTTGTACTCTGATTGTATTTATTTTATTAACACACATTGCTTTATTTTTAAATGTGAGTGTTTTCGCAGCAAACTGTTTACATTAGAAAGGATCCTGGATTAGTTTTTCTTTAGAGGATTGTGATTCGAGTAGTAAAACTGCCTGTCAGAATGGCCAACATAGATCGAAGATGCATTGTGGCCTTGCAAGATGAGAATCTGATGGATCCTGAATTAGTTCATGGCATGATATATATGTATTTCAAGGAAAAAATCTGTACCAAAAATCCCTAAAAAAAGCAATCTCTCATTTGTATGTGGTATTTTGAAAGAACATATGCAGAGAGAAAGCTCAGTGGTACCTTGCAGGTTGAATTCATTGAAGTCACTTTTCTTTAGAAATGCACAGAGCGTACCCTTAAGTTTAGGGGCTAAGGTTTCAAATGAGTTGACTAACTTTTGTAATATGACCTGTCTGATTACCTCTAAATATGGTTGTCACACAACTGACAACTGGAGGAAGTTGGTGGAGAAGTGGCCCTTCTTCAGGGTAGAAATACTGGCTGAGGAATGCATAGTAAATTTGACATGTGAAAATCAGTTTGCCTTTGATGAAAAATCAAAGTCCTGGTTTTGTGATAGGAAAATTTGCCAAATTGCTGTCTTTCTAAGGCTAAACATATAGAGTGGTTTATGAAAAATAAAAAAAATTACCTTGTGCTATGTCTCGGTGATACCAAGAGGTTTTCGCATTATTGGATTAGTGGAGGATTTGTGACAGACCCCTTTTTATCTGACATTCATTGCGGTGACACGATTTTCACACACATGCCCTTCCCCCATCTAGGTTCTGGTTTTCACTTTGTATTATGTCTCAAATTCCCTCTATTTCTTTTCTTGTGGAAAAAAACTGCTATCTTGGACGAGTGATTTTGGAAGGAGTTCTGCACTGAACAATGCCTCTCTCACTCCAGCGTGCCGTCATTGTCCTCATCCCAGCCTTCATGGTGCTCCTCCGCAGACGTGCAAGGGAAAACGCGTTTCCTTAACGAATACGTGTTGATTCCTAGGGAGAAACATTTTCAAAACTTTAAAACCAGAGCGCGCAGAGTTCGCTTGGCAGCCTGGTGCAGCCATTCTGCTGGCTGGCTGTGCTCGTGGTAGGCGGGCTGGGCTGCTTTGCTGCCTCCCCTCCCCGTACCTCACGATAACCCAGTCTCTCTGTGATGAATCCCATCAAAATAAACCCTCTGTTTTCCCAAAACCTGAACTGTTAGGTGTAGGGCCCTACTTTGGCTTATCGTTCGTCCTCTGGCGCGTGATGCCACCGCTTGTAGCCGCAGTGCTGCGTTCACGCCCTTGGCCATCGGCAGGGCCGAGTGGTTTGGGTCAGGTCCTTGGCCAAAGCGGGAGCGGGTGCATCCTGTGCTGGGCCAGGAGATTTATGGGCCAGATTTATGGGCCAGGAGACGTCGCGCTGCGTGCAGGACGTAGGTATGGCCCTAGGTATGGCCCGTGAGGCGGGAGCTGGGCTGAAGGCGAAGGCACAGTCGTGGGGACGTCGCCTTGGTGGAAACGGAGGCGAGCTCAGGCCGGGGAGCCCTGGGGAGCCGGCGCTGCGCTCCCCCGGCTCTCTGGCAGGGCCCTTATCCCCGCAGAGGTTTGGGGCAGCTTCCAGGGGCCGAGCCGGGTCGGATGCCTGCCCGAGGTCGGGCACAAGCAGGGAGCGGGGCACCCCGGGCGCCGCCGCCTTCTCACCCGGCGGGCAGCGCGGAGGCGGCGCCTCCCCTCCTGCCGGGCGCGGCCTGCCCGGGGACCCCGGGCCGCGCCGCGCCGCGCCAGCCCCGCTCCCTCACCCTCACACCCACCGTGCGTCCTCCGGCCGCCGCCTGGGCCGCGCCGATACCGCAATCGCCCCGATGCACGCCGGCGGCCCGCTCCCCCCGCGCCGGCCGGGCCGCGGAGGCGCGATGCGCCGTCCTTGCGCCGCAGATAAGCTGCGAGGTGCGTTTAAAGCGCACAAAGCCCGGGCCGCGCCGGTGCCTCCCTCCCTCTCTCCCTCCCTCCCTCCCTCCGCCGGAAGGTAATCTCCACCCGCGGTTCGGGGAGAGGCGGGCGGGCGTGGGGGACGCCCTGGGCCGTCCGGCTGCCTCGGCGCCGCACACGTCGATGGGAGCGCGGAGAAGCGGAGATGTAACCTCGTACCTTGCCCCCCGCCGCGGGCGGCGGCTTCACCGGCCGAGACCGGCCGGCAGGGAGAGGGGCTCTGCCTGCTGCTGTGCCTGCGTGGGGCGGCCGCGGCCTGGGCGCTGCCTCCCCCCGCCCCCGGGCCGCGCTGAGGGGACGGGCGGGGGGGGGGGGGGCGCGGCCGCGGGGAGGGAGGAGGAGGTGGCCGGAGAGCAATGGGTTACTGAGGGACCCCGCTTTGAACAGTCGAGGGGGGAGGCGGGCGGCTTGTCTGGGGTGGGGGGGAAGGGCCGGCGCGGCGGGGGAGCCCCCCGGCCCCGGGCGGGGTGGCGGCTGGGGCCGGGGCGGGCCGCGGCGTCCGGCTGGGGTGGGCTGGCCCCGCCGGGCCGCTCCGCTCCGCCGCCCCGCACGCCTGGCCCGGCCGGGGGGCTAGCGGGGGGCTGGCGGGGGCGGGCGTGCCGGCACCCACCCCCTCCCTGGCGGGGTGGTTTCACTGGAGGCTTCTGGCTCCCAAAATCCCCGCAGAGGATGACAGCGGGCTTTAGGAAAAGTGTCTTTTTTTTTTTTTTTCTCTTTTGTCTTTTTTCTTTTTTTTCCTCCCCCCTCCGTGGGCTTTTTTGCTGCTGTTTTGGACTTCTGATGGTGATTTTTTTTCAGTTCTCGGCAGGTTGAGGTGACTTGCACGCCAAGTGTATGCACGCGCACTGCCTGAGCAAATGGATCCGAGCAAATGGATTTATCTGCGATAATTACTTAAAGCAACATTAAACAATCACCTTTAAAATATATTTAAAAGTTTGAAATATTTATATTGCCGTTGCACTTTGTCAAGTGTTTGCACAGATAGATATATATAGATATGATCCGGTAACTAAAAGCCTAATTAAAATTTGTTTAAAGCCAGGGGGGCATGTATTCTTGTTGACAGCAGCGGATCGATAGGGTAAGACAATAGAGCCCCATTATTTTACTTCCATTGACTGAACATATTGACATTTCAGGTTTGCGATTGCCTCAGTGAGCATGATGAAACACTGAAATTCACGAACCAACTGTCTGGAGTGGCACATATATTACTGTATGTCATCTCTGCCTTCAGGTTACCTTATCACTGAAGCAGAATGGTAATGGATGGCAGCGGAGTACTTCAGAGGGGTTAGGGCTCTATCAGTTAAGAAGCTGACACATAGCAGGTTTCAGGAGTATCTTTAATTACACCTAGAATTATGTACAAGGGAAGATGGTCCTTGTTACCTGCTGTTGCGCTTCAGAGTTTACAGGCTCAGAAGCAGACAGGATAAGAAGGTACTTGTGTTTCGTATTTTATATACATGACTTGATACCTTAAACTTCTGCAAGAGCCCAAGGACTTCTAATGGTGCTGTTTGCATGCTCGCCATGTTTCCCAATGGCAGCATCTCAATCCAGTCTTGATGCTCAAGTTCCAGAGCACCTGCTAGACCTTCTCCCAGTCTGAAGATTGCAAAGGAAACAAAGAACAACTTTAAATAAATGGACTTTGGGTTTCTCCCCTCGCAACATGCTTTATCGACGATGCTCCGGGAATTCAATGCAGTGAGGCTGTAGCAGAATGATACACATTTTTTCCTTAGTATAAGCACTGTAAAAAGAAATGTCTGTGCAATATGTGCGCATGTATGCATAATTGTATAAATTTATATGACTGCATATAAATGCATATATAAAGAAGACCCAGTGGCTGCAGAACATACAACATGTCTTATTATTTCAAAGGCTTTCAGATGTTCTTTAAAATCTAGCTGACTGTAGAATGAAACCTATCAGGGTTAGGCAGAGATAGAGATTGAAATTAATTTAAAGCAGACAAAGAGCTAATATGAAAGAGCCACTAGTGATTTAACTCATTTTTAAAAGTAAGTGTAATGAAAATATAAAATGTATTCTGAGTGTGCCATCTACTCAGCAATTGTTGCCATCAAGTGGACTGCTGATGCCCTTTAAGATGGTAAAAAGAAAACTAGTCCTTTATACCATTTTCATGAAAATGTTAGGTTTCTGTTTGATCAGCAGGTGCTGTTGAGATGAAAGCCATGTGTAAATTTTCAGAAGGCCAAAAGTGTCAATTCAGAAAAGGAAAGTGATAAGAGAAAATGCAATCAGTTTTCCTGTTTTCAATTTGTGCAGGATTTGAAGAGCTGTTTTGTTAAACTGCTACATCTGCTCCAATATGAATATTGAACTACTTCCACTAAAAATAACACCCTATAATTTGGAAGCCATTGCAATCTTTTGTTAATGCAAGTGGGTTATTTAAAAAAAAAAATCTATTCTGAAAAATCTCCTGCCTAATGTGCATTTTTGTTTATCGGCACTTTTATCTTCAGCAGATAAAATGGCATTATGCAATTAGGGCCATATCTGTTTGGACTGTAAAAATGGCACTGGATAGCTGAATGTCACTATATTGCTAAAAGGATTTAACTCGTACATTTAAAATAATTTTATTAATAAACTATGATTGTATCTTAAAATGACGAGTGGCTGCTTCCTCGTTGCAACAATACAGCTTTACCTACTACTGAGGACCTTGTGCAAAGTGAAGAGTGTTCAGAGTATGACAGAACATTCTTGGGCTTGTTTCATTCCTGCTGTACCTGCAAATCTTAAGTTTGGGCTCATCAAGGACATTTTAGTTAATGGGGCTTTTGGAGTGACTTTCTATGGTTAAATGAAGTGATTAAATCAGGCTCGAATGCGTATGTACAAAAATATTCGCTGCTGTGGAGCTGCTAACCCAAGTGAGTTTTATCAACCTGGAAAGCACAGCATTGGTAGAGCATAAATTTTCTATCAGAGGCATCTCCAGAGAAAATAACACTATTGCTCTTTAATTAAAAAAAAAAAAATTAATGACAAGGGTATGTGTTTGTTAATTTTATAAATAAGGATCTAAATGAAGAAGTGATAATTTGCTGTTACATCTATAGAACCCTGTGTACATGAGTAAATATGTGCAGAATGTAATGAGAGCTTTTACTTCTTTATTTCAACATAGAGAATTACCTGGTTTTAATATTCACATAGGTTTTAGCTGTTGGATTCTAATCTAGTAGTCAGGAACTCAGTTTTTTGGGCAGGTGTCTGCATGGGAAAGGGCCTTGCTGATGCTTCTGTTTGGTTTTGCAATTGGGTTTGTAAGCTTTTGACCTTGGGGGATTTTCCTCAAAGTGATCTGCAGATCAGAAATAATTAAAATTCAATAAACTGAAATTTAAATATAGAATGGATTTTGTGCGAGATCCGTGCTTGTGGTGGGTTGTCTAGAAGTCTGTGGCATGTCTACTTTATAGTTTGTATTCCCAAACATAACTGTGTGCACACATGTGCATAAATTTATGTTGAATGACAGAGGGATGATTATTTATACAGATTTTATCCAAAACTCCGTGCACTCCTGAAACATAACAAAAAGCCTCCCTCCCCAGAAGAGTGTTTACATCCCGTGACAGTCACTAGATTCAAATCTTCTAAACATGAAAGTTGTTTCCTTTCCTCCAAACCTTCTTTTCCCCAACAAAGCTAACCCTGTTAAACCTCACCTTCTGTGGGACGTATACATAGTTATAGACATATGTACGAGAAGTAAATATTACAAAAAACACGGCCTATGGGGGCAAAATGTCTGTAGCCTTAAATAGCTTGTGATATCTGGCAGCAGCAGAAGCCGCGCTGAGGAGGCCCTACCTCGGCTGACCCGGGGATGCGAGAGCCTTGAGGAGCTTCGCGTTGGTGCTCGGCGCCTACGTGGAGGTTCCTGCTAGCGAGGGTTGCTGAGCAAATGCTCCGGCGTAGCGTCTTAGTGGGGATGCTGGCTGCCTGAAGAGTTCTTAACCCAAGGGGCTTCTTGCTTTGGTCATGGGATTTTTTTTTTTGTACTTTTCGCAGGGGTTAGGGTGGAGTCCAACCTCAAAAGAAAGATTATAGCTGGGTGTAGGGTATCCAGATTTTCTTATCTAAATTTTCTGAACGCATTCATGGGAGTGCTCTGTTTTTCTTGCTCTGTGCCAGAAATGCTGCATGCAGTTTTGCTGTTCCTATTGAATAGTTGCCATACTTAACTCCAGTGGTTGTGAATGGGAGTGCGAATATGGAAGGAAATCCTTTCATGCTCCCTTTCATTTTCTGTAACACATTTTGGGATGCCTCGAGAGGAAGGGCATCCTAGGTATTAAAAATAGTTCTGAATACACACAAATAATTTAAAAGAAGTCCAGCAACTTGATTTTGTTTATATGCAGTTTTGGGGCATGTGTGATATGGTGACTTATTTAAGTGATACCTTTTTTAACTCTGGATTATTTATTGAATTTGGTCATCATAAAAGCACAGTTGCATTGTACAGAGCTGTACAGCAACAGTATTCCTGAATGAACCCATATTGCAACATAGTGATACGGGATCTTCATGGGATAGTTCATGATCTCTTCAGTCATTTCAAGAAGGCATTTGATTTGTTGCCACTTTTCTGTCCATCAAGACAGGTAGGCTGTGGTGCTTATAATAAAGTAAATATCCAGAGTTCATGGAGGATAATGGGTTCTTTCGGAAATTAGGTTGCTGCCTGGAAAGACAGAAGACTCCACCTAGTGGAGTGGAATTAATCTGCACACAGTGGCAGGCGATGGCATATAAAAAAATAGATATTCTTTATGAAAAGCCAGGTTGATGCAGTGAGTAAAATCCAGGAATTTTGACAAGCATCTGGGGAGACAGTTGCACGACCATTACAAATTGTACAGGGCTGTAGTTACTTTTGTAGCTCTAGGAGGCTTATGTATGTGTGCCTTGTTGGATGTTAATATACAATTTGCATAAGTAGTAGTCATTACCACTAGCCATTTTCTTTTGTGATTCCCTTTATTTGCAGACCTACTGACAACATTTTTTGATTTCTGATGATGACCACACAGGTGCCTCTTTCGGTTGTGGCCCAGGTGTCATTTTAAGTAGCTTGGGCAAAAAGCCTGAATCCAACCCCCAAAACTTCTCCACTTTTTGCCATAACTATTTATTTTCCAGAACACATTTTCTGGGTTTTCTTTCGTTTACTTCTGTAATGGCAGCATCAGGATGCTGGTTCTTCATTCTGTTGTGACAGGCTGGGTGGCATGTTGCGTAAATCTCTGTGTGCCTTCTGGTAGCCCCGAGGTTTAACAGTCTGGCTTAGGAAGCATCAAATTCTATGGGGTTTCTTACCTGTGCTTTGCTTCCCCATTGGTGTGGTCACGTTGTGTTACTGGGATGGAATACAATGAATTTTAAAGCTGAGATGCAAGTGGACACCCAGCCTGAGCAGCAAAGATACTGTCCCAAAATCCTCTTGGAAAATTCATCCCAACATTGAATCACAGATGCGTTAGGCAAGTTCAGGAACAGAACTGCCCTAGACCAGCTCAGGCTTTGACAGCGAGAGTGGGTGAGGCTACTGCCAGAAAATGAGATGATTAGGATGCAACAAAGGAGACAGAACGATACTGCTGCAAAGGATATTTGGGAAGAGTGCTCCAAAGGAGTGCTTGCAGTGACATCCAGGTGGGGTTTGTTGCCAGAGCCATTAAAGCGTAGTGGTGCCAGAGAAAGCTGCCAACAAATTTAGGGATAATGGCACCTGCGGGTGTGCTATCAATGGATGGTAGTGCCAGGCTGATTTTTTATTTTATTTTAATGGTGACATTGCTAAAAGTATTTAAGGGTAATGTTACAGAAAGGGTTTTAGTGAGTGAAGTCACCGAGTTCTAGGAACCATTAAGCAAAAGCTGTTTCATGACTGTACTATTTATTATTTTTAAAGCTTGTTGGCAAACCACTTAATGCTGGAAGAGCATGCTGCAACCTGTATTAAAGCATGCTGCAGATGAGCAAGGAAACCATCGTACTGAACTGAATAGCCTAGCCTAGTTTCTGAACGTTACATGCGTTTCATGTGCACCATGATAAATTAATGCAACTCCATGGGTCAGCAGAGCTTGTAAACATTGAATTAAAGTACTGGAGCTCAGATCTTCCATGGTATTCACATGCCCAGTTCTATTGAAGGTCCTGTTTCTTTTGTCTAAACACCAGTCCGAGGATCTGGACCTTCAGGCTTTCTGTGCTCCCATCTCACACCTGTGATCTTAACAAAACTTTGCTGGAATGATTCTGAGGCTGAGACCCAGATATGGCCCTAATGACATTATCTTATGTAATGTTAAGCGGGCTGGCTCAGTTCTTAATGTAAAGTAAGTCATTCTCTTTGAATTGTAAATGATAGACTTACCTAATGAAGAATTCCATATAAAGGAGAGAAAAAGTCTATTCCTTCTGTAATAATTCTCAGAGGTTCCCGTTGAGTCTGTGGGACCGGGATTCTCAGCTTCTGTATCCCAAGAACTGTGTTAGGCTGTGCTTAAGCCAGCTGCCTGCTCCAAAAATTTCCAGAGAACTGTACAGCTACAGTAAATAACAGCTACAGTAGTTTTAAAGAATTAATCAGTATATAATTTCCCTTCCAGATTCTGAGATGTAGTGGTCCCATCCTCTTCCCGTGAAATTCATGGGAGGTTTTGATGTTAATTTTCTTAATTTTTTTTTTTTTTTAAAGTCCAGGCCTAAATTTCTCCTCTTACAGAGCTATTATTGGCCACTATTGTTTTTATTATGCCGTAGCTTTTCTGGGAAGAGAAGGATGGGCAGGACCTCAGTGACATTGCAAGTCATCAGTGGCCGTGTCTGCCCCCCAGGAGGTCACAGGAAGCAGGTGGCTGTGTTAATTGTCCTCGCTTCCAACTCTTGTTCTTCCTGGAGGCAATTTAGAAGCGGTCAGGAAGTCTCGGGCTTACTGCGTCCCCCCAGGTTCACTACTTCACGTGTTCATCATAATTTGAGGTGTGTGCCAGGCAAGGGAAACTCCGTAGGAGTCCTCACCGTCTTTCCTAAGCTGTATGGCTCCCTGGCTGGAAGGGCTGAGTGCCGTGACTACAGAATGTGTTCGGGATTGCAGCTGGAATCCAGCAGAATAACAAAGACTTCTAGTAAAAAAAAAAAAAAAAATTAAACCATATTTCCCTAGCATACAGCATCTTCTTTCTTTTAAGCTAGTGATAAAAGTCCTAGGTATGAAAACTACAAAAACCCATGAGGTGCATGGAATATTTCTGGAAACTATGATCCGCTTTTATCTGGTGAGTGGAGGATAGGGAATGTAAATGCATTTTCTGCCTAGGCCAGTCGGGCTTTAATTGTCTTTGTTGCAACTGCACCATCAATAGTCCTGGATCCCTAAATGGCACTCAGTGCCGTGCTTTGGAAAATCAGTTAGGGTCCTGCTACTTTGGATGGGCTTCTTGTTAACCATTTGCTAGATTTTTTTAAGAGTGAAGGCGCACAGCATTGCTGAGTATCTTGCTGCAAGTCTTGCACCCAATGCTGTAAGCCAGGTTTTGAACGACCAGTAATGTTTTTTTTGGAAATGTCTTTTGGAATGTCTTTTGGAAAGTATCCACTCACGTTGGAAGTGACGTGAGTGGAGTAATAAATATCATACTAGTTATTTATCTGCCATATGTGTTTTGGGTGAAAACTCGGAGCTTCTGCTCAGGTGCGCTCTTGGTTTTACTGAGACTACTTGCCTAAATAAGGTGGGCTGCAGGATTATGCGGCTGGTGAATCATACTGGTTTCTGAATCACTCTTACAAAATAACAGCCTGAAATACTAACAAATAATGAGCATATTGTGCTTGGACTTGTACGTTATTTAAAGAATAGCACTTTAAAGCAGAATATTTTGTAAAATGTTCGCTTAAAGACCACTTTGCAATTTGCTTCCATCAAACCCGTTGTACCAGGAAAAATACCTCCTTCAAAAGGGAAAAGGTGTCAGTACTCTGTAAGAATATCTGATTTTTATCCAGCTATTTGCAATTTAAGCTCCCTTCTTTTCAGTGCGAGGAGATCAGCTGACAACAGCAGCAACCAAATCATGTTTGCAGCTGGGCAATTACAGTAGACCCTAAGATCTGCGACTGTCAACCATGAATGCAGATGCCTTCAAAGTTCTGTTTTTCTTCCATGTGGAAGTCGTTGGCATGGAACAGATGCCTTCATTTTGGAGAAACCAACCTCTAGATATAATTGGTTCTCTCTTCTCTTGTCCTCTAGGGACAGTCTCTCGCAGATGAAATTAGATGAGAGGAAAAAAAAGACACAGGCGCACACGCTCACACATGACACGAAGCAGGAGTTTTCAGGATCTCTCTCTGTTTTGTCACGTGGAACTGTTTTACAGCTGGAAGATTTCACTCCATTTTTAGCACTCCACACACATGATGATGATGCTATATGAAAAACATGCAAATTAAAATACATATCTGGCCAAAGTTTATTATTAATCTAGGCATGCTTGTTCAGAAATAAGACAAGCGTATCCAGCCCGTATTACTTCAGTGTTAAATGTTGACTTCTGCACTGTATTGATGCCGCAGTCTCAGAAATGTAAAGTTAAATGGCGGAAGAGACAAGATGGTTTAAAAAACTTCTGTTACAGTGGTGGAATCCAAGGATTTTCATCAAATGGTGTGCTGGTTGTTAACACAGGAGGGAAGAAGCAAGTAGTTGACTTAAAATTTCACCTAGCGTACAGGCATTGAATGAAGGAAGCACATTTACAGGAACTTTAGCAGAGTTGGGCCAGTGAACACCTGTGATGAGCCATTGCTGGGAGTCCTGTGGCTGGGTACTGAAGAGACTGTCCCCTCTTACTGCAGATACCTAAAATGGGGTGATTGTAATGGAACTTAAAGGCTCTAAGAGGGAGGGAGAATCTGCCTACCCTGTGCCTGTCAAAGGCTTTTGTGACTCCCTCTCCCCTCTGGTGTAACAGCTACCAAGTCATTGCGGTTTATGTTACTTAGTACTATTAAAATAAATGAATACGAAATTTGGGTTACCTGAAAAAGCTCAGTTGTGAACTGTGCCAGTCAGCCAGTGCTGCGTGATTAGCTGCGATATCCTTGGGTAGAGCGGGTACCTCCAGGAGGAGGGTGCAGCAGGGACCAGGGACTGCCAGGAGATAAACTACCGCTGCTGGTGCCCAAGAGCTTGGAGATCTGTCATCTCCGAATGCTTTTTCTTTTTTAAGTTTTATTTCCTAGCATAAGCTTTTTTTATATTGCAGTTTAACGTAACAGTCCAGTTCAGTCACCAGTGTAAAATTTATCTAGGCAAATGCAACTCTTACACAAATTGGCTGAGGAACTGTGGAGTGTGGTTGCCTGAAGGTGCTGAGCCTTCGTAACAGCGTAGGTAGGTCCTGCTGGTAGCCTATCGATGACCTGAATTCTGAACCTGGTTTTCAGATTTTAATGGCAACTTCCATATTTTACGTGATGAGTTTACTACTACTGTAGTATTTCCATCTCTTAGAAGTTGAGCAGAAAAGTCACCAGCAATGAGAACTGGCAGGCGTTACCTTGGTCCTTACCTTGGTCTGGGTACTTGGTAGAGGGCAATCTGCCTTTTAGACACTTGACGTGACTGGGTGGCTGCAGCGTGCTGCGGTCCTTTGGTTCCCGCTGACACCCAGGAGCTGTGTGGGTGGAGGGCATTCACTAGGACTTCCAGCAATTAGAAGGAAACCCAAAGTAAACTTAGTTTTGAACTGATGACTCTTCAGCTTTTATAAAGGAGTAGGGAGATTCTTTGTTGTAGGACTCCGGTTCTCCTTTGCAGAACTTCAGTGCAGCAGTGTGCTCTTAGCATTGTGTTTCTGAAGAACCACATATTAAGGGAAAAATTTAACCAGAGAAGTGCTTAGGTGATGAAGGGATTTCTGGCAGTAACTAAGAAGTGCAATAATGGTTGATTTCTTTTGAGGCTGATCCTGATATTTGTAGTCTTTACATCCTATTAATTCCTTGAAAGATAAGCTGATACAACAATGATTTGCCAGGGCCAATGGCTCTTCTAAAAATCTTGGCTCAGGGTATATCCCCCTTCTCTCCACATATAAGATAAAAGCACTGTGAATATGAGGTTAACTGAATTCAAATAGAAGACTCTCTCGAGTTATTGCATTCCTTAGAAAATAAATACATTTCTCATATGGTTGAGATTGATCAAAAAAGTATTCTGTATGCCAGTGATTACATTCCCATCTGTGATTAAGGTTTTCTGTCTGCATCTGGTTTTCACATTATATTTCTGTAACAAGAATCCTTTATATGGCAGAGTTCACTCTCTGTATTTTCTATTAGCTGCAGCTTGAACTACTGCACGGATCGCAGATTTACACATGTGGTTTTCATTACTTCATACCATTGAGAAAAAGTAATATTTGTTTGGGAAAGTATGTTTTTCAAAATTTCCATGGTAATACAACATGTTGATCCTTTTTTATAACACTCTTGTAAGACTACAAATTGTTTGATGCATTCTACTTTCAGTGCAGTTCAGACTTTAGACAATTTTGCATGTACAATCGAACAGCAGCAGCAGTTTGCAATTCAGGAGGCAAAAATAAATTTAAAAAGGGAGATTAGCGTAGAATGGGTATAGCAGAATGCATCCATCACTTTGGAAAATGTGGCATATAGAGAAAATGAACGCGGGGCTGAAAAAAAGGAAGAGTAGTAAGTTAAAGTGATGTCTTCATTGTAAAGTGGACGACAGATGGGTACTTTTTTTTTGTGAGTAATAACTTTTTTTTTTACAGTAAGAGGTTTAAAAATCTTTTACCAGCCATGAAAAAGGAGTATGCTATTCAGCAGACACAAATATTGAATTGTTATATGTTACATAATTTAACATATTTGATCATAATTATTTCTAGTGGCCAAATTAGTAAAGGTTAGCAAAACATGAATACATCTTTACAGATGGCTGCTGTGTGTAATTCTGAATCCAAAATATGATGTTAATTTAATGTTCCACTGTAAGTCCATATTTCAACCAGATTGTGCTATCGTCACTCGGTAGAAAACTTAATGTTTAAATGATGTCAGTGAAATTAATAGGGCCACTTGGTCAGTGAAGGATGTTTCAGTTTTGGTAGGGGCATGAGTTTATGACCATAAAAATCAGATCAAACAATAACAACAATTTAGGGAATCTTGTATGCATTTATGGAAATGTAAAGTATTATGCAAAAGTCTGGACAATTGAAAAATACACAGTTCATGACAAGGCACAACTGAAAGGTAAATTTATTGCCTATATAAGAACATGGTGACAACTAGATGATTTCATGCAAAATAAAAATAATTTTAGAAAAGAAGTTCTTGCACCCAAGTTCGGGAGTCCTAACCACATTTTGGAGATTATTTTCCAAGTGCCAAAGGCAGTTGTGTCATATTGAAAGGTTCACAGTTGCCAAATCCTGGGTAGAGCCCTGCAGTCCTTACACGCCTCTCATTTGCAGTGAAATCAGTAGAATTTTGGCTTGTGTCAGGGCTGTGGGGAAACGTCCGACCACGAACACGGGAAAGAAAGGACTTTGAGTGGTGAACTCCTTTGTTCCATAACCTTAACTTTAACTTGGGAAGGTTTGTTTTGAGTTGAGGAGGGTGCTTGTTTGTGGGAAAGACTGCAGTTCCTAGCACAAACATAAATGCGCTCTTTTGCAAATGCCCTTGGGCAATGCATTTTTTTACAGTAAGATCTAGTCCAGGAGAGGGTTGGGGCTGGGTTCTCGGTTAGATGCATGCAGCTGCGGCCAAATCCTTATGCATGCTTAACTTTATGTCCCAAAATACCTGAATAGTGGATGCAGATTGAAGCATGTATGCAACTGTGTGTGCCTGGCTCTGAAAATCTTTCTGCCTTGACATAATTACGAACCCCTGAAAAGCATATTAATGGCTTGGAAAAACTGACAGCGCTGTAATACAGACTCATACGAATGACAAAGTATTTGTGTAACCCAAATAAACAGGTTTTGTAGGTGTTGGAGTGGGAGGGAAATTGCCTTTTCAAAAGTGGGAGGATGATTTGTAAATATATCAATAGCTTTTTGATCTCCCTTTGTTTAAATGTGTTTGCTGTTACGACTTACAAGTCCAAATTAGTACAGCGATGTGTAATTGCAAGGTCTCTATTTTTAGTAACCATGTTCGTTTAATAAATTATTCTCTAGAGCTTCTGTTGAACCAGGTAAAGTATGTAATATTTTATATTATATGAATGTATTTAAAACCAAGCATTTTTATAGAATTAGCTAATAGGTGTTTTCATGGTAGAATACAGGCTACCCTTAGTTTGTTGCCCTCTATATGTCAACTGTTTTAAATGAGCAACTTATGAAACAGCCTTTGTTAAAGAATTAATACAGTTTTAAAGTACTGCCTTATATTAACTAAGAAAATGTGGGTAATTGATTTAGAATGATAGCATTTCTGTCTTCCCTTTTTGTTTAAAAGACTGCTATTATCATGCAAATGAAGGGGTGTGGTGCTTCAAACTGGCTGTGATATGTGCTTTTTTTTTTTTTTTTTTTTTTTTTCATTTGTTGTTGTCAATAGAAAAGATTGATCTCTGGGCTGGTGAACATAATATCTGTCCCAGTCAGAAAAGGAAAGAGGAAATTAGCAGAGCGATTGGTGGAGAATGATATCTGTCAAAAGAAACACTTGGAGAGCACTGAGTTTAGTGATAGGTGACTGCCGGAAAAAAGGGAACTTTGAATTTTGTCAAGGTAAGGAACAGAAAAATGTTTCATTTTGTAATGTGCGTACCTTTTAGAAGTTTTTTTTAATGACTGTACCTTGCCTTGTAAACTGTAATTAAAAAAGAAATCTTTCCCTTTAGCCTCCAAAGAGTCTGCCTAAATCAATGAAGGTGGTGTCTTCATTTTAATATCACTGAGAAAGAGTACAGCAATGCCAATAAAACCCATCGGTGATGACTTTTCTAAAATGTTCCTTAGCTTAAAAATACATATATGTGAAATTTCTAACTGTGTTTTTTGTGTTTTTGATGACATAGGTGCTCTTTATGTGGCATGTAAATATTACTTAGATGAGCTGTGTGAAAATAATAAAGTTCAGTTTCCTGAACGGTGAATTCAAACAGTATTGCAAACAAGTTAAGGGACAGTTGTAATCACACTGGCAAAATGGTTGTGTCTGTAATTTAGTGGAAGCCTCTGGTAAAGTCATTGCTTTGGGAATCTGTGATAAATTTGATTGAGATGATACTGAGAATGGATATTCCTGCTGCTTGTGTGCAAAGATTTTTACCATAGTGGAAAAGTAAATCTGCTATGGCAGAACAAAATTTCTAGATAACCTATGACTGTCATTCCTGTCTTTACTCTAACTACATTTTTTTCTCCTAAAATGGTGTGTCTAGATGGCACGACAACTACTAAACTGATTGTAAGTACTTTCCAACACCCTGATGCTTTCTTTCTGTGTTGGACCATTTGGCCTATGGCGTAACTTTGATGGCGTATGATACCAGAATAAAATGAACGGTTAGTTTTCAAGGCAACTAAGCCTTGATCGTATCCCTCGTCTCCCCACCCGAGACGCGGGGGCCCACGCTGCTCTGCCTGTGGGGTGTGGAGAGGAGCCGGAGCGCAGCGGCGGGAGCCAGCAGGAGGCTGTGCGCATCGCCTCGTGGCAAGGGGCCGGGGCTGAGGTTTTGTGCACCAGTGTGAACATGCTTTTTAAAAATTAAATCCTATTAAAAAAGAATTTGCATTCTCATTCGAGTTCCTAGCTCAGTTTAAAACAAGTAAATGCTTCTCTGGGACCTTCCTGTACATAGGCAGCATTGGAAAAGAATGAATAATCTTAGCAGGGTTTCTTCTTGCGTTTTTATTTTGCTAATTTAGCAGTGTATAGCTTCTGACTAATTCTCCTTTTTTCTGTCTGCAGTTTATTTTTTAAAGTGCAAGTGTACCCCGTACAGGTGGTTGTTGCTTGGTTTCTTTTGCCATATGGGTCTTCATAAAGGATTTAAAAAATAAATAAATGTAAAAGTAAAGATTTCATGCCTAAAGCATGCAGTGCTGGCATACTAATGGGAAGCTTATTGTGGTTTATTGCTGTCAGAGCACGTGCAAGATAATGGAAATTTCCTACAACTTAGGAGAAAGGCATGTTTTCTAATACTATTCATTTTTATAGAAAGAGGGAATTAATATGACTAAAATTCACTTCATCTTTACAAAGTCCAAGTGATCTGGTGGTACTACAGAAATGTTCGTAAATGGGAGGGAGCAGCACGTTATCTGCCTTGTTCACTGTCAGACAGGTCAGGCTGCCTGTATCACCTGGGTGCAGGCACATCTCCACCGTTGTGAAGTTGCTGTGTACCAAATGGTTCCCTTTCCTGTGCAGTTCTATCAGTGTAGCCTTATACCAAAACAGACACATCCTCTCTATAACACAACTTAACAGTATTGTATAGTTTTCACCTTGGTGATGAAGATAATCCAAAACTGCTTTGTAGCTCTTTATAAAGAGAGTGGTCAGTGGTGGTTAGGAATTGTTAAATCTTTGGTCACTCCCATTTTGACACTTACTTGAAATGAGGTGACTGGGTAAGGTACCTACATCTGGATGTATGCGTTTGTTACACATTCAACAATTCTAGTCTTAAATGGCCGAGAAGCTCCACATTGAAGTTTGGATGAACGATTAGAGATGAGGCCAACAATCTTATAGCTTAATTTATTGCGGACTTTGCTGTGCCCAAGAAGGTTTGACTTACTATTTGAAACCAAAATGGAATAAAAGGCAAAATAAAAGGTGTTTGAGCCTCTATCACCATCTTGAAGCAGCGGCCTCTTGTAGCATTAGACTACCTGCCTGTGCTTTTGTGATCCCTTTTGTGCATCCTCATCCATCTTTTGCTATTGCAAAGTCTTCTTTTCTTGGCTTCCTTTTTTATCCTCAGAACAATTTTTTGCATACTTATGTATCTTAAAGAGTACAACTGAGATAATAACCCCTCCTTCTAACATACAACAGATGCAAAAGGGGACGAGTGTATTATAGACAGTGAGTTGTCATTACACAGCTCACAATCAGATTTTCATCTGTTCATGTGGCGCACACCTGTGGCTTGCTGGCGTTGCTCTTGATTGGAGTGTGAGAGTTCTTAATGAAAAACAAAGCCGGGATGACAAGAAGAGACTCCACGGCACACACGGGTTACTTCACACGTCGTAAGAAAGTGAAATTTGAAATACGCTGGTTTGGAGAGAATGCCTCGTGATGAGGGAGTGTGCCTGGGTGATTCTGCAAAGAGAAGCGGGGCTCTGCTCCTTGCTGCCTTGCAAATAAGGTGTTTTTCTCTGTAGGTCAGGTTGATTTGGACCAGTTGAGAGCGGTGGCCGATTTCTCCAGCTTACTTTCTGAGCCAGTAAGAGTATCCTGGGCAGGAATCCAGCTTTTGAAGTACAAAGAAAATAACCCATAATCTACATAAAATGCTGGCGGATGGGGAAGGGAGGAAATTTACAGAGAATAACTGAGTTTGAGAACAACTGTGTTAAAAGTAGAATGTAAGGGGAGTGTGTGTGTGACATTAGTATTTATTTTAATTTGAAAATACAATCTTTGAAACCTTCGAGGTGAGCAGAGGACGAGCTCTCACAATATGATATATTTATTAGTAAACTGAAACCAAGCACTCCAGCTGAAGCTGAAGTTCCTTTTTCAAAGTGATTTTTTTTTTTTTTCCCCCCTGAGTTTGCAGAGTTTCGGTTCTTCCCCCCGCCCCCCCCGGCCCTTGGTAATGTACTGTGGCTCTGATAACGTTAATGGGCTTTACCCCACATGGAGCAGCGAGTGTATTGTACCACTGCTCACTGATCCCAGGTCAGTGTGATGCGTGAAATCAATTTATTTGAATCTCTTTGCCTGTATAGGAATTTGGCGGCGTGCCAGTTGTTTTCATTTAATGTTCTTTGTGTTGAACACAGACAAGCAGGCATGCTTTTGTACTCCTCTTTCTTCTGGGCTCTTCTCTTTTCAGCCAATATTCTATTCTGTGGATTTTTCAGAAAGGAGGAGGAATGTGTTACCTTTTTTAAAAAATCATTTTTGTTTAAATAGCCTTTAAAGAGCATAGAAACTAGGTCAGTCACAGAGCAGCCTGTGTAGGGTTTTCACTGAGTATAGGTGGTAACACCTGCCTTTTCCCATTTCTTAAATTTGGGGAAAAAGAGAGAATAACCCCGCTCTATTTTTCTAATGCCCGGTTCTATGATTTATGTCATCTTGTAAGACAAAGACTCTTCAGTAATGCTTAAATCAGGATCATTTTATTTCTAAATAAGTGAATGTCTGGCAGTTGGTTGGACGCATCGGAAATACTTCTCAGGATCTTTTCCATTTTGAGTGACGACCTTAAAGTATACACTAATTTGGGAATCCCTTGCCTCATCTTTCTGTCTGTTCCTCCCCTCCCCCAGATATTTAATATTTTGAATGGCTGGCTGAAGAACACCTACCCGAAAGTACCCCTTTTCTTTCCTTTTTTCCTTCTTTTTATGAGACAGCAGCAAGGCGTGTGGAACAGAGCAAGTAATTTAGCCCTTCTTAAATGGGGGGGGGGGGGGGGGGAAGGAATAGACAGCAGCAGATATTTCCAGGAGGATTTGTTTTAGAGCTTGGTGGTGGGAGCGGGAGCGGAGGACTCTGTTGATGCTCCAGGCGGTTGGTGCGGAAGCCGATACGCAGAACCGCGGAGCCGCGGCGCAGGGGTCAGACTCGTACACATCAGCCCTGTTTCCTTGTTTAATTACCTGAAGAGCAAAACATCCAGGCTGGGAGTGTGTGAAAACCCAGTATCTCGAACAGCAGTTTGCTGCTCTGACATCCTGCGAGGCCAGCCCCGTCTGTCCGCAAACGTCAGGGCTGGTTCCTGACAGCGGGCTATCTCTGCCGGGCCTGGGTTCCTTCCATTCAGGAGGCATTGTGTGGAAGAGGGTTTGGTCAGGAATTTGAGGTTCCTGCCGGTTCTTCCAGCCCGGACAACCCTGTGACAGATAGGCCTGATTTTTTTTTTTCTTTTAAAGAATAATAAAAAAATTGGCTCTTTTTAGTCTTTCCCTTGTAATTCTGGCATTGGTATAATACTGACTGAAACAAAACATGTTAACCCCCTTTGCTTCCGAATTTACGGCTTCTTCCTTTTACTTCATTGTTCTTTCTCCCCTTGTTTGACCTCTTATTTTCAGAGGTAAAATCTTCTGAGCAGCAAATTCTTTCAGGTGGAGTTTGTGCTATGCAGCAAATAAACTTAGGAAAACGTTAAATTTTTTTTGTAGTAATCATTAACATAATCATCATACTTAGCATTTTAAGTTTTTCATTTTCAGCATGCTTGGCAACTTTTTTTATTCGTCCCGTGGAAAATAAAACCAAGCCAGTGTTTGTTCTGGCATGGCCCGTTAAAACAGTGGTGGCAGATACCAAACGCTTTCATTCTCATTATTCAACGCTTTCATGCTCATTATGCATGTGATTTTCTTAGATGTCCAGCCTGGTGTTCAATTTTACAGTACTGGGACAGGGTCACTTATAGTCCTTGCTCCTCGTAGCTGCTGTCTGTTGAGGTCACTCAACAGGCTAAAGGGTGCATGAGGCAGGGCTCTGTGCACCAGTCGGGTTTTGGCCCATAGATGGAAAGCGTTAATTGGGATGTAAAACTCAAGATCATAGCTGACAGATACTGAAATGTTCATTTAGGTAAAGGTCTTGAGCGTTTGGTTTGGGTTTTTTTTTAGTTTGTGAAGAATATGACTCTTATTTGGCTAATTTTAATACTGTAGTTTATAGCACAGTGCTGTTCATAGTTGTACTGGGAGAACTTAAGATCACAATGTACAAGTAGGAGAGGGAGGGAACATAATTAATATGGCCTTGCAACAAAAATGAGTGTAGCATGTGACTGTTGACTTTTATTGTTGTGGGCAGAAGCTGGTCCAAGAAAGATATTTGTGGTTGTAGGAGTGGAGAAGGGAGAGCTGAAAGTTAACTATGGTTTCGCTTTCTTTTACGCTGAACGCTTTCAGTCCAGTCTTTAGAGTTATGCCTGTAGCCTTGGAGGACATTTTCGTGTGCTAATGATTTTGGGTAGTGTGTAGGTGAGATCAAAATAGTTTGAGCAGTAACTTGTATTTTCCCTGCTAATATTTCATTAGGATTTTGTAAATACAGATTTAAGGGCATACTTTTCTTCTTGCATGCAAACATTACCAGGTAAGAGTTTTGGGGACCCTTCATTAAGCGAAGGTAGCCTTCAGTAGGCATACACAGCTGGGAGTCAGCGATAGTGCAGTGGGACCAAAAGAGTCATTATGATCTATTGTGCCACTAATCCTCCATCTAAGAAGGATTTGCGGGGGATGGTGCAACAGGAGAGCTGTTACAGTGTATCAGATCAATAATTGTGATCTAATAAACTCTTAAACATGTGCATAATCCTTCACCTTTAGAATCGGGCCCCCTTCTTCGTTATGAACTCCTTAGGCTACTGTGGTGTAAAGGTGCCTTTAAGTAGAAGTGAATTACTTAGACATGTAGCTTTAAATCTCTTTATTCTGTCGTACTGTAAAGAAGCCATAGTTTAAATAAGCATTGCTTGTATCTACAGGATGAAAAAGAGACGGTTTATGCATGGTGGTCAGTGTCATGTTCCTATAGGGTTTGTACATACAAAGGAAATTATGTGTCTGTATGAAAGCGCTATTATTTAGTTAAACCTTTACAAGTCATGTAAGTCATGTTGCTCCTTCCAGTGTTGTACATGCCGTTATATTTTTTGCAGGGTTCATAATCTAATGAACTGTCCATGACCTCTAGCCAACCATTGCCCACCTCAACCAGCAGCATAGTAAAAGAAAGTTCTCCATGGTGATGACAAAAACCACGCTGTCTTTCCTCCCACCCATCGGGTGTCTAGCTCCTCTTTGAAAATGGCAGAAAATTATAGCCTTTAATCCATGGTTGCCACCTCAAAAATCCCTCAGAGATAATGGTGGTAAATCAGCATCCTGTTTGAAAAAATATTTATCTTGGGCATCTCCACAAGTCTCTGCTGTGACAATCTTGCTTAAGGAAAGTTCTCGCGGATAACAGTTCCCAAGCTGGTTTGGGCTTTATTAAAACTGGCACCTTGCATTGTGCCCAAACACTTACTGCTGCTCTTTGCAGATGTTCTCCTAGTGTGAAGTGGTGTAATTTGCTCTTGGTATGAAATTCCACTTCATAATCACCTCTGCATTCTTCTCCCGCTTCTCTTCTGAATGGCTACAACGAAGCACCATGTGGAGTACAACACAATTAGATAAAATGACATGATATTTAAAGGCCTGTGTTCCTCAAGGCTCCTCCCCGTTCCTAAAGAAACAAAGATTTTGTATGTTAATTTTCCTTAGCTCTGAGGGGATTCGTCTGGGTCAGACTAAAAGCACAAAGCTTCTGTCAAGACATTGTGCTTCCAGGGAGCATGGTGTGCTTTTCCGATTGCACGTTAAGTGGATCCCATTCTGGCTCAGTTTTGTAGTGGAAACCTAACTGGCTCAGTGTTTGTCCCTCAGTGTTAGAGTGCCGGTTGTTGATCTTTCATTTATGTGTTAATTGCGGGTGGTATTTTATGGTAGTACTCACAGCTTCAAATTCTGGAACAACTTCTGGCTTTCAGGGCTAGCAGAGGTGGGAGGGGATGAATGTCCAAGGCGGCAGGAGCAGAGACGAGTCCTGTAGTGGGTTGTGGAAGGGAGGTGTGTAGCAGGGTGAGAAGGTGGCCCCAGAATCAAGAACATAGGGTTAGGCATGATGGCAGAGAGAAGACAGAGGGCACTGAACAGAAGAGTAAGAGAAAAACATGATGGAAGGTGTAACTAAGGAAACAATGGAAAGGAAAAGATTTCTTTGACTAAAATCACTGCCTTCCCTTTGTCACTCACAAATGACAATGCTTTTCCATCATCAAGGGTTGAATGAGTCTGTGTACTGATTCTGCTGTGTTTCCAGACGCTGAACTGCATTAGAGCAGTTCACTTGGTAATGTTGCTTTGCCATTTTAGCCATTACGGGGTCTGCCAGTGGGTTGTCCTATTATAACTGTGAGAAGGCTCATCCATAACCACTCTTCTGTTAGGACTTAGTTCTCGTCATGTAAAAAGGTGCCCCCCTGCCTTTATGCTATTAGACCTTCTCATACATCAAGGAAAGTTAAAATATTTGATGAGGAAGTGGCTTTCTCACCTGGCTCTGGAAAGCAAATAATTTAAATGGGAAGATAATGCTTAGCTGTCCTAGATGTGCTCAAATATTTATTTACAGTCCTCATTCACTGCACTCTTGAAATTACTCAGTAGTTGACAGATGTCATACTAAAATAAAGGCATTAATAGTAAACACCAACATACTGTACAGTGGCACTGCTGTGATGTTACTGGCACTACCATGAATATATATACACATAACAAGGCATGCAGAATGGCCTGGTTTCCAGCCCAACATGGTGGAGGCCAGTGTAAAGATTTTGCTGTCTGATGTTAGACTAAGCTTTGTTTTCTGAATGCTTGTCAGTTTGTTTTACAAGCACGACATTATCCTTATGTCGTTGAATGTGTATATATATGTTGACTAATATTAGTAATTTCCCTTACATATCTGATGACTATTGTGGCTTGCAAATTTGTATTGAATCTCAGGAGCAACAATAGCTTTGTATCGAGGCCCCTTTGAACAAAGCTTTTGTACCATTATAAATGTAGTAAATAAGTACAAGTTGATCAATATGTGACAAAAGGGTGAAGAAGGGAGGTCAAGAGGTAAGAATATTTCCATATAAAACATTTTTTCCCTGTTGAAAATGGCAGTACGAGCATAAATAAATGTTTTGTATTGCTATGTATTTGCTCCACCTGGTGGATTTTCCTGAAAGTGTTTTTAATCCTTGCTAATATGGGAAAGCTGTCTTTAATTAAGTATAAAACACAGTACCAAGAGTGAAGGCAACTTTTTTTTTTTTTAGAGTAGCTATAACATTGCAAAAGGCAGATTTGGGGAAAGAAAATATTAAAATTAGAAATTTCTCTTGGCCACACTTGCTCAGTGCAGTAATCTCTATGAAAGCATGGCATTCCAAATCCATTAATGATAACAGTTTACTCTTGGACTCATCTAGAGATTAGTAATTAAAAAGTCCAAATCTATGGCGTGTGGGGTTATACGTGATCAGTGAAAGCAAGGATTTGCTATGGCTTCCCCCCACCCTGGAGAAGTAGCAGTGCTATTGAAAAAAGAGAGTTCCTGCGCTGAAGTGTTACCGCTGTACATCGGCATAAAATCTGTCTGTCATTAAGCTAGCTTTGCAAACATTGTTTTCTTTGGAATTCGTAAGGACTCGGTTATGCTTTGATCATCTCATTGTTCTCCTTAGGTTATTTTTTTCCTTTAGAGTGTAATGGCTCCCTAACAGAAGGTGAAGTTTAGAAAATAGTGTCTCCATATGCAAGGGATTTGGAGACCTTTTTATTGTCTTTAAAAATGTCATTCATAGTCCTCATTAGCATTTATTGTTGCAAGCGTACAAGCAGAAAATGTGAAATTGGTATGTCATGAATAGCTCCACAGAGCTCTAGAGCCCTGAAATTTTGCCTGCAGTGTGGTGTGGGGCAGGCATTGAGAGAAAGCTGGCCAGATGGCTGCCAGCACAGAGCAGAGCTGCAGGTTTTTGTCTCTGGTGCTGAGAGGAGGGAAAGTTCACTGGAGCATACGCTATCACCCCTTGCGTTTTAACAAAACTAACTCGCCATCAGTCAAAACGGGGAGGTGGTGACATTGAAACAAAAGTTTTCAATATAATGTAGCAGTCCTTGTCAAATGAATAAAATATGTTTAGTTAGTGTCACAAATATTGACATGTTACAAAGAAAAATGCAAGGCTCGAATTTATGGCTAGTGGTAGATACGCTTTCACACAAATATGCTCTCGCATTATCTTTATTATGAAAATCCTATGCATTGAAAAGACATCGATTAGAGGTCAAAACTAGGGTTAATATACTACAGCAGGAGGAGTTTCCCTACCCGTGTTAAATGAGCAAACACTCTGAGCTTCAAGTCAAAAAGCAACTGATAGCTTGAACCCCCCCCCCCCCTTTTTTTTTCTTTTCCTTTTTTTCTTTTTGGATCTTAAAATATGACCCTAGTTCAGCAGGACCAGATACTCTTGTCCAGGCTTCTCCGGGTCACACTGAATGTGTTCTTTCTCCTGTCAGTGAAACGGCATCTTTGGTATTTTCTTGTGTCCTTTCAGAAATAATATCAAATCAATATCAAATCTAAAGTGCTTCAGTGATGTCTATGCTCAGGTGGTGTGGTAATTTCCTTTGAATCTGAATGATGATAGAAATTAACAGTCAATTCTAATTTACTTTACCCACATTATAGAAAATACTGTATTTAATAAAAAATGCAGGCAAAACTTGGTTTAGCCCAGATCGAGTGAAAGAAATAGGCACCAAACCAGGTACCTATATGTGACTTTGTCCATGTGAGTGTTTTTACTAAAATGCACATTTTACTCTGTAAGAGCATGCGTTCAGACCTGAAGCCTATGTTGGCCCTCCCATTCTGAGTCCATTAATTTTTGGTGGAACTATTTTTCCCCTATAATAGGTATTTTTGTATATTTTCATTGTTTTAAAAACTGAAATACACCTGAAATGCCACTGGGATTTCTGGCAATGTTCAACAAGAATTAATTTTTTTCGTTCTTTTTTTGATCAAAAAGCAATAGGCAATCTAGGTTGCCAAGTCTGACCCACTGCCAAGATTGCCTTTTCTTAACAGATGATTTGAAATCCTCTTTAGGGGACTAATTTCTTATTATCCCGTTGAAATAGTATGACTTTTACATTTTCTTAACTGAAAAAAGAGATGATTGCTTGCTGACCTCCAATGAATTTAATCCAGTAGTAGAGCTAACATGATGGACAGTTTCTCTGAGACAACCAAGAATATTTTCTCCCCAGCTTGGTGACTGTAGCTTTCAACTGTTGACTACTTGTGTAGGTAATCTCAATTAGTCTGTGTTCCACGGAGCTATGTATGTTTTAAGGGTCCCATTTGTTTCTTTTTTTTTTTTTTTTCCAGAAGCCCAGAAAGCCTTGCCAATAAGGAAATGCTTAGGGAAATGTTTAGTGTTATCTGGCAAATGTTTTGTGTTGAATGCATTAAGAGCTACTGTTAAGAGATAAGCACGTATCTTATTGGAATATTTTAATTCCGTTTCCAAGCAAAGAATTAGAAGTTTATAAAAAAGTATCTTTCTTAAATAGCTTGAGCTCTTTTGTGGTAGTGCAGTAAAAACAAGGTACAATGTCATGGAAAAAGTCACGCTGAGGGTACCCATGGCGGTCTTAGGTGGACTACAGTTGCACCAGACGATGAGAGATACTGGGCAGCAAGAAATTAGTGAGCTTCTCCTGAAGGTGTTGCCTTTACTGTACTTTGGTTGGACAGCCAACTAAATAAAGTTCAGAAAGCATCCAGAAGTGGTCGTCCCCTGTCCCCCCCATCAGCTCTACAGCTCACACATTAGGTGGGTTTGCCCTGTCAGTGGGATGCCTTAAGAAAACACTAATAGCTTCCAGCTGGGTGGAAAATCAAAACGTTTGGGGGCTGACAAAACTAGCAGATTTGAATTTGAAAGCCCAGCTAATGCCTCCATTTTTATTTACCACTCGCCCATAAAAGATTATTTTCCAATATGTCAGCCTCATTTGGTGGCCAGTGGTCTGAAAGTGAAAGTGGAACAAGCAAGCGGGGAAATCTGGACATTAGTGAGTCCGCCCTTTCAAGCTGGTGTGCCACTTTGTGGAATGGCCTTCCCTGAGATTGGGGGGGTCCTAATGACCATTCATCAATGCTCGTTGACTGATCATTGAGTGCCTTCTCATTCAGTTTATCAAGTCTTGCACATAAAAAGTCAGAATAAGCATTATTCAGCTTTGTTAAAGCCAACTAGGAGTAAAATGCTCCATTTGAACCCATTTTGCCCTTGGTTTTTCACTTTGTTAATGCAGTCCTGCTTAAATGAGTGCTTTTATTGGGTCGGTTAGAATATCTGAAACTATTAATTCTCTTGTATTGAATAGCTGGTGGCAGGCCAGAGCAGATGGGGTAGAAAACTATTTGGTTGGGTGTATTGCTTTCAATTAGGATCAATGAGGTTTCAGCTCCTTTGAATTAACTCACTTAATACCCACTGTGTGAAGTCACAATGTATCACAACAGTCTGCTATAAGTAGAGCGGGAAGTTGAGAAGTCCTACAGAAAAGCTTTGAGTTAAATTCTTCCTTCACTGTTAATAGAGACCTTTCATTAACTACAGATGCGTTTCAGTGGACTTCCAGTCCCTGTTATTAAGCTAGGTTTGCGCAAAAGGCAATCTCTGCACTTTTAACTGGTGATCATTTGGAGTTTCTTTTTTCCATCAGGTCCATGTCTTAGCGACCTTATATCATCCACTGCATAAAAATCTTCTTTTTTCCCCTTCAAATATATGAATGTGGAGGCTGTTTTGCCTTCTTTACCCATTTCCAAAATTAAGAGTTGTAAAGGATTATTTAAAATTGTTTTTATAAGTGTTTCGAATGGTATTCGAAGAAGGAACTGATTCTCACCCAGGAAGGTGTAGCGTAAAGTGCACCATAAAGAAACTGGCTGAAGATTATCTTCTGGATTTTTCACTCTCTTTGTATCCCTTTCATTTTGGTATTACACATAATACCGACTCTTTTGATATGGCAGAATTGTTCATATATTAAAACCACTGCCTTTCCTTTCTTAGCAGAGAATAAAACCGTTTTACAGAATGGGTTGTCCACCTTTGCTTGGCTTCCTAAAATTTCAGACCTGGTGCAAAAACTGTTAAGGCAAGCTTTAAGTGACAGCATTAAAAATGGGGGTGGGGTGGGGAAAGCGAATAAATATCCACAGATATTTATTCAGGGAGGACTGCCAAATGGGTTGCAGCCTGCCTCAGTGTATTAAATAATGAGAGGGAAAAACTATTCATGCAGCTGGCTGCTTGAGAAAATGCTGAAGTAGTCTCAGATGCACAGGCATTCTGTTAGCCCCTTCCACGAGCAGACTTCTAGGTGAGAATCTCCAGGGATCCAGGTTTTGTTGACGTGGATCAATTTAAATGGCAATTACTGTAGTCAGATAACAGCTTAAAAAGGCTTTTTACACACAGAAAAAAGATGCATAATCACACAGCATATGGAAGTTCAATTTCGTGAGCCGTGGTCTGCGGATTTACAATGTACTGATATTAAGACCTACTTTTAAGAGTGAATATTGTTCAGTTTTATTAAAATGCGTCATACCTTTGACACGTTACTTTCTACTCAGAAGCTGATTCAGGCTGCATCTATGTTGATGAAAGGTTGCATTTCCAACTGTGAAAATGTTTTTCCTTTCATGTAGAGTACAGCATTAAAAAAGAAAAACAACACAGCAAATACAATACTAACTGACTGGTTTTAAATAGTGCATCAAATAATAAAAAGAATGGTAAATTCTTTAAAGGCCTCGGTGGTGCAGACTTGGCTTGCTGTTCTCTCCCTTTTCCCCCTCCGCTTTTCCCCCCTTGGTGAAAACAGTCTGCCATGAAAACATTTTCATGTTTCTGTGTTTCTCTTGGGCTCTGCGACACTCAAACCTCGGTTATGGAGAACTTCGTTACAGTAGATATCTGATGAAGAAAAGGCCTGCCTCAAGTAGCAGACGCGTTGCATTGCTAGTGCCGGGGCGTTTACTGGGACGAGGGGAGCTGCTTTGATTGCCTTGAATTTGCCACTCCTGGGTCTGAGGTCTCTCTCCTATTTAAGTGAAGCTTAAGGGTGGCACTTGGACAGCGTGAAAAAGTTATTGTGGAAATATCGGTAAATTAAGTGACTCATTTGCTTTAAGTGAGAAATGTTCATGAGTTCAGCCCGGCTATTGGAAGGGGTGTTGTTTTTTGCTTTATTTTGCATGTCTGTCCTCTTCCTAACTAGATCTTTATCAGGCTCTGTGGCAGCTAGAGGAAGGAAGAGGAAGGCCTGAAAGCAGAGTTGTTTCTGCGTAGTAGAGGCAGAAGATGGCATAACAAAAATCAGGGAGATGCATAAATAAGTACAAAAGGATGAGTCTTGTACTGACAAGAATGCAGCTCCTGAAGAGCTGACTGAGTCTCAGTGCCTTTCTGTATGGATTTAAATGTATGCTGCAAGGGCAAAGTCACATCCAGGACCTACGCGCTAATTGCTAGAGAAATACTCGTTACTAAAAGGAGAAGCTTTCGCAAGTGCTAAATGGGAGGAGAGTTTTAAAAAGAAGATATTTTTCCTTGTGCCTGGAATTTTGTGCAAGGCTATACGTGCTACAGGAGGCATGCGAGTCAGGCGTATGTTTCTCCTAAGAGGCAAAGATGTTTTTTACAAAGGACTAAAGAGGGACTGCTGAGAAGAAAATAGCCAGCTTTAGATAAAGCACTATAACAAAGACTTGTAGTTTTATGTATCATGGTGTCCATTAAAGCTTAATAGGGAAGAGTGCATTGAACCTAGCCAGGCATACGTTATTCATGTGAAGGATAAACATTTAAGGGGTGTGCAAAATCAGAAATTGGGAGGACATGATTGTTTAGCTTTTGAAAGAGCTTTACAGGGAAGATTTTGTTTTCATCCCCCATGGATCACCATGCAAGGTAAAGGAGAGTAAGCCGCAAATGTTTGGAACATATCAATGCAGGAATCCCAGGGGGTTAAAAGCACTATAGTAAAATAAAAGCGGTCTGCTTTCTAAGTGTGTTCTATTTTACACATACTACTGAGAATCTGAGAAAGGGAGTGATTTTGATACTCCGTTCACTATGGTAAAACAGCATAACCATGACAAAAGTGTGGGGAGGGGAGGAAGAGGAGGGGGGGCCCTCTCGTATATATCCTCGTGCACGTTTTGAATTTCCAGCTAAATAAACAAACGTAGTCCTATGGAGTGCAAAATTATGGCCATTAAAATAAAGAATGAATTTGTTTCCACTTTTGGAGGAGAGCTGATGCAAAGCGACGCTTTCTTCTTTAATTGCTGTCAGCAGAAGAAAGGGTTAACTTTTAAAGAAAAAATGAATAATTCAGTGTTTGGCTTATCACTCTGCATTTTACTTTCCATTCTTTGGTCATCTGGAACTTGGTGTGAAAGGTAGAGTAAAAGGAGTCAGCTGAGGGGAGCCGGGGTTGTGATAATTTGCACACACATCCCTGTCATTGTTCTGCCTGAAGAGACAGGGCTGGGTTCAAGGCCACATGTGCTCCTGTCATCATTCACATTTCTGCTCCAAGTGCAATACAGAGTGTCAGCTCTCCATCTGTCTTTGCCTGGCAAACGCACGCGCCCAGCATCCTGCCTCCAGCTACGCTGCCACAGCCAGTTCTGATGGCCCTCCTCGCTTCTCTCTGTTCATTCCAGAACAGGAGGCACTGAGCCCTAAATAAGCTTGCTTTTAGGAGAGAGCCATTTACAGTGTGGTATATTTTATCCAAGGATGCCTGGTGAGTTGAAATTATTGCAGCTCTTTCGGTTTTAAATGAGGAAACGCTAATTGTTTTTTGATAGTATTTTTTCTTTTCTTTTTTTCCTTTTTTTTTTTTTTTTTTTTCCTCTTTTGATAGAGAGGGTGATTTGTAAGCTGATATGGGTACGGAGCGATCGTGGATGCTAATTCTGTTGTGTATATGTTTGGGGGAGGGGAATTTGTGTGAGGGAACTGCCAGAGATGATACTTACAGCAGGACTGGATGTTTCAATGAAAAGGGATGGAAATAACAGAAAGTCACCGGCTTTGTGGGTGCGGGTCTCTGCGCGGGGGATCATTTTTAGCAAAGAGAAACACAGCTTCGGGCTGGCTTTCGTGCCTGTCAGCTGTACCTTGAATCTGCAAACAGTTGATCGGTAGAGATCATTCACAGCGTTCACCCATCAGCTGAAATTATCTCTATGAAAAGCTGTTTATGTTAGAGGAGTGAGGGAGATTTATAAACCAAATTGTTCCAGCGTTGTCCTAAATCGTAGTCCTTAACTGTCACCAGGCAGATCACTGAAATATGTTGATTCAAAATAAAACAATACAAAAATCTGCTGAATTAGAGGAATTGCTGTGGAGCTGGAAATTTTAATAGGTTGGTTGCCTCAGGAAAATATTATCCTTGGATCTTACGATCGCTTGTCTAATTGATAAGTGTTACTGCCAATGAAAACGGTGCTTCTATGCGGGGTGATTTGTCTGGGGGGGGCGGGGGGGGAGGTTGTGAGATGCTTGACCACGACCGAGCGGATTGAATTTGGTGTGTTTTGTTTGGTTTTTTTCCCTTTGGTAAGGACTGAAGAAAGCCATGTGCCTGATTATAGCAGCCTGTGTCTCCGGATAAAAAAAGACAGGGCTAGAGATCCTACAGCTGGCTGGTTCTTGTGGATTATTTGGGTAGGACAGGCAGAAGAGGCTACGCTTGATCACAGAGAGTCTGTACACCTCGCAGATGGTGTTTTGAAACAGTATCTGCCAGTTTGCTGCAACCACAGTTGCATGTAGGTATTGCCAGTTGTTGGAAGAATGTTTTCCTTTTAGGATTTTTTTATACACGGTCAGAGCCTACTGCTGGTATGTTTGCTGATCCTCTGGTTGTAACAAAAAAGTAGGTTCTGTTTGCTCAAAGCACAAGGCTAAGAGGATTTATGTGGTTGAAATATGGGCAAATTAATTTGCATAGATAACAACTGAGGACTATGAAAGGTCAATTTAACCCTTTAAACGTCAAATTTGATTTGCATGCATTACATTCCTGGGAATGTGGTCTTCATTAGAAATATCATGGTAATTCATTAATTTGGAAAACTGCGCATTCTGCATAATTTGAGCCCCCTGACGTTTCCCTTATATTTGTGTGAAACTCCTCGTGCGGTTTACTATTTCTGTGTTTTGTTAAGATACTTAAATGTACTAAAATGACACAGTCTTATCAGTTTCGATCCTTGTGTGCGTTATTTGGGGCTATTGGCAAACACTGTTGGAATGCCTAGAGTGGAGGTTTTTGAAAACCTATTAAGCCTTTGTCATTTAAATTACTTAATCTACCTGCTGGTTAAAATTTCATGCGTCTTTAATCAAAATGGCATGCGCTACACTCGAGTATGTATACCCTTATCGATACTCGTTAAGCTTTGCCATTAAATAAATCTTTAATTTCCAGCATTCTTTTAAAGCAGTAGCAAGCAAGAAGCGTGTTTTAATGTCAGCTCGGAGTGTTAGAAAACCTTGCACTTGGATACAGAGAATACACTAACAGCTGTGACTGGGAGCATGTGCCAGAATGGAGATACTTGAACAGATCTGACACTTGGCTATTTTTGACACCCATCTGCACTTTTTTACTCTCCTCTAGGATGAGCTGCCTCTCAATCTGTTCACAGCATATTTTAGCCCTTTAATATTGTGGTGTTGGGTTTTTTCAAATGGGCATTATTAGCCATCTGGGGCAGATTTTGTATTTTAAAAGTAAGCACATTATGTACAGGAGATTAAAAGGATGTGTATTTTTATGTAATCTGATATTATGTCAGTGCCTTTTGTGTATGTGTGAAGTCTTGATTTCAGAAGCATCCCTTTAGTGATTCTGACATCTGAAGTCCTTCTTCTTTTGGGGAAAGAACAGGAAGTAATAAAAGCGGGTTCTGGTTTATGTGTAACGATAACACTTTTACACAAAATAAATTTGCCCTTCAAAGGCGAACTGCTCGTACTGTTATAATTGCGACTGCCTGCTCACCTCCTCGCTTCCCCGCCAGGGCAAAGCGACAGCAGCAAGGCTTGCTAATGAAACGTTGTAAAAGCATTTCGGATCTCTGTTAAGGCACTACTGCAACTCTGAGAAAAGTCTCTGGAAAGATAATCCCGTTAACATGCAGCTTGCAGTAACCAAGTTAACCATTTTGTCATTCTATGTAGTGAACTCTAGGAAGTGCTTATCTCTAAATAATTGATGCGGGGGGAACAGTGTTCAAATCTAATACTGTACACCCGTTTGTCTGATTACTGTGAATGTGTTGCGTTTTTGGTTTTTTTGGGTTTTTTTTTAAAGAACTGTTTATTCCGGACTTTATTTATGAAACATTACAAATCTATCAGTCATTTTATAGTACTTTCAAAGAACAGATGTTGGCCTACAAAATGCTTTATTATTGCCCATGGCAGTATTCAGCATGGTTTCCTTAAAAGGACAATCAGTGATCACAGTCATTGTAGCCCAGAAATAATGCTGCTCTTTCAGAAGATGGCCTGGTATTAGGTCAGACCACCCTTTCTTTACTTCTGCTCTCCAGATGTGGCTGCAACTCTTTTTTTTTTTTAAGTTCATGTTTCAAAAAAAAAAAATGGGTTTGTTTTCAAAATCTGGTTTTACTTAAGATATCTCCATCCTGGAGTGCATTTCATAAATTGCCCACATATTTTTCTTAGCAGAGAACTTAACTGGCTGTAATTTTTAACACATGGCCACATCATGTGATATTTTCCAAACATTTGCACATAGCTTTAAGAAAGTCCCAGCAGAAATGATCCATCATCTCACAGCCAGCCCGTTTCTTAACAGCATATCTGCATTTTCCATTTAGCAGAGCTATATATTATTAGCTTACATTTTGGGTAGTAAAACAGTGCATTGCTGATTGTAAAACATGGACTTTATTATCTGCTGAAAATTGATTTGGCATTTATAGCCACTGTGTACTAGACTGGCTTTCTGGTTTTAACATTAGTGCTTGCAAGTGATGATTTGTTTAAAGAACAGAAACAAAATTGCCATGGACATAACTGTTAGTGTCCTAGTAACTGAACATTTGGATTATCCACCTGTTTTTTAAATACTTGCGTCTAAATGATGTTACACAGCAAAAGTCTCCTAACAGTCCATTAAATGACTTGTTCTGTTCTAAGTTGCAGTTGCTATGCTGTTATATTAGGACAACTCTGTGTCTTACAAAACAAGTTTTCAGCCAAACAGGGAAAATGTGTCTGGAAATACTTAAGTTTGAGTGTTAACCTTGCATCATTATTCCAGTCATCCTACATAATGACTTTATCTTCTTCAGGATTTGGATAGGAGTGAAAAGCTCTTCCCCTAAGAGGACCGTGGGTCACTAGGTTCTTCAGATACGTAGGGTTTGGAAGACGACATGTAATGACTTGCTTTTCAAAGTATTAAAGTTTCTTCTTCTTTTATGGTAGTAATAAATTCCAAAGTCTGCATGACATTATTGCTCTTATTTTCAACCCGTGGGGCTGTGAACAGCATCTTCTACGTATGCATCAAAAGTAACTAACACATCATGGGATGCAGATCATGCTACAGGAATAGCTGTTAATATGTATTTTTAAGCAAGGTCCCAAACAGTCTTTCCCTGTGATGATTTAGTGCTTTTCAACTCAGACCCTTAGCTGGGGAGAACAAACAAATCCGTTTCTCAGGACTGGTATTTCCTTGGTGTGCACAGGGTGTTCAGCACTGATCACATCTCGATTTGAAGATTTTGGACTCCGCAATAATAAATAATTGCCAGTTTAAGGCATGATCATCGTAGCTTGCAAATCAATGTGATCTGTGTATATGCAACTTGAATACCAGTTTTGGGTAAAACATTCTAAAATGATGTGATTTGAAAAGTCTGTAAGTGGAGAAGTTGATACATGTAAGAGCAGAAGAAGATGTGGTATGCGGTCCTTTTCAGGACCTGTACTAGTTTTCTGGTTTCTTTGCTGCATCCTTTTTTCATCCAAGTGTGTACATTAAGGGTAACTCTGCAAAATACCAGCTGAAGCCTGATCTCTCACTACCAGGTCACAGATGAAAGCTAAGTGCACAAGACGACTTCTGCACTTGAAGCAGTAGCTGGTTTCCAAATCCAGAATTGCGTGCCTTTGAATTGCCCTCAGCTCTCTCCTCATTGCAGATGCATCACTGTTACAGCTTTAAAGTTTCCCAAGCATGTTGAGCTGCATCTGTGCATGCTAAGGTATGTCTCGGTATCGACAGGGTTAAGCAGGCCAGTGCTGAGTTCACACCTACGTCTTTTTGGGATTGAGGCATTTCTGCATCTGAGTCGTTTGCACAGTTGGATCTGGTAGGTAATCTCAGAGGATGCCTAATGCGTACTTAGAAACGTTGGTCTCTTCACAAGTGTAGGCTTACTTTTTGTTCCCGGAAGTGTGTGTGGTATAAAACGGAGCACAGAGCCAGCGATATTGAGGTGAGTAGAGATTAAATCGAGAAATCCATAGGGCACAGCAGCGCGTGGATTTTTACTTGCACACAGACACAGTCTAGCCACGTTGGCCTGCTTGGCAAGGCTGATTTCACTCAGTAGCCCACTGTGCTACCTCCACGTTCACACAGTTCCTCTGTGAAGCTGGTGAAGCCCTTGCCATGCCGTACCATGCTATCTGTATTCACTGGCTCAACTCTCCAGGAGCTCAGCCGTCTCTGCACCACGTTGCATTTTGTGATGCACATCTGTTCTTTCTGCCTCTTGTACGTGAAAGTCACCAGATGAGGAGCAGGACCAGCGCAGGAGCTGCTTCCTCCTTGCTGCCATTGATCTCAGACTTTGGTCCCTCCTGGAATGTTTCCTGCTCGGTCCTTGGGCAGGACAAGAGCGATGGAGATTACTCCCATCCAGAATAAGCTGCTGCTGGGCAGTGCTTTCCCCCCTGCCGAGGGAATACGTTACGGATCTGAACTCGAGCAAGCAGAAGGAGGATTTGAATTCATGTCTTTCACTTTCAGAGAGAGGCTTCCACTCAAAAGACTTGAATAAAATCCAAGCTCACCTTTTCTGTCTCGCCTAGCTGTGTCTTACACAAACCTGTTCTACTTGCCAATCTTCTGAACGTGAGGATATGGACATCTTTTCTGGAGGAGGGAGTAGTGCGGTGGATCCCATGTCTCCAAGTTACTGAGGCTCTTGAAAGGCAGGAGTAAAGCATTCTATCTCCAGTATTTCCCTGTTGGTGAGCTGTAGGCAGTTGCTAGTTAAATATAACTAACTTTATATCATCTTTTCTGTCTTGAGCTGTCTACAGCTACCTAATGGGAGGTGTACAGAAGATGGATCGAGCTAAACTCTTCTCAGAGGTGCATAGTGATAGCATGAGAGGCAATAGGTGCAAGTAATGGACCATGACAAATCCCAAGTAGATACCAGGAAAAAAATTCTTTGCCATAAGGATGGTCAGACACTGGAACAGATTGTCCAGAGAGGTGGTGGTATTTCCATTATTGAAGACACCATATTGGACAAAACCCTGGCAACATCTAACTGCACATGCTTTGAGTCAGAAGGGCAGGGACTAGCTGCTCTCCTGAGGCCACTTCAGCCTGCATGATAATTCTTTGTACTACTGGATATAGATCTGTTATATAGCTGTTATGGATACCCGGTCTAAGGTGGTTCAGCCCTGTGCATTGTAGGGGAGACCAGAGCAGTCCATGGCATTGGCTTTTGTGTTGCGTTTCAGGGGAAAATTTTAGCACCATTGAGCTTCTGGGCACCTAAAGGTAATTATTCATTCTATCTGATCTGAAACCATTACTTGATCTGTAACTTGCAGAATGAACTTTGCCTTTGCGTGCTGGTAGAAGAGCAGCGACCTGTGCTTCCACATACCACAGCTGAATTTATTTCTCTGTGCTGTTTATTTTTATTTTTTGCCTACTAGTAATTTCTTCCTTACTGCCAGTTATAGGCAGAGTATGGAGAAATAGCCTCATTGTGAGCATTAATTGTAGAAGAACTTGAAACAAGTTTCTGGAGACCTTGGGATTTGAGAGGTGTCGCTTCAACTGGAGATTCACTGACCTCTTTGTTTTGACCCTGTGCTGCAGCACGCCACCTGGTAGTAATGTTCTTGCAGCTGGTTTAGGG
Source organism: Pelecanus crispus (assembly GCF_030463565.1). Taxonomy (NCBI): domain Eukaryota; kingdom Metazoa; phylum Chordata; class Aves; order Pelecaniformes; family Pelecanidae; genus Pelecanus; species Pelecanus crispus. The sequence continues at coordinate 147,648,327 of NC_134644.1, read as the reverse complement.
CTGTACTGTCAAAAGAGTACTGAAGCGATCCAACTTCTAAAAATCTGCTTCCCAAATTCCTACAGCATGAAACTACAGCCTTACTTGAGCTTTTCCATGATGTTGCATAACGAGTTGTGCATTTATTTCTACTTCTTAAAAATAAAACAACTTTGTTTTCTTCTCTTGGGATCGTGTGAAATTATTTAATGAGGAATAACTACCTGGTAGGACCCACACATCTGAATTAATTTAAATTATCCAGCCAGCTATTTCAGTATTAATGTGGATATATGTTCCAGAACAGTGCCTGCAACATAACTGTGCTTTTAAACGGGTACAAAGTGTAAGTCAAAGGTGTCAGGAAATCTTTCTGATGTTCAAAATAAAATACTGTCAGCAGTGGACACAATTATTAAGAATACTGCTCATATGGTTCTCATTCGTTATGGGCATCCCTTTAGAAGCAGACTGTAACAAGCTCTGCGGCATTTTACATATTGACCGGAAGAAACGTGGAAGTAGAAGAGCAAAAGGAATTGGTATTGATCACCTCTTGGAGGAGAGGCTGAGGAATAAGGAAGAAAAATGTATTTTGGTAACCCTTCAAGAGTACTGCAAGTTCATGCAGATCTGATGTAGAGTCAGGCCTGTATCATTGTTGGTTAAAAAAGGGGGTTTGCTGTAATAAATTGAGATTTGGCGAAGTGGGATTTGCATATTCTTAACTGTTTTCCAGCGAGGTTTGAAATGATGATTCAAGAAGCAGGAATATGTTTTACCTTTCGAAGTCCATTGCCCTTTCCAGCTTATTGATAACATCTTTTCTCTTCTGGGGGTTAATGCACTATTCTGTCTTCTGTAAGTAGTTCAGAAGCATCTCTAAAATTTAACTTTGTACCCTTTCAGTTCTAATGCTTTATTGGAATTTTCTTCGTGTGCTTATAATCCGCTTCTCCAAGCCTTGGGAGCCCTCCTGTGCATCTCGGGTGCAGATTCTTGTAGTTCCCCCCTTTCTCTTGTTCTTCTAGCGATGCTGGGTTCATTGTCTTATTCTGCTCCTGTTTTGAAACCACATCCTGCTAAAGGAGCAATCTCCCGGTTTAGTGATACAGGGCCTTTCCCCTTCCTTCTTTCAGATCTCTCCTTACTATGTGTTCTGTGACTCATGCAAACACACATGACTCAAATAGTCTTCCTGCCACAAGATTACAGTTTGGAAAATGTGTGCACTCGGATCGTACAAAAATGCAGCCATAATTTGATTCTTGCTTCTAAACTGTGCATTCCAAATATATTCCGGTAGCCCTTTTAAGCCAGAGCAGCAAGCATGTGTACACAGCCTTGAATTTTCATCGTAGCTATTTTATAATCCAAATGAATGCTATCTCCTTTGACTTTCCTGTATGTGACTTCCCCATATCACTCCTTGAATTTTGAAGAGAATCTTTTTTTTAAGGATTTTGCGCCTTGCAGAGCACCAGCCACATTGTTTGTGGTTAGCAAACACAAATCAACATTTATTGTTTTAATTTTATTTTTCCAGTCCATTTCACCACATAATTGTTGATTGCGTAATTATATCTGCTAGCTTTGCATGCACTTATTTGTATTCTAGTTGGGAGAAAGTTTGCTAACAGAAGTTTAGAAAAGGTCATTTTCTGTGGACAGTGTTACTGTTTCTTTTGGCTACTTTCTTTGCTTGGAACTGTACAAGGTACATTATTTTTGACTTTTTAAACTATAAACACTGCAATGTACAAAAATGATCTTTAAAAAACAGGGATGCAACAACGTTGTTCTTTCTGAGAAGGGATCAGGGTTTGTATCAGTTTTGAAAGTAGACACTGAGAAATACTGAGTGAACCATAAGGACTTTGGGAGTTACTAACAGGGTAAAGAAAGCTGAAAGATGCTCGTTAAAGCAGCCTTGGTTATGTCTGTAAAAGAAAGGGCATAATTAGATGTCCAGTGAGGTCAGATGGCACTGTCATTGAATGGCTTTGAAAGTCATTGGTTTTCTTCTCAGAAACTGGTTTGCAGCAGAGTTTACTGTGTCTTTGGACTTGGAGTTTTCAGTTTTCATTTCTCCACTGGCAGAGGGAGGGCAGCGATAAAACTCAGTTTCTGGAATTCAGGTGGTCCCCATTGGTTGAGTTCATCCTTCCATGGCACTGCAGGATCTCCTCACTGTAGGCTTCTGAAAGAGAGAGCTTCTGTCGATCTCATTTGTATTAGATCTTGGAAGTAATTTAAATTACTTTATTAGGGTCAATACCGTATTATTTTACACTGAGATCGCCATTAGACTGCATTGCATCTACAGAAACAAAGGCAGGGTCCTTGGCAATTTTTAAAGGGGATCTGTGCTGTAATGAGTGTATATTTTACTTTTCTGAATTCCTAATAGTCAATGTGAGCACTTTATTTTCCCTTTGCAAATGGAGAAGTGAGACAGTGGCCTCTGGGAATACTATTTGTTGTCTCTCTTGTTAAATTTTTAAAGTATTTTGAAGAATGCTCTTCTTTTTGTTGTGTTAATTTCCTTACCCCTCTCTCCACATTATTCTTTGTGGTTGTAAAAGCAAATCTGTATTTGGGTTTTCTATATTTAATAAGCAAGGCGGCTGTGCAGGAGATGAAGCTGTGCATGAAACTTTCATTGAGAGCTCGGTATGAGAGCAGAGTCTTCAGAGCGTGTATAGCAAGTTCTCTGCTGTCTGAGGGAGAGCCTGTGTTGCAGTCTTTCTTTGCCTGCTTCAGACTCCTCTGCACAGGCAGAACCACATCTTGTGGAAGAAGGGTTGGACTTGTATGGTTGCTTCTCAGGACAGCTGACCAGCCAGGCTTCTTCCTCTGACATGTCAATTGGTAGAGTAGTAATTTCCAATTCCTTTCATTCTGAGAAAGGAGAGCAATGGTACTTAATCTTCAGAGACCGGCAGAAACAGAATTCTTTAGTTTATGCTGCTTTAAAGCTTTTGCTTCAAACTGCTCTTGAGAGTCCGTAAAAGCTCCAAAGATAAAAATACTACCTACCTTTCAGGTATCGACCAGCATCCCTCTGTAGAGCCACAAGAGAAATGATATACTCTTTCCTTAGTTAACTTCTGTATTCTTTCAGAAAGAGCTTTGTGGATGCTGCTGAATAACTTGCTTTTTTCTTGAAGGAATACAGAAAATCATGATGCCTTGATTTCATCCTGACACCAGCAAATATGATTGCACGGTTTTGTCTGGGGCATTGGTTCAAGACAGTCATGAAAGAATGAGTGTCTATTACTTAATCACCAAGAATGCTTAACAGTTTTGTCTCAAGTGTTTTTGTTTTTGGAGGCTGTAAGTGTTTTTGCTGTCTTGCCACACTAGATATAGAATAGATGCCTTGATGAATTACCCAATGGGGATTCTGCAGAAATTGATGCTTGCTAAATCAAAATCAAAGCCTTTTATTTTGTCTCCTTTGGTCATTACAGTAAAGCTACTGGTTTTTAAATACATCTGCTTACAAGTCTGGGATGTGCACACATTGTTGCATGCAATTGCTAGGTTTTGGAGGGCTTTTTGCCACAAAATAATACGAAGATGCAGATGTTGTGATACTGTTCTTTAAAACAGTTGATTGCAGATCTGATGGTGAAAGATGATCAGCAGCTAGCATATATCATCATCTTCTGATCCAAACAGGTTCCTTTGGGAGTCAGCTGTACTTTTTCAGTATGTTATAATTAAATTGAATGCTGTTTAGGTGTCAGAAATTACTTCATAATGCAAGATAATGGACTTAAATAGACTTTATTTGCACAATGCAAATCATAATCTAGTAAATTACCTTTAAAGGCTATATATTAAGGAACAAAACAAGCCCCCCAGAATTCAGGAGGAAGAGAAAAAGGAAAAAAATTGGTCTGATTTCTGGCTCGGTCCGTAAGACATCCTTGCATTAGTCTATCTAGACTTAATAGATACTAGAATAATGCCGGTTATTTGTGAATAACAGTCATAAAGTGCTTTGTTTGAAAGAAAAAGATAATTACTTTTAATTTTAGTTAGGATTGGATGGGTGGGGGGAAATCCTTGTCACCCAGACCTTTATTACTTGGAAAAATCCTTCTTACACACGTTACAGATAACTCGCGTAACTAGCTCTTGTGAGGTTTTGAGCAATGCTAATTCCCAGAAAAGTTCATGTGAGTTGTGAATACTCAGCATCTTGCAGAATTAGACTGTATTTATGAGAAGGCTAATGTTGTTAGGAAAATAATAGATTTACATGCATAGTGAGAGCTGTTTGTAAATCAGCAGGTGGTTTCTAAAATACCAGAAATTAGCAAAATGTTTACTGATGTGATTTCTTTCTGAAAAACAAACGTGTTTAAAAAACACTTCAACATTAAAACTTCAAATGCGAAAAGCTGATTTGCTTTTCTTCAGCCATCTCAGGTCTTTCTTACTTGTGGTTTGAATGCGCAGAGTCTTCATTTTCAGTCTTGAGGACCTCATTTTATTTTTTTAAGACCCCAGTAGGAGGAAAAAAACCCAAAACAATTTTCTTGCAAACTATATATTTCAATAGGAGGCATATTGCTATGAACAGATACGAAAAATTCAGGTGATACCATACACAGACTTTCCTACAGATTACTAGATTATGTTTCTATTTAGTCATATAAAACCTGCTTGGGACTGAATTAATGATGCAAAGCAGTATTATAATGCTGTGCTTCTTTAGCATCGTATGTACAGGTCCAAGCAATTCTTTAGTCATAAAAGTCAAAGAAAGTCATATCTTTAATTAAAAAAAAAAAATCCTGTAAACTAATTTGCCTGTGTGCCATTTTCATACTCTGATTTAAAATTAAACCCTACCCCCTATCCTATAAATGGCTGTTGAATTGCGTACGTCTTTTCTGAAAAGGTTTCCAGTGTGGTGAAAAAAGGAATTCAGTTCAAAGATCTTTAATCCAGTTTCCTCTGGTTTATTTGGTTACACAGAAAATCTTACCCTTCGATGCTGCCCTCAATTCTTCATTTGCCAATAGTAGTGAGGAGGAAATTTGGGCCGCGCTACTTACACATAATTTAAAACAATTGTGCTGGCTTTAAACCCGAAGTCTTTCTTCATCTATCATTTATCTCATGATGTTATCTTTTGTACTCGGTACCCTTCAGTAAGCACAGCCTGACACATCTCGTGGCCTTTACCTTCTGCGATAAAAAAGATTGAAAAGATGCTTGGCACCACCTGGTGAAGATGAGGCAACCCTGGAGAACGGTGCTTCAGGAGCAGGTGACTGATGCTAAGAAATGTGCCAGTCTAGGGACACAGCTGAAGGGTTGTAGTAGGGAAGGGGGAGGGGAAGGGGAAAGAAGGAAAAAAAAGAGCAGGAACATTAATACATCTTCCTGAGGTTTGATGGGACGTATACTGCCTACTGTTCCATCTGGTGCTTATGATAGCATGGCATATTAGCATGCTGCAAGTTCATAATGTATTCAGGGCGAGAAAACACCACTTGCATACCAATTGAGGCGTCCTCTTTCTCGGAGCTGCCTTTGAATTTCAATGATGTTTATGCCTCCTAAGCCATGACTGAACTGAGCGTTTCCGCTTGTGGAGGAATAACAGCAGTGAGGGGACTCTGGCTCATGTGGGTTTTCTTTCTCTTCTCTTTTTATTTTTCTCCTTTTTTTGGTTCTTTTCATCCTGCTCTCTCCTCCCAGTTTATTTTGTTCAGAGAAGCTTAAAGGCAGGTTGAGGTTTTGGACTACCTAATTACATAGCTTCTTTTAATATTACATTAACTTCTTTTTAAGGTTGTAGTCTATTGTCCTTTTGCTTATCTCAAAAAGCTTAAATGTTCTTTTTATGACATTTTGATGAAATTACTCTAAAAGCAGTGTCATGAAACGTTTAAAAAATAACATGTTGCAATTCTGCCTTATATTCAGATTTCCTGTATTGCTAAATTAAAGAACAAACAATACCCTGAATTCCGCATTTCATGGTAAATTATTTGGGCCCTGCATCTTCAAAGACTTGATTTTGATTTCAAGTGCGCTACCATAATAGGATAAGTATCTGAAGTTGAGCAGGTGTGTAAGTCTTTGTAGGAGTGAGGTCTTTTTATCAATCGCGTGCAGGAAATGTACTGATATGTTCATTTTATTTCTCCCTACCCTGTCCTCTTTTGAAACTCTGCTGAGATTGACGCTTGACTGGAGACAGTCTCAAAACTGCGCCATAGAAACTCTCGACTGCACATTTTGTTTCTGAACTTGTCAAAGATTGTGATCCTTTTATGGCTCAGTGCTGTGAATCGCTCTGCAGCCCTCCTTCCAGCAGGTTTTGAAAGTGTGAAGTTTACATACAGGGTAGGGTATTTGATGTGGGATTTTCCAGCGTCTGGAGTAATACATGAGTACTAGTCACGTTTGCCTTTGTTGGTGACTGTGCTTCTAAACTGCTTCACGTTTTGAAAGTTCTACCCTGAAAAAGTAGACTAAGCTTGCTGCTTGAAGAGGGAAGAATATTAAAACAGTATCTCTAGTACAGACCAGCTTAATGAATGCATTTGGTATCTAGTCCTCTACCTGCACAGCTGGACCCTTGCTCCTGCCCAGAACCAACTGTGGTTTGAGGCTTTAGCTTAATCTTTAATGCATATGACTGTCATGCTAATATAACTTTAATAAAAATGTACTAGGTAGCACTTTGAACTCCTTCACTCTAGTTTATTATTAATCCACTTGATTACTAGAAAAGATCTTGCTATAGTTCTGATCCTTCCTTTCAAATACACGTAGCTGTGACTTTTATAAATATATATTTTCAGACAGTCATTTAGCCACTCTTGCATAGATAAGAAATGAAAAATGCATTAGTCATCTTGACAAAGAATAAATTGACTTCTTTTGGTTCACTATCTGAATATCTGTTGTCTGATGGCTTAAGAACATTCCTTGTTTATTGATAGTGCATTTAGACCTAGATATTAATGTCTTGGCTTAAATGCTAATTATTTTTGTTTTTTAATACATTCAGGAAGGCTAATGTTGCTGAATAGGAATGTGGAGGAGGTAGTGTGGGTAATTCAAGCAAGTTTAGTCAGCACTTACAAGATTCTTGAAATGTTTCTTGATGTCCTACAGAACTGTTAACATCTGCATGGCTTGTGAGAAGAGCCACATTTATTACAGCTGTATGCTAGCTAGAATGCAAAAGAAAAAGGGCGGGGGGGGTGGATCAGAGTTAAGAATGAAGCAGCTGGCTTTCACTACAGAGATTTATCATTTTACTCTCCTTACAGACCAACAGTAAACTCTGCTTGGACTCTTTTGCATCAGCTTCTTTGAGATGGCAGGTTGAAGGCTTGGGAGTTTAGCTATCAGTAGATGCAGTCCAACAAAACACACACGGCTTAAAAGAAAACAAAGCTTTTAGATAAATAATCACAAGTGAAGTTCAGTGTTTCGAGGAGCTGTTCCAGTATGACACAACATGATGCAGAGCATGTGTTCAAAGTCTACATTTGAGATGGCTAAAAAAAAAAAAAAAAAGGGAGAAAGATAGATTGTTTTAAACAATAAGAAAAAGAAACAGAAGAAGTGGAGGAGTAATAAATGAGAAGGCTGCTGGCTCCCTGCAGAACCAAGGAGGTCCTACAGTTTCTTGTCCCTATTCTTGTCGGAGTTTGGGGTTGCTGGAGGAAAGGAAGGTATGTCGGGAGACTCCTGAGATCCCAGGCCTGACTGAATGGTGTAATAGTGCCTCGGTGTGTTTGTTTCACCTCTTCTCTCTTTTTGTGCTAGAAGAGAAAACGAGGGAAGAACAATCAGTATCAGAGTCCCACTTTCTGTTTTACTCCTTCCTTTGAAAAATCGCATACATGTTTCCAGAATCACGTTTTTTTGGACCAAGTTTGGGTCCCCCCTCACCCATTTCTTTGCCATTGAGACAGATTTAAACCCAAGCTATGCCAATATCATACCTATTTGTAAGTTGTCACAATCTTTGTTCATTTCAATTAAGATCAAAGATTTTTATAGTTTTGTTTTCTCATTCATCTATTTGATATGAACGAAAGCTGGTACTTCTTTTGTTTCCTCCGTTTAATGTAGCTTGGTATGCTTGCTCTTGCCTTTTTCCCCTGCACATTTTAAGTGAACCCATTCTGGTTTTGCTCAATTAACTTTTTTACAATGTGCCCAAGCCATTCACAGGAGGAGTGCCAGGGACTGTTTCTGTGTCTCCTACTGTTTCTTAACAACCTCAGCAACTGAGGAAGCTGCACATCTACAATCTTGTCCTTTATTGCTCTCCTTAAATGGTGGTTCCGAATAATTTTCTAATATTTTCTATTACAAAACCTGTTGCGTGTTCACTTACAGCAAAAGCACAAACAGCTACCCATTAAGAAACAAGGCCAATTAGGACCATTGTGATGAAGAACATCCTCTTGTTGCAAGAACTCTTAAAGAGTTGGTTGAGGTGTCTTTATCTACTCGCACGTTTCTGCTGTCCATACTGTTGATCTGTAGCAGATGTCCACTCTGATAACCTAGTATGCTTTTTATCCCTTCTATCTAACCTTAGACTTTTTGCTGTTACACTCAGCATAATTTAATTATAACATGTGACATTGTAAGAGCTCTAACATATAATTACCGCCTCCTCTTCTTTCCATTCTCCTGACACCAGAGCACAGGCAAAAGCAAATTTTTTAACATTTCGGTTATGAAAATGACTGCATTTGATTCATCAGTGCTCACCACCTCATACCTTCTGAAGTGGTGGGTTTAGTTTCTGGAAGTTTATTTCCACTTGGTCTTGTGGAAACACATTTTATCTTAATTTTGTGCAGATTGTTGGCATTGAACAGAATTATGTGCAAAACCAAGTAGCTCTGTAAGTTAGAGCTCGTAATCACCTTTGGAAATGACCTGTTAAGTTTCTAATAGGTCGTTTGTATGCACAGTTACTGAAGCTACTTGCTCTGTTGCAATAATTATGAAAAAGATAATGGATAGGAACTCATTTGGGGACAATTATTCTTGTTAACTGTTTAGCATTTTATCCAGGTACTCCTATTTTGCCTTTTTTTCAATTTTCCTTTCATAATTCCAGAATTTGCCTTGTATGGTTGTTGCAATTCACCAGTTCTTTATTTCTTCATATCCCAAGCAGTTTAAAGCCTACCAGACAACTACTGATGTGTTTTACATCTTCTATTCCAAGTGAAGACCGTAAAGAAACATGTCCTTACAGGAGATCCCAGTGCAGTCACTGTCTCTACGCTTTTGAATTGTCTCTGCCATTGGGATTTAGCCTTCTTAGGATGTATGTGGTGCCAGAAGGATGTTTATAAAGATCTGTGTGAGCCGCCCTAGTATTTTTTCCTTTTATTTCTGCCCTGCTTGCCGTTTGATCTCTTTGGCTGATTATAGGTATGAAGAAACTCCTAGGTTTTGTTTGGTTCTCTGTGTTTTAGTGCAAAAAAGAAATGGTGTTAAATTTTGTGGGGTATTTTCAAATTCACGTATCATCACGTGGCTATAGTTGTGTGACCACAATCTGGGTTCCTATGACTGGATATAGTGTGTGATTTTAGGCATGCTGCTGTCTGTTGTGCTGCCTGCTGCAATTCTGCTTTTTGAGTATTTAATCTAGAAAGCCACCTCCAACACAGGATGAGGTGTGGGGGGAGGAGGTGTAAGTTAAGGTGTGTGTGTGTGGGGGAACATCTGACTTGTTTGGCTGGGTGGATAGGTGACAATAGGGGGCACTGAAACTGGTCTTCTCTTGCAGCCAGTGCTGCCCAGTGATTCTTTTGAGGAAGAAATGTTTATAGCCAAAATTTAGATAGAAATACTTAATACTATGTTTGGTACTATGGAAATGGAATGGTACATACTGATGTATGCATACGCAGTATCATAAGCTTTCCTTCCTATCTCGCACGGCTGATGTTAGCTTTTGATACGGGAAAGAACTTTTATCTCCCTTTGACTTTCTGGGTACCTTGCCATTTATTTTGAATTTTCCGGGAGGAAAAGCATTTTTTCCCTGGGCGGCTGCACAATGCCGGCTCCCTCTAGCGGTCAGCAGGCACCTGTAAAAAATTCCCAGCGACTGTTCGCCAAGGCGTGCTCCCAGCTTGCCCGTATTTCCACCGCGTACCCTCTTATCCGACACTCCGGTGCCGCCAGCGAACGCTGGAGGGGCATCCTGGGGCTGTTGCCACCCCATGGGAAGAGGCTGCCCGCTGCCCTCTCAACCACCCTCTGCCCCGCCACCGAGTTTCTTTCCTCCGGTTGAATCTTCTTCCCTTTCTCATAAAAATGTCTCCTCTTCTGCTTAATCCGCTTCTCAATGAAGCAAAGCGTAGGTATCCAAGTAGAGCCGAAGCCAAACATAGGGTGTTTCCATAGCACGGAGGGAGTTAAATCTGCTTTTCATAAGGGTAGCATGTACGAGAAAACTTACCATATTACCAAGGGTTAAGTGCATCCACATTGAACATTGGGAGTTCAAACGCATCAGACTTCTTTACTTTGTCAATATTTCTCTTGCACTTGTAGCATTGAGTGGTTTCTCTCTGGTGTCTGACTTCTCACCCTGCAGTTTCCCCTCCATTTAACACTCCCTTCGCTGTAATTGAAGACTATTTCTTTCTTACAATTTTCTAAAGCAGAATGTAAAAAAAAATAAAATAAAGCACAGTATTTTTATATGCAAAATCAAGTAAGTAAAACTTGATTAAATATGTGTGTAAGTGCATACACATACGCACACACACAGAGGCACATGCCCAGACATGCACATATATAGAAGCAAGTCATGGAAGCTGTACTGATCCACATAGGTCAATATTAAATTGCTGTTTTGGAATAGTGGGTTGAGCTGGTTTGATGAAAATGAAGTTCTATAAATCTAAAACCCTTTGTTTTTATGTATTTGTTGGGAAAAAAAAGGAATACATATAATTTGAATCTGCTGGGCATGAAATGAAGCACATTTTGTACAACTGTGAAGCGTGGCAATGCTATGATACCTGAAATGGTTTTAATATTTTGCTTGTATTTTCTGTGGTTTCTGTAATAATTGCTGATTTTGTTCAATTCAGGCTTCAGCTGTATGATTTTTTTTTTCTTTTTGAGTTCTGATATTTAAAATTCAAAACAAAGGGAAGATACTTTTAAAGAGGAAAGTTTAAGTTTTATTGTGCAAGACTACGACTGTTGTGATGCTTTAAGGTCCAGAAACGTTGTGTGTAATTGTACGCCCTGTGAATGGTCTCATTAGTTTACCTACAGGTGTTTTCAGTATCTACAGTTAAGCACGTATTTCTGAGTCTTTCTGGGGCTGGGGACTGCAAGGTTAACCCAGCGCCTCTCTTCCTGGGTGAGCTAACCCAATTTCTGTGCCAATGTGAATTTGTATGAATTCACTGGCTTCAGAAGGGGGTTTAATCTGGTTTTACGTTTGTCAGTCTGGTTTTACATGACATACACAAGTTTCTTCCTTTCCCTCTTCCTTTACATGCTTATATTATTTCATGTTAACATTTAAGTATGCATGTGATACATTAGGCCAGACGATTTGAAATATGTTTTTGGTTTTGCTAATGGTAACATTTGTTTTGCTTGTGAGCTTATTTGTCAATAAGTAATACTACCTTATCTAAGAAAGTGTTGGAGGTGGAGGGTCTTAATTTCATGTGAAGTTTCTGAGACTCTCTTTCCCACCTCCCCGTTGCCTTTTTCACCTGTGACCCAGTGCTCAAAATAAAAGACGGTGTGACATGCAGCATCGAGGAGGAGCTGACTTGTAACTAATAGCGAGTATTTTCTCACACTCTGTCTAGACAGTCAGTCATGCAAACACAAGATGTCTTTAATGGCATCATCTGATGATGTGGTATGATAGTCTTCCAAAGTGTGTATTTCCACAAATGCTGAAGTACCGATTAGGGTAGTAATTTGCACTACTTGGTATTATACACTGAAAATCTTCGAGATAGGGGAAAAGCCTATAGTTTCACTTTTCTGTAGCTGGTAGTGGCGCTAAGTAACAGTGGCAGCACCTGAGCGAGGGTTTCTGGGGGAAATATGTTTCAGCGTATATTTTTCATTGGTGGATTAATACCTGTCTCGGCTGGCTGAATAGAAACCAAGGAGTTAGTGTGCTTGGTGACTGAGGATCACTGATTCTTGTGTACGCCAGCTACGCTGCTAGAGCATTCTGAATGCTTCTGGTTCTCACGAGGCAAAGGACCTAGATCTGTACGGGAATATTTATACCCTCTGACTTAGCAGTCTTAGGAATTAATAAATTAGAGGCTCTAACTCTTCTTTTCACTGATTATATGGGGAGTCTAGTCTGCTAATTTAGCTGTCTGCGTTAGGTGGCGGAAATTAGCAGCCTTCCTCAGGCTGGCCCGGTACTGGCTGGAGAGGGAGTTTGGCTGCTGGTGCTTTCTGTCTGACAGGTAAGGTCTTGCTCCCCAGGCCTGCGTATCTGGCCTAACAGAACAACTCTTCATCATTTGAAATATCACCGGGAGGAACTGGGTTCTTGGATGGGTAAAATGGCACAATCTGATAGAGTGGGGATTTGGGAGCTTGATCTACAAGGTGAGGAGCAGTCTGTCCCAGACTGGCCAGCACCAGTCCACACCTTAGAGGATCTTGACTTGTCCGTGACAATTCCACAGTTTGAAAACGAGCAAAGCCAGATGTATATCCATTACATTCTCAGTAGTCCCTATGTCATCTTTTCAGAGGTATAACCATGGAACGTATCACCTCCTACGCCCATGTTTGATTCTTTTTGAGCCTAAAGGACTTCTGGCATGTTTTATAAATATAAGTGATGCCTTTAAAAAGTACAGCCATAATAACTTTTTTGCTGGCAGAATAATTTAATACCTAAAGTTGCCCTCAATCTAAATAAGTTATTTGTAGATTATTTTATCTAGTCTGTATTGGAGACTTCAGTTCCAGTTATATCTAATGGAATACTGGTATGAGTACTCTCCTAGGACTTTTCTAAAATGGGTACAGCTATGCTTTACACTTTGTGTAGGTGCATTGAAAATAAAGAGGTTCATATTTATTTTGCTTCAGACTTTCAGCTGTGTGTAACAAAGTATTTACTGTTATTTTAAGACCGTACAAACTTTGGATTGAAAACATAAATATGTTTTGGGAGAGCAAGTTTGGAAATTTTAATTGGCTTTGGGAGAGAAAATGTTCTTACTCCTTGTGGGAAGGACGTGTGCTATGTGTGGTTGAGTATGTAAGAGCATACAAGCAATACCAATTTGATGCTAATGGCATTTGAGTTTCTTAGATATCAGTCTAACTTCATCTGTAGTTTGTCAAATAACACGCAATCCTGAAAAGGGTAGGTCTTCTAGAGAAGGTGGTACAAAAAGGAAACAAATTACTTGTTGGGGAGCCTTTGGGAAGCTGTATCCGAAAACACCCCAGTGGTTTCCACTGTAAGTGTAGGAGAAGTGATGGGAGCGATTGCTAATGTGGAGGGGTTGTCACTTCCATAGCTTGTAGGGGAGGCCAGGGAGTGGGTTTGGCCAGCGGTTGCTCTGATTGCTCTTCAGTTCTTGATGCTGGAGGCAATGGGCGCCTCTTCTGCGCTTCACTTGGGCCTCAATGTTCAGCGAGCTGGTTTTGAAAGAGCAGCAATAGTTCCTGTGACGTGAAAGACAACCACTCAAAACACACAGTTCTTAGTTTGGTACCTTGTCAACAAAATAAAGTAGAAAAGATCCAGGAAAAAATGTAGACAGGAAAACAGTATTTTGATAATGATTATGGGACTGTTTGCTTATTAGCTGCGTTAGTTACGCATACATAGAGGTATTTTCATGATGCTTGGTGGGATACTTAGAATAAATCCGCATTGTCTTTGCCTTTGTTAAAAGCCAACTGGTATGTATTGAACCATGACAAAGGAACTTGTAGACTTTATTTTCTGGGGGCTTATGGAAGCTGAGGACAGCTGCCACAATTTGGCCCTTATTTTGCTTGTCTGTTCTTGCTAAAGTATTTCATAAACCGTTATGGTGGTAGGAGATCTAGATTTAGAATGTATTTTTCTTCCCTGCATTCCTTTTTACATTCAAATGATTTACCATCAAATGATGGTAAAATTTGCAAAGCCAGGAACGGGCAAGGAGAATAGAGACCTTTAAAAAAAGGTGCAATTCTGACAGGAGTCAGTTTTTAATTATTAAATAACTGAAAGTGAATTTATGATAGTTTTGAAACTGTCAAAAAATGACAGATTGTTAAATGAGAGGAAAAAGATTATTTTTCTAATTTTTTTTCCTTTTAAATGAAATTATATGGTAAGACAAGTTTATTTCTTTCAGGAGAAAATAATATGTCAAAGCAAAGCCAAGCCATAACATTTTTGTCTCAACTCTGAGACTGAACTCACGTATTGCTTATTTTATAATATGTGTAACTATCTGGCCTTCAGCTGCTAAGCCATGAGCATGGGACACGGGGTTTTTTGCCAGTCAGAACCTTTTACCCTAGAGAACTGAAACGAAAGAGAGTGCTTCTGCATTTTTGGTTTGTCGTCACGATGGTAGGACCAGTCAAGGTATCATTATGGATGAAGAACATGACGCAAAGCATTGTCCGTCATTCACCTACTTGACATCATCCACAAGCTCTTCCTACCAAAACCGGGACACAGTAGCACAAAAATCTCTTTTCAGCTTTTGGGAGACAGAGTGGAGATTGCATTATTCTCAAGGGTTTTTTTAGCACGTCTGAAGAAAGCTCTGATAACTTGGCCTGAGATAACTTCAGTGAACTCCCAGGATGCAGAATTTCTTCTAGCTCCTGCATAGTAAATGAGAAGAAATGGGTAAACTGAGTGTGCTTTCATTTATTCTGAAGAATAGCTGGTGATATGAAATGTTCAACTGTCTGAGCAGTGGAGAACCAAGATAAGACTGCAGTAAAGTTGTGATATTGCTCTTGCAAAAGGGTCATCCTCAGTATATGAGCTTCATACCTGGTGTGCTACAGGAGCTGTGAAACGTTATGTTGTCTTGAAAACTTCCCTGTGCCTGTCTGTCACTTGCCCCACATGCATTCTTATTCCTGGTGGATAAAGCTTGCAGGGGTAATGTTTTGTGACAGAAGATGGAGTATGAGTGTCTGAGCTGCTTTTTGATACTGCCCTTCTGCAAATCACCTAGGGAGTAAAAGTTCGCCACTGGGGAACTGGAAACCGGGTGATGTTTTCTTTCTAGGCCAATAACATGACTGCATCTGGTGCTGGCAGAAAGTTATATCTATATTATGCCTGTTTGAGATCAGTTGTTTATAGCACAAAAACATCTATTGTGTTTAGGTCCTTGTGTATTCATTAAGAAAAAAGTCAAAAGGGCCAAGAGATGAATGGAATGAAGACTGGACCGGTCTCAAACAAGTCCCAGGCATGCTTGGCTGGGAGAGGGTCTGCAGCGGTGTCATCCAAATGTCATGTTTTATGGCTCCATCATAGGACTTCCAGGTTTCCTTGGGTGTGCAGCGCACAGGGTGGGTCAGCTTTACCATATGTATTAGGCTTATACCACGCATTCTCAAATGAGTCCTTTTCAACCAAGGCAGATAACCTTGTAATATTGTCCTGCTCTGTGTAGCGGCAGGTCCGAGAGTCAGGAGTTGTGGGTCTCCACAAACACTGCCTTGTAAAGGTGCTGCGTGGCTTGGCCAAATCTGAAGGAGGGAAGGTTCTTTACTGACTGTAGTGTGATGCCATTAGGGATGAAAGAGCTATGTTATTTGTCCTCTTAAGTGGACTTGGGGGTTTCTGCCTCCCAGTTCGTCACTACTGTGACTCACAACATGTAGTTACCTGCTTGCAAATTCCATGCTGTCCCTCTCAAAAGAATCAAAATTAGTCCAACGCCATCTAGGTAACCATCATCAGTATTAAATCTCACAGATTTAGGTCTCAATTCATATTATTTGGGTGGTGGAGGCGGGTTCTAATCCTGTTTGTCATATGCGGGGTTTGTTCTTTCTGTGAGTTTAAAGGAAACAAGACAATGGGCTCTTTTAATTTGGCAGTTTTTATTTTTATTTTTACCATGTTGGCACAGAAGTAATAAGTACTGTACAATCAATATAGAGCGTCTTTTAAGAATCTTTCATGCCTGAATATACATCTGGAACTGTTTGCACTAACTAAAAGTAAAATAAATGCCACAGCACATTATACCATACTTTTTTTCATTTAAAAAAGGAAATTGAAAACACACCACTCCTAGAAATGCTTGACATTGAATTGGCTATTGAAATGGTATCAGTAAAGTATTTATATATTCCATATTTTGTTCCACACATCAGCTTTCCTTGATGCGTTAGACTTGGAAGGGTGCCATGTGAGCTGAAATGTTGCCATATATGAAAGACCGCCTTGTTTTAAAAATGGACTAAATCTTTTAGGGTACAGGAAGTAAAGTAAATCTGTTTGAATACATGCACATCTCTCTTTGCCCTGCTCCTGCACGTTTTACTTTGTCTGTTCCCTATTTGTCTTCAGAAGCTGGCTGTGCTTACAGTAGATATCCATGTTCACCTAATAGCTAAATATAGTAATAAAAATAACTCCTACCGTAAAAAATGAATGAATGACAAGAACAGTATAGTTTCATGAACCAAAAAATCCACAGAAGAAATATCATAATTTAAGGTTGGTTTTACAACATTCTTTAATTTAAAACGGAGCAAAATACTTCTGTGGTAAAATCACAGTTCTTCACTCGTAAAAGAGATTCAACAATGTGTATTTCAAAATGTTTGGTGTTTTTTTTTTAAAAAAAAAAGTATATGTAATCCAAAGCAAATGCAATAGATCTCAGCATACTTGAAACATATTTTGTGAATTTATTCTAAGTCTTTCACCGCACCAGAGGGTTGTGTGTATGGATTAGGACTAGACCATTATTTCACCGTCTATCTCCATCCTGAATTGATTGCAGCGAACACTGCAGAATGAATTGCAGATGTCTCCTTTTCCCTCCGGTTTGGAGGACCTCTGGTTTCAGCCCCATTTGATCCGAACTGGGCTAAGGAGTGCAAGTTTGTCACTGTTTAGAGGGATTCGGTGGAACAAATCTTTGCACCTGAAAGAATTTACACTGTCTGTATATACAGCCTGTGCTCTGAAATGTGTGATGCTGTTGGATACTGCTTGTATAACTTTCTGGCGTGTCCCTGCTGATTCACAATTATTGTTTGGAATGTCAGAGTCCAACAGGAAAAACACCCCAAAACTCAGAACTAACTTTGCAAATGGGGAGTTTGGTTTGACACAAAAGCATACAAAAGTTTTTGAATTCAAGAAATTAAGCAATATTAAGACATGGTTTTCCTTAAAGTTCTTCCAAATTTCAGGCAAAGTTCAATGTATATGCTCCTGTATTGTAAAACTGGAGCAAATGTACTTGAAATCTTTCACAGGCAGGTTTTCACATGTAAAAAATACAGTTTTTCCTCTTGAGGGATTCTTTCTTCCCCTCCCAAACCCTCATCACCTCTGAATGTAGGGATAGCAGAATATCTAGAGACTTTGTGTGAAAAAATGTCTATACCTAAAAGCCCTCATGGAATAACATAGTTTAGGGGAAACTTGGCTTGTGAATACAATTTAAATACTGTTTTGCCTTTAGCTTTCATATCATCAGACTATTTTTCAACAATTAGAGTAAAAAGTGTTGGTTGTTGGGTTTGCGTTTGGGGTTTTTTTTAAATTAAAAAAAATAAATAATGATTCGTGGAAGCTGGAGTTGAGGGCTAAGTATCAGACACTACAAGCTTTAGGAGTTCAGATCACAAGAACTGGTAACGCTTTTATCAGTGGCATCTCTGCTTTGTGCTCCATCGCCACGCCATCCCCTGAGAGATCCACCTCTTGAAAACAGGGCGGCTGAGGTTCTCTGGGGTTGCGGGTGGTGGGACAGCGGTGGGTGCAGAGCGGCAGCAGGCAGGCGCTCCCAGTCCTGTTGCTCCCGCGGAGGTTAGGGAACCAGCTGGAGAGGCAAGGAACAGGTAAATAGTAGCGGTGAGAGCAGAATGGCTCCTGCGGGAGTTTTGCTATTAAAGAGGGTGGAAAAAGCTGTTCTCCTGGGCAGCGTGGTGGTAGTGGTGGTGTCTTCCAAGCACGTGGAAGAGCTTTGCGCTTTGCATTGTACTTCTTCAAAAGCCCTTCCCCCCACCCACCCCCCCACCCCCCCCCCGCAAGGAGAGTCTCTGCTCTGACAAGATAATCTTGTACCCTGGTTAGAAGTGTTTTGAGGTGTGCTTGAAAGGAGCCTTATATCTCCTTACAGAAGGCAGGGCTAGGGAACTTGTGGACAACCAGAGATAAATCTGTCTGCCTGCGTTCATACAGTAGCAGAGTTGGGTTTAGGGCTTTACAAGGCGGGGAGAGAGGTTAAGCAAAGGTAAGTGGCCTGTAGAGGGTTTTTTTTTTACCCCTAAGAGGTCCAAAGAAAAGTAATTAGGAAAATAAAGCCTAATGTCATTAGATTTATATGAGAAGTACAGGGGTATGTGGATAATTTCAGCGATCTGCAAACCGGGTGGCAGACACTGTTCGAGGGAGTAGAAACCAGTTGGATCGCGGTAGAATGGCAATCTGAAATTGGAGGGCAAAACCAACACACTATTTCCCGCTACCGTGTTCAAATTAAGTAACGAAACATTGCCAGCTTTTTGGGAAAGCCTCCCCCCTCCAATCTGAGCGTGTTTCTGAGCGAACCTGAACTTTGAAATGCAGCAAAGGAGGGGAGCAGGAGCCGTGCAGTTGGTTACGGGCTCGGGATCGCTTTTAGTTATCAACAGCTGAATTGGAGGATACAGGCTGTGCCTGCTCGCTGCGAGCAGCAGACTGTTAGAGGAGTTCGATTTCTCTCACTCCTTCTTCCACCCACCTCCATCTCCTCTGTGCCTGTGTCTGCGCTCCCACATGCTTCAAATCTGTGTACCTGGACTGCCTTCCTTAACGGCTCAATGTGAGTGTTAGCAGAATGAAAACCAGATGGACCAGCAGTTCCCACTGTTATCTCCCCACCAGCTCTGGCAAGCCTCCCTTTCTCTCTCCTTTCTTGGCATGGCAGAAATATTTGCCTTTATTTAGGAGGGCTTGGGCTCACTGCTGTGCCTCTTTCCCTCTGTTGCAACATGAGCTGAAAGCTATTTATTCCCTTGTTGCTGAGGTTGGTTGAGGTGAGTGCAAGATGAATTCAGCTATTAAGGAAGCAATTAACATTTCAAGACGAATTTTCATCGTTCTTTATATTAAATGAATGGCTTGTTGAAGATATAGATTTAATGTTTTAGTATAGCGATATGGAAAGGAAATTTGTATAGAATATATTTAAAAACTTGCTTTTGTTTTCCAGCATGTAATAATATACTGTTGCTTGATTTGCAAATCAAACCTCACCTGTCTATGGAGCAGCCGTAATATTTAAACTAATAATTTTGGATACTGTTCCCTACACAGCTGAGGTTTACTAACCTTAGATCAACACTGCAGATCCTATAATACTGTATCTGTATTCCCCTCATCCTGTTCTGGGGGTGTTTCACTGCTCATCTTCCCCAGACTTGTCTCTAAATTCTGTATGAAATTATTCCCTTTCCCTGAGAACTGAAGCATCGTCTGTAGGCACTTCTACAAAGGCTGAAGATGGCTTCTATAATTGCCGAACCTGACACACTGCATCTCTGGGACATGCTTCTTCAGTTTCCTCAGTTTCAGGCAGCTAAAGATTGGTATCTATTATGTGTTGTTCATTTTTGTGTGTTTTTTTTTTAAAAAAAAAACTTTCTGATAATTAAGTGCTTTGGGGCTCTTTTAAAAATACCCTTCCTTTGTTAAGTGTGTGCATTGCATTTAATTTCTCTTAGTGTCTCTTAGGGCAAATTTTAGATATGATTTTTTGGTTGAAGTTTGTATGTTGTTAGTAAGAACAAGGAAAGAATGTTGCAAAGTGGAATGACAGAATGGACAGAATGTGATGGACTTTGCTGTTGTCTTGAATTAAAACCACAGACTTAGGTGCTTACCCATTAGCAGCGACGCTTACTTGCTTTGCAAAATAGTTTAATGGAGCTCAGGAAGACCTGTGTGGGACAGCATATTAAATAAGTAATCCCAACCCCCCAAAGAAGGGATGGAAGAATTTCACTTATGCCCATTAAAAGCTAAACTTGATCTTACTTATTTTTACTCAAGATGGCTCGCTAAACTCATGGCATGAGTAAGGAAGCCTTAATTTTGCTTTCAGTTGGTAAATGTTGTCATGTTGTGCCCATTTATGTGCCCATAAATGAAACGTAAGGGTTTGGGTGGGTTTTTTAAAATTTTAACATAGATGTGTCCAAAAAGATGTTGGAAAAAGAAGATACTTCTCTAGCTTCTCTATCAAACATCTTGCATCTTTAGATCTTTAGTTGCAAGAGAACTGTTAGGTTTTCTGCCTGGTTTTGCCTTTTGTTTGTTTTGTTTTCTTGGGGAGGTATGTTTCTACTTATCTTGCAGGTTTTGAACATTAAAGTTGCTCTTAATGTGTGAAGGTGCAAACTTAGATGCTTTTTAAAAAAACAACGGTATGTACATGTGACAATTTACTTACCATTTCGGCATGTTGTGTTTATTTTTCTGGTGAATGTAAGAATAGCCAGGGGCAGGGTGGTAAAGTGATCCAGGAGGCACGAGGTATTTCACAGAAGTATCTCTCCGTGATTACAAAGAGAAGCGATGGAGAGGGCAGCAGGTGTTACAAAGAAGAGACATGAAGAGAGCTGGCTTCAACCAATATCCCACCCAATATCTCACCTGTACTAAAGAGCTTCAGGTTTTAGTTCTGGAAGTGCTATCATAAGGGGATTTATTACCTTTCTGTCTCTTCATCTGTTTTTTCCTCCTGGCTAACGTGAGAGCCTTGAAGGGAGGTGGCATTATTGCAGCTCCAGGAGTGCTTGGGAGGTAGCATCTGCACACGCTAGAAATAAAAACAAAAGATAATGCAGCACTGCTACAAATGAGGTCTTACCATCTGTGTTACACCTTCTTAAGTAAGGTTTATATGATACAATTTGGGAAGAGCACAGTGGAGTAGATAATCGGGTGTAATCTTTTGCGGCAGATGCTGAAATGGCTCACTTCTTGCATTAGCTTTTAAGTTTTTTGTCAGAGGGGGTGTGCTTGGGGAAATAAACCGGTGTGTTTCTGTGGTGTGTGTTGCAGATCGCACTGAGAAGCATTCCACAATGCCAGACTCACCTGTGGATGTGAAGACACAATCCAGGCTGACGCCTCCAACCATGCCACCTCCTCCCACTACCCAAGGAGCTCCAAGAACCAGTTCATTCACGCCCACAACGTGTAATTAGACCTATTTTCTTCCTTTTCTTCCATATTCTTTCTGTTCTGTATGTAGGAAACCAAAATACATGAAGGGAAACCTGCATGACGTGTCAGGAGCAGCATTTGGTTGTACTGCGATAAAGTAATTAAGCCAACTAAGATCACAACAGATTAATGCATCTTTAAGGTATTAAGACATTCAGCTCAGAGTTTGTTGTTGTTTCATCAACAACTTGGCTGCAGTGTCAAAGAACGGCGAGCAGTGGTTTCCCATGCACTTAATGCTCAGATCAGTCCTTCTGTGAGAAGTACAGAAAACCTTCTTCTCCTCTTTTATGCCATTCTGTCGTTTAAAGGATCCCGTTCCCTTTTGTATACAAACTTTGGGGTTTTGTTTGTTTGTGTTTTTAAACTGGGGGTAATTCATAAACAAAATACTTATCTTCATTCCACTTATGATTGAATGAAGTATTGTGATTTAAGTGCTATATAATGTCTAGTTAATATTGATATAAAACAAAAAATAAAGGCCTTTTATTGTTTTATCTAGAGATTTCTAGTCTGTGACCACTTTACTCCTCTAAATCACTTGGGACTGCATCTCTGTCTCAGTTTATTGATGTAAACACAGAAGAAACTACTAGTCTTGATGGAATTACTGTGCATTCGTATCAGTGTAACTGAGATTTGAATCTGGCATGTTGTCTGGACTATTCTTTTCACAGCCATGAAATGATCCACATTTCTCTTACCAAGATTTAGCTGCAAATTTTTTGGTCTCTTTTATACTGCCTTGTAATAGTATAAACATGAGAATGTGTTTACATTTCACATTTTAAATAAAACATTTTTAGAACAGTAGAATACATATGCCTAAACAGAATGAAGGCAGCATCTTCTATTTGTCTTGCCTATGTCTGTTTAGTGCCTTTCTGTCTGTTAAATGCCTTATTTAAAATTCACCTCTATGCAGAAGGCCAGCTGGAGGCCTTTGTACTACTTATCTCAGGGAACCCCGTCCGGACTATTTACATCAAATTTAAACAGTGAGGTGGGTTTGTGCCAGCTATTTGCATAAACTCAAATTTAACCCAGTGACCCTGATCCTGCAAAGATTTGTCTGTTTTGCTTAACTCCAGCACCTGAATCATCCTAGGAGCTGCTCTGGTCTAAAGTTAAATTGTGGCTAGGTTTTTGCAGATTAAGCTTTCCAGTGTGATGCACTTTGCACAGTTCAGGGTAATCTTCCCAATCATAAAAGGAATAGGACAATGTTCTTCTTTAGTCACTGTTATCCTCAGTGTACTCACAAGGTTTCTGGATGTTTGGTTTTTTGATTGGGTTCAGCACTTCGGAAGGTGTATCAACCATAGCTGGATTTTTGGGGCTGTTTATATGAAGACTAAAATTCTAAAAAAGTCTAATTTTAATTGTCTTTTACCCTGTCCGATTTTGGAGTTTGGCTGTAGCAGTTCCAGCTCGCACAGTAAACAGTCACTTCTGTTGGAGTGTCTGTTACATTTATTATTACTACAGGGGGAATGCCTGTAGGTCAGGAAGATCATACTTGTTTTCTGGTCAGAGTATGCTTCTTTTCTTTGGTTTAGACAATTAAAAACTCTTGACATATAGTAGTTTGAAATTTTAAATGCTAAATTCTGTTTTATTAATAACATGGCTTTGTTTTAGAAATGACATAGATCTTTGCCAGTTTGCAAATTCAGACACTATAAAGAAAGAGATAAAATAATTTGTGTGGGGTGGGCTATTAAAAAAAAAAAAAAAAAGAGTTTTAGAGAAGCTGCATTTGGGGAGTATTTCGATGTTTCTTTTGTTGTGGGAGAAATTTTACCTGCCCTTCCCCTCCTCATATCTATCCTAGGTAATGAACTCTGCTGTTCTGTACTTTCTTGATTGCAGCCCCGGGACCCTCTGCCTAGAGCAGCCCCTTGCCAGTATCTGAGTTGTTGGGTGGTACCAGTCTAGAGCAGGACATGTTCTTATTCTTCCCAGTCCTTGTTTACTAAGTTCATGGTATGATGCCTTTTGGCTATGCAAGTTCCTTGCAATCATGATGTATTTGTTTACTCAGATAACTCACTCTACTGCAGCGCCCAGGGAGTGTGGCTTGGAGCTGCACATGGAGCTGAACTTGCTGAGGCCAGCTTCTTTCTATTTCTGCTTTTCCCACTTCTTGTTCTCCCTAGCCCACTCAACTAGAATAGGCAACCAAAAACTAGGATAAAACACAAACAGAAACTAGATAACCATTCTGATAGCTTTTTCTGTAGTACCTCCAGAAGGGCACTTCAGTCACCAGGGCAAAAGCTTCTTCAAAAGTATTGCGGTACTGATTTCAAACTGGTAAGAGGGTAGTGATTTAAATCTACTAATAGGTGTCCACCCTCAAAAAGGACTTGCTGTCTGAAAATAAAGGTGACACATGAAGAAAGTGGCAAAGAGGAAGGGATGTTTGGCTTCAGAGGGACTGATTATTAAGAAACATAGAAAGTTCTTTAAGTTGCTAGCTCGCCATGGTTATCCTTTTAAATAGGAAGCAATTTAGACTAACATGCCTATGCATTTTTGATTGTAGACAAGTTCCTGATTTTTCATGGTTTTTTGGGATGGGTTCTGAATGACTTCCCAGAAAGAAATCAGCAAATTTCTCCAGGGCAATGGCCAGCTGAGCACAGCTGCTGCTGGGTGTAGTCGTGTGCTGCGTGCCCACACCTGCCAGCGCACTGGTACATTCGCATTTCTAGGGAGCCGTCCTTTTTCTTGCCATTCGCTGTCATTTTGGGAAGTCAGACTTAAACAACCTCAACAGAGTGTGTTTGACTGTTGCTGTTCCAAGTAACCTGGGTGGAAAAGGATGTCCTCAGTTTGATTCTCTGCTCTCTTCTGGAGTGTGGATAAGAATCAAACTGAAATCGCTGCCAAAAACTGTCTGTTGTTGTCTTCAGTATGTCTGCATGAATATCGTTGCCATAAATTTTGAACACTTAGTACTTCAGATAGTTATTCTCACAGCAGCCTTGCAACAGGAGGGGAACGCTTTCCTGTCCTTTTTAGAGATACAGCATTGGCACATGAAAGCTGAGTGATTTGCTCATGGTCTCTGAGAAGTCTTCTGAAGTCCAGCTTCATGCCCTAGCTGCAAGGCTTCAGGCCACAGTGAGCATGGCACCGTTTGTACCTGCACAAACAACTTTGTGCGCTCCATATGTTAGCAGCTAGGAAATCTGTACTGGAAAAAATAACCTTCTCATTGGGTGGTGTAAGGTTAAAACGTGAAAGTCCTGTTTTATAAACACAGCTGTCAGTTGTGTGTACAAAACACAAGTAAAAATATTCAGAGATAAACGGAGGCTTCGTGAAATATGTCTGCACGTTTTTTTTCTACCCCAAAGAGCAATTTTTTTGGTCTTCAATCATACATGCACTCATGCTTTTTCTCTCTGTTTCCCTCTCTCTCTTTTTAAAACCCTCTGACAAAAGGCTGATATTCAAATGATGCTTTTCAGGTCCCGGAGCACTTTGGGGGGGCTGTGTGACAGGCAGCTGCTGTTACTTCCAATCCATACACCGTTCAGTACCAGCTACTGGGAAATAGATATAAACTGCAGAGTGTCGCTCTGTCAAAAGGCTAATTATCTTTGGTTGTGCAGCTTAATTAATTTTGAGGTCAAGCACAGAAAACATAAGCTGATGGATTTTCCCCTCTGTCTTCTCTCTCTCTCCCCCCCTCCCTCTATTTTATCCTCCCTTCTCTCTTTTTCTTTCAGTAACCAATGGCACTAGCCATTCACCAACAGCGTTAAATGGAGCTCCATCTCCTCCTAATGGCTTTAGCAATGGGCCATCCTCTTCCTCTTCCTCTTCTCTGGCTAACCAGCAGTTACCGCCAGCTTGTGGAGCTAGGCAACTCAGCAAACTGAAGAGATTTCTTACAACCTTACAGCAGTTTGGCAATGACATTTCACCAGAGATTGGGGAGAGAGTGCGTACCCTTGTGCTAGGACTTGTGGTAAGCAAAAAGCAATGATATCATAACTGCGATCTTTTTCTCTCCTTTTCCTTCCTTTATGCTTGACATGTTTATTATATAAAAGAGTGGGTCACATACACTGCATATATCATACTTTAAGGATACCAAACATGCAGGAATGAAGTGCTGGCTCTTGCTGCCAGAGCTAACACGAGTAACTTGACTAGCTGTCCATCAGTGGCGGCTATTCCCAACCAGATACGGACTTAGCTCCTTTTGCCAGTATAGTGTTATGCTGTGATGGGGTGAAAGGGTTTTCGTTCTATACTGGCAGCACCCCTAATGTAGACATACCTTGGATTATATAATGGAGTAAAATATGGTTTGGCTTGCCTAGTTTAGTTGGTTGGGGAGAGTGCCCTATATATATAGCGGCAGAATACTGGTTAAAAGGATGAGCTGAAGGTATGTTTGGACTGCAGTTACGCAGTGGAAAACCTGTTCTCAGTATTCATTGAACCCAACAATGAGGGACCTGACAGGGCATTGCTGCTGCTTAAGTCACCTTATTTATAAGGTTATCTGTATGTGATTATATGGCTGAATGACAATTTCAGCTCTTTCTTACCTACATCTGCCAAGTTGGGCTGCTATTTTACAGACAAACTATTGTGAATCTGGACTAGGATTCTTTTTATTCCCAGTAAAGCCCCTTCTCTGCCAGACATTGTTGTCTCCCATGTATCTCCTTCAGCAATAATTAGATGTACTAGGAAAAATGCTGTTGTGGTGCTCCAATTTATATCTGTTCTGGGCAGCTGCAGTTGCCATTGACTTCATTTGGAGCAAAGACTGCCAGCACTGTTTAGTGCTAGGGCTCAGGTGTCCTCTGCTTGTATCTTCACAAAACATTATGACAGCAATGGGTACCCCTTCACTTGAGTCTGTGTTGAAAGGAAGTTTAATGTAGGCAGTATAACTTCAGTAAGTCCTACTCTGCATTTGCTTTCATATCCAAAATGCCTGTTTAATGCGGTTTTGCTTGTCACATGGTTCTCTGTGGAAAGGGGAACTAGTAAAGAAACTAAAGACAGCTTTGGGAGCATCTACCTGCCCTTGATTTTCAGATCAAAAAGGGCTTGCCACTGTTAATTACAGTTGATTTCTACCTTCATCTGAGCTCTGAGGAGCAAATTAGGATCTTTTCCTTGGGGATGTCCACATACCATGTTATTCCCTTGGTCAGCCCTGTGCAGCATGTGGTCTTCATGATTATGCCCTCAGCTGCAAAGGAATGACTTTCCTACATAGCCTAGAATGTAGTAAACAATCCTCCTTATAAGTACAAGAGGCAAAGTGCAGTTTTCCTCCTCAATGAGGAATATGCCTTTAAATAGTGTGATTTTTTTTTTTTTTGTGTGTGTGTGTGTGTGCATGTTAATTACCACTTCTGCACTGGGAACAAAATTACAAGACGCTCAAACAGAAAATAAATAAAAAGAAAAAAGTTGAGAAAAGCAGCTTTAACTGATGTTTAAAATGTGAAAGCATTTCCATGCTTAGCACCTGAGAGCTGAAACTGTACTCTAAGCAACAGGCACTGAATGTCTGAGGTGCTGGTGGTTTCCTTTGAGTATTTTAATAAGGTAATAATTTAATATGAGGCATGCTTTTCTTTATCCTCTTATCAATATCAAGAATGAGTTATTAAGCAATTTCAGAGTGCTTTGGTTACTGTTTCTCTTGCTAAGTGTTTTCATTATTTTGTCACCAAGACAGAATTTTTTTTCTCAACAGAATTCTACTTTGACAATTGAAGAATTTCATTCCAAACTGCAAGAAGCTACTAACTTCCCACTGCGACCTTTTGTCATCCCATTTTTAAAGGTATTGCACAGTTCAGTGATCTGGAAAGTATTTCAAACCATATTGTTGCTAGGTCACAGATGTGTGTTACAGTTTTTCTTTTTTTAGAGAGTCAGGAAAATGAATAACGTTTAAGGGCTGCTTTCCATAGCTTAGTGCATGGAACTACATTTTGAGCGTATGGTTTGGGGACCATTTTTGGCTATTCACAGGAACTGTCAGTTCCCTAATTCTATAATCGCTATTGTTTGTTTTATACTTTCAGTTTGTAGGTATAGAAGCTTTCACAAACCAAATCTTGAGACTTGGTTTTAAGTATAATAATGTCACGTGCTTGCAAAAAGCCAGAGTTTTGCAAACTTTGCGTGATTCAGAGTAAGAGGATGTCAGGAATTCCTGCTACCAGCCCTTTTCAAAAGTGCTGCTGATCATTAGTACATGATGAGATTGTGACACTCTGCCATACAAGGGAAAGACTTTAATTATTTCTTCTGATTCCAGCCACCAGTACAAATGTGGTGTCTTAAGAAGGCTGGTGACTGTATCCACTGTTTTATGCTTGTGCACCTTTTATTAGAAATTAAAGATAAAATCTCAT